>NC_088389.1:1524107-1828928 GCF_037993035.2 Macaca fascicularis
CAGCGTTCCCTCCACCAGGCGCTGGGCAGTGCAGGCACAGAGGAGCTGCTCAGCAGGTGTGGACTGACTGAGCCGAGCGCTGCAAGGCCAGCTTGGCTTTGTGGGTACCTGCTATACGTCTGCCAGCACCGGGGACACACAGGGAGCCCAGAGACGGAGACGCCCACCATCTGCACAACCAGCAGATCCAGGGGTCCAGGCGCGCCCACTCCCACCAGATCCAGGGGCCAGGCGCGCCCACTCCCACCAGATCCGGGGGGCCAGGGGGCCAGGCGCGCCCACTCCCACCAGATCCAGGGAGCCAGGCGCGCCCACTCCCACCAGATCCAGGGGGCCAGAGGGCCAGGCGCGCCCACTCCCACCAGATCCAGGGGGCCAGGCGTGCCCACTCCCACCAGATCCAGGGGGCCAGAGGGCCAGGCGCGCCCACTCCCACCAGATCCAGGGGCCAGGCATACCCACTCCCACCAGATCCAGGGGGCCAGGTGCGTCCACTCCCACCAGATCCAGGGGGCCAGGCATACCCACTCCCACCAGATCCAGGGGCCAGGCACGCCCACTCCCACCAGATCCAGGGGCCAGGCACGCCCACTCCCATCAGATCCAGAGGCCAGGCACGCCCACTCCCACCAGATCCAGGGGCCAGGCACGCCCACTCCCACCAGATCCGGGGGGCCAGGTGCGCCCACTCTCATCAGATCCAGGGAGCCAGGCATACCCACTCCCATCAGATCCAGGGAGCCAGGCGCGCCCCCTCCCACCAGATCCAGGGGCCAGGCATACCCACTCCCACCAGATCCAAGGGGCCAGGCGCGCCCCCTCCCACCAGATCCAGGGGCCAGGCATACCCACTCCCACCAGATCCAAGGGGCCAGGCGCGCCCACTCCCACCAGATCCAGGGGCCAGGCATACCCACTCCCACCAGATCCAGGGGGCCAGGCGCGCCCACTCCCACCAGATCCAAGGGGCCAGGCGCGCCCCCTCCCACCAGATCCAGGGGCCAGGCGCGCCCACTCCCACCAGATCCAAGGGGCCAGGCGCGCCCCCTCCCACAAGATCCAGGGGCCAGGCATACCCACTCCCACCAGATCCAGGGGGCCAGGCGCGCCCCCTCCCACCAGATCCAGGGGGGCTGGTGCGCCCCCTCCCACCAGATGCAGGGGGCCAGGCGTGACCGCATCCGCTCATATGTGCCTATCAGAGGGCCAGCTGCTCAACTCTGGCAGAAGTCAAGGAAGATTCTGAGGCGAGAGGGGCTCTGGGCTGGGTGCCAAGGAAACAGGAACAGACACCTGGCAGGAGAGTCCAGGCCATCACAGGCCAGCAGTGGGCAGCAGCATAATGAATCTATGGGAGCCCCAAGGATTCCGGGGCAGCCAGAGGAACCTGCACACAGGGCAAGGGGCAGAACACAGAGTGCGGGGCCTGCCTGGGGGACATGGTCAGTGGAGGGCTCTGAGAGGACCAGGACTTGAAGGCGCCTGTGGAGGTGAAAGCACTGAGGGCACCCAGGATGACAGGCACTCTGGAGCGCACCGGACAAAGCCTTACTGGTTTGCTATGGAGAGTTCTCTGACAGCCAGTAAGAAAACAAGAAGTAGGCCCCCCAAAAATAAGCAAAGAATTGAGTGACAATTCACAAAAGAAGAACTACAAATGCCCCCAAAGGAAATTACACAAAGAAATTCAACGTAAAAAGCCTCTGACATTCTTCCCATTTGGTCATTTGGTCTGGCACACTGCAAAGCTGGTGTCTGTGGGGTCTGCAGGGACGACACACCATCACTGTGAGTTCTGTCCCAACTTCATGGCAAGCAACTCGGAGACATGAATCAAAAAGCTTGCAAATACATAATCTTTTTTTAAGACTCCACTTGAAGACATAATTAAGTGCACAAACATGTATCTAGAAGGACCTAGCTTTTGCAACAACAGAAAAGTAGGAGCAACCAACTTGTCTACCTGCAAAACAGTGGCTGCAGGGCACGCCCAGGTGGCATAAATCATCTACCCTGAAGCCAGCAAGAGAGTTCCCGATGCCCAAATGAGGCTGTATTAGAATCATCCGGGAGATTTTTTTTTTTTTTGAGACGGAGTCTCGCTCTGTCGCCCAGGCTGGAGAGCAGTGGCCGGATCTCAGCTCACTGCAAGCTCCGCCTCCCGGATTTACGCCATTCTCCTGCCTCAGCCTCGCGAGTAGCTGGGACTACAGGCCACCTCGCCCGGCTAGTTTTTTGCATTTTTTAGTAGAGACGGGGTTTCACCGTGTTAGCCAGGATGGTCTCGATCTCCTGACCTCGTGATCCGCCCGTCTCGGCCTCCCAAAGTGCTGGGATTACAGGCTTGAGCCACCGCGCCCGGCCGACCATCCAGGAGATTTTTTAAAAGACAGTCTGCGCACCACCCCATACCTATGGAACAGGACCTGAAAGGCGTAGAACCGCATGTACGTCCTGAAAAAGTGCCCCCTCCACACCACCACCACCAAGTGCGTCTGCGTGAATCCCTGGTTCAGGACCAGCGGCTGCAGAGCACTTGTAGCTACTGACTTTGAAAAATGTTTACATTAAAGGAAAAACAAGTTATTTTAAAAAATTCAATGTGGTTATACACACAGAAGTCTGGGAGGACATACAAAAATACTAAGAATGATTTCCTCAGTTTTGGAATAACAAGTGATTTGTACTTTCTTCTTCATGCATGTATGTAGTATCTGGATTATTTTACAATCAGCATGCATTATTTATACAATCATAAAAATCGATAACGCTATATGTTTCTGGTTCTGTGCTGTGTAACAAGGAAACAGAGAAGGGAGTTGCGGGGTCGGGGGTCCAGGCAGAATGGCAGGAGAACGTAAGGAAGGAGATATTCTGGGAAGGATACGTCAAATAAATGACAATGGGATCCAGTTAGGGTTGAGAAAAAAGAGATAAAACAAAGAATCCTTTAACAAGGTGGGAAAAACACAGAGGCATTAGGGGTAGTCAACCACCATGGGTGGGAGGGGCGCCCCAGGTCCGCCAGGGCAGGGCACAGATTCACCGGCTGCTGACCGGACCCTGAAGGAGGGACCAGAACAAGAAAGGAGCCCACTGAGGGGAGGAGCTGTGCTTTCAGGACAGAAAGCAGCTGAAATAGGCACTGACTTGGCAAAGCAGAGATAACCCAAACCTGCTTGCCTGCAGGTGGGTCCCCACCAGCAGAATCCTGGAAAGGCTAAAGAATCGGGGCCAGCTCCGGAGGCAGGGGCTGAGCTGCTGCAAACACAGAGCAGGCGAGGCGGAGCCTCAGACAAGGCCCACGCAGCCAGCCGCCCCACCTGGCACAGGTGAGGGGTCACCCTCTGCAGAGGTGGCCACAGAGCTCACTCTCCACACAAGCCCACCGCTACAAAAGGGTTTCCTGCTTTTTCTTTTCTTTTCTTTTTTTAGTGTCTCACTGTTTTATTATTCTGTTAAGAAAACTTTCAAAAATAGAGACAAAAGTAAAATGTATCCCCATGTGCCCGTGCCTTATTTCAAAAATTACCAGTATTTTCCCTTCTCGTTCAAGCCATCCCCTAAACCTTTTGTGCTTGGAGAGGTGTGCTGGAATACATAACCAAGTACCTAGGGGTAAAATGGTGCCATTTTAGCCATAAATAACTCCACATGCATTGCTAACAAATCATACTCCATATAACCTTAGAACCATTATACCGCGGAACACAGGTACCACTTACTCAGAGCCATTTAATACCCAGTGCCCACAGGCTCTGCAGGGTCCACAGGCTCTGCAGGGTCCACAGGCTCTGCAGGGTCCACAGGCTCTGCAGGGTGGGCTTATTAGGACACAGCGGGGTGTGCGGCTGTCCTGGGCTGGCCTTTCATTAGCTGTGGGAATGCCCTCCCTTCCTTCCTCTTCCTTGGATCTGGTATAAACCAGACCCAGGCTCCACTGTGGGCCCTGCTCCTAGGCGAGATACAAAAGCCTCCATGTCGGGGTCACCTGTGACTCATCCCAGCTGTTCTGCAGTGCAGCTCGGGTCTGCAGATGGGGACCCTCCCTTCCTGCCCAGCGGCACCCTCTCTGCCCCTCGCTGCCCAAGCAAACATGAACAAAGTCCAAAGGTGG
Source organism: Macaca fascicularis (assembly GCF_037993035.2). Lineage (NCBI taxonomy): Eukaryota > Metazoa > Chordata > Mammalia > Primates > Cercopithecidae > Macaca > Macaca fascicularis. The sequence continues at coordinate 1,528,225 of NC_088389.1, forward strand.
GAACAGCACTGCTGCAGCCAAAGCACCCCAGCACCCCCGTCTCCTTGGTAAGACCATGTCGTCCAGCAGGTGCTCGTGTGTGGTGAGCTAAGACAAAAACAGGGACTAAAGCCAACCAGCCAATACCAGGACTCTGAGGAGCACCGAGATGTGCAGACAGAGAAGAGTTCTCGGGAGACACTAGCACGATTATGCTCAAAGACATGGGAGATAAACAGGTACAATGGCTCACAGCTGTAAACCCGAGGTGGGAAGATCACCCGAGGTCAGGAGTTTGAGACCAGCCTGGCCAACATAGGGAAATTCCGTCTCTACTAAAATGCAAGAAAACTAGCCGGGCGTGGTGGTGAGCAACTGTAATCCCAGCTACTCAGGAGGGTGAGGCACCAGAACCATGTGAACCTGGGAGGCGGAGGCTGCAGTGAGCAGAGATCGCACCACGGCACTCCCGCCTGGGCGACAGAATGAGACTCCATCTCAAAAAAAAAAAAAAAAAAAAAAGACAAGGAAGATGAAGACAGCCTGAGGGGAGAACTGGAGGGCCACAGTGTCCGTGACATGAGAGAGACCATTTCAGAATTCAAAGGCTCAAAACAGTTATCTTCTGAGCAACGTGTCTTAAGAACTAAAGGTTATGTACCACCAAGATAAGAGTAAAGTAGGCCGGGCGCGGTGGCTCAAGCCTGTAATCCCAGCACTTTGGGAGGCCGAGACGGGCGGATCACGAGGTCAGGAGATCGAGACCATCCTGGCTAACATGGTGAAACCCCGTCTCTACTAAAAAATACAAAAAAATAGCCAGGCGAGGTGGCGGGCGCCTGTAGTCCCAGCTACTCGGGAGGCTGAGGCAGGAGAATGGTGGGAACCCGGGAGGCGGAGCTTGCAGTGAGCTGAGATCCGGCCACTGCACTCCAGCCTGGGTGACAGAGCAAGACTCCGTCTCAAAAAAAACAAAAACAAAAACAAAAACAAAAAACTAGCCGGGCAAGGTGGTGGGCGCCTGTAGTCCCAGCTACTCGGGAGGCTGAGGCAGGAGAATGGCGTAAACCCGGGAGGCGGAGCTTGCAGTGAGCTGAGATCCGGCCACTGCACTCCAGCCTGGGCGACAAAGCGAGACTCCGTCTCAAAAAAAAAAAAAAAAAAAAAAAAAAAAAGAGTAAAGCGAAGATACGTGATCCAGCAATTGGTGTCTGAGGATACAAACGTGCAATTCCATCAGCTTGGGAATGGGTTTACAACAAGTACACAGAAACCAAAAAATAAATAGGGAGGCAATGATTAGCTCTAAGGAAAACAAAGAAAACAAAGTCACTCAAGAATGGAAAGGCAATCCAGGCAGCCGTGAGTGCCTCCCCCCGCAGGACACAGCCTGGAGGCTGCAGCCCCCGGGAGTGAGCCCCGCTGCTCGCTCTTCTCCTTGGTTGGCTCCTGGTGCTCACAGGAGGCAGGGAAGGTGGAGACCAGGGGAAGCCTCCTCGGTGTGAGGCCTACATGGATCCTTGTCTTGCTGAACAAGGGGGCTGGCTGGGAGGGAAAGTGCACCCTATGGCCGGGAGCACAGGTGACAGAGTTATGGCTGTCACAGCTGGGGGAGGTACCTAGTGTCCAACAGAATGCTGCTCAGCACCAAACAATGAGCAGGGCAGCCCCTTCTTCGAACCCCAAAGAATTACTTGGCTCAACACATCAAAAATACTGAGGTTGAAAAGTCTTGCACTAGAGAAATCTGAATCCCCAATCAAGAGAGAAAAACATCAACAGAAGCACACTCAGAGATGACTGAAACGTTGTACTACAGACCAGGAATTCCAAGAACGTCAGCATAAAACACCAGAAACCAACAGTACCAGAGAGAAATACCTTTGACTGGCTCATAAGTATACTCAACAAGGAAGAACTGGTGAATAATTTTAAAGGCCAAGATAAATTATCTAAAACTAAAATGGAAAGAGAAAAAAAGAGGAGGGCATTGAAGAGCTGTGGGACAACATTAAACAATCTAACATTGTGTACAAGGAATCCCAGAAAGAAAAAAAAAAACAAAAACCAAGGCTGAAGAAATAAAGTGGGCCGGGCACAGTGACTCACACCTGTAATCCCAGCACTCTGGCAGGCCAAGACGGGCAGATCGCCTGAGCTCAGGAGTTCAACACCAGCCTGGGCAAGATGACAAAACCTTGTCTCTACTAAAAATACAAAAATTAGCCAGGTGTGGTGGCGCAAGTGTGTAGACGCAGCTATTTGTGGGGCCGAGGCAGGAGAATTGCTTGAGCCCAGGAGGCTGAGGCTGCACTGTGTCGTGTTCACGCCACTGAACTCCAGCCTGGGTGACAAAGTAAGACCCTGCCTCAAAAAAAGAAAAAAGGAAGAGAAGAGAAGAGAGAAGAGAGAAGAGGCGAGGAGAGGCGAGGAGAGGCAAAGAGAGGCAAAGAGAGGAGAGGAGAGGAGAGGAGAGAAGAGCTGGCTAAGAACTTCTTAAACATAAATAGAGGTCAAACCAAAGATCCAAGAAGCTCAGCGAAACAGCGAAACCTAAACAAAATAAACACCAAAAAAGCAAAACAAAACAACAAAACCCATCACACTTAGGCACATCATTTTCAAACTGCTGAAAACCGAAGAAAATACTGGTGGCAGACACAGAAAGAGACATACAGTATGCAAAGGAGCAGAGATAGGAAGTTCCGCCAGCATCTCATCACACACCATGCAGGCCGCACTGGAGTAGCCTCTCTAAGGGCTGGGGGTGGGGAGCTGCCAACCCAGAATTCTATATTCCTGGAAGTAAGTCTCTTTGAAAAATTAAGGCAAAAGAATAACTTTTTCAAACAAACAAAAGCTGAGAGAATTTCTTTTCTTTTTTTTTTCTTTTTTTTTTTTTTTTGAGGTGGAGTCTCGCTCTGTCGCCCAGGCTGGAATGCAGTGGCTAGATCTCAGCTCACTGCAAGCTCCGCCTCCCGGGTTTACGCCATTCTCCTGCCTCAGCCTCCCGAGTAGCTGGGACTACAAGCGCCCGCTACCTTGCCCGGCTAGTTTTTTGTATTTTTTAGTAGAGACGGAGTTTCACCGTGTTAGCCAGGATGGTCTCGATCTCCTGACCTCGTGATCCACCCGTCTCGGCCTCCCAAAGTGCTGGGATTACAGGCTTGAGCCACCGCGCCCGGCGAGAATTTATTTTCAACAGCCTTGTGCCACCAAAAAAAAAGTTATTGGAAAGACTTTAGATACAATATAATAATACCACGAAGACAGAAATTTGGATACAAAGGAATAAAGATCTCTGGATATGTTTAAGATGAAGGTTAAACTATTCTTACGTTTAATCAAACTAAAAAAATACTTAAAGCAAAAATAATAGCCAATATACTGTAGGGTTTTAGCATATGTAAAATTAAAATGCAGAAACAAGATACAAGACAGGATTGGACCACACTGTTGTTAAGATTCTTACACTGCATGTTAGTGTGGTATAATGAATTGTTGGAGGGAGACTGATAAATGAAAACAGTGCAAATAATAAAGCCAATATTAAAACAAATTGGAATCACAAAAAATTTAAATTCAAAAGAATGCAGAAAAGGGCTGGGCGTGGCACCTCACGCCTGTAATCTCAGCACTTTGGGAGGCCGAGGTGGGCAGATCACCTGAGCTCAGGAGTTCGAGATCAGCCTGGCCAACATGGGGAAACCCCGTCTCTACTAAAAATACAAAAAATTAGCCGGGCGTGGTGGTGGGCATCTGTAATCCCAGCTACTTGGGAGGCTGAGGCAAGAGAATCACTTGAACCTGGGAGACAGAGATTGCAGTGAGTGAGATCCCACCACTGCACTCCAACGTGGGAAACAAGAACGAAACTCTATCTCAAAAAAAAAAACAAAAACCCAGAAAATGAAGAAAAAAGGAGCAACAGATGGTATAAGTGGAAGAACTATTAAGATGTTAGCCTGCAATCCAACTATATTAATAATTACATTAAATGGAGATAATCTAAATATATCAACTTAACGAAAGGACTGTGATGCAGTTATGTCTCACAAAACATCACGGTGTGTTGTGGGAAACGTGTCACTGGGTGATTGCTGTGTTTGAACATCATGGGCTGTACGTGCACGAGCCTAAATGGTGTCGCCCACTCCACACTCAGGTTACGGTACCCAGCGTTGCTCCTGGCCTACAAACTTGTACAAACACAACTATACTGAATACTGCAGGCAGCTGTAGCACAGCAGGAAGTATATGTACATCTAAACATATATGATCACAAAAACTGTGCACTAAAAATACAGAACAGGTTGAACATCCCAAATCCAAACATCTGAAATCCAAAATGTTCCAAAATCTAAAATTTTCTGAGGGCCAATATGACGTTCAACAGAAATGTTCATTGAGGCATTTTGGATATCAACTTTTTTTTTTTTTTTTTTTTTGAGATGGAGTCTTGCTCTGTCGCCCAGGCTGGAGTGCAGTGGTGAGATCTTGGCTCCTTGCAGTCTCCACCTCCCGGGTTCAAGCAATTCTCCTGTCTCAGCCTCCCAAGTAGCTGGGATTACAAGCTCCCGCCACCACACCCTGCTAATTTTTGTATTTTTGGTAGAGACGGGATTTCCCAATGCTGGCCAGGCTGGTTTTGAACTCCTGACCTCAAGCGATCCACCCACCTCAGCCTCCCAAAGTGCTGGGATCACAGGCATGAGCCACCAGGCCCAGCTATCAGATTTTTGAATTTGGGATGCACAACTGTTAAGTATAATGCAAATATTCCAAAATCCAAAACACTTTTGGTCCCAAGCATTTTGAGTAAGTGATCTCAACCTGTACTGTAACCTTATCAGACCACCTTCATAGATACAGTCCATTGTTGGCCGAACACTGTTACGCAGTACATGACTATATTAGATAAAAGAGCAAAACCACCAGGCATGGCGGCATCTCCAATCCCAGCTACTCAAGAGGCTGAGGCAGGAGGATCGCTTGAGTGCAGGAGTTTGAATCTGCACTGAGCTCTGGCTGCACCTGCACCACTGCACTCCAGCCTGGGCAACAGGGTGGGACACTGTCTCTAGAAAATAAAAGTAGGCTTGGCACGGTGGCTCACACTTACAATCCCAGCATTGTGGGAGGCCAAGGCAGGTGGATAGCTTGAACCCAGGCGTTTGAGACCAGCCTGTGGAACATAGTGAGACACCATCTCAACAAAATAAAAATACAAAAAATTAGCTGGGTGTGGTGTTGCATGCCTGTAGTCCCAGCTACTCGGGAGGCTCAGCTGGGAGAATCACCTGAGTCCCAAAGGTGGAGGCTGCAATGACAGCCACTGCATTCCAGCCTGGGTGTCCAAGTGAGACCCGGTCTTGAAAATTAAAGTAAAAATTTTCTTTATTAAAAGAGTAAATCCAACTACATGCTGTCTACAAGAAAGCCACTTTAAATTTAAAGACAGAGACAGACTAAAAGTAAGAGGGTAGAAAATGATGTACCATGCAAACATTAATCAAAAGAAAGCTGAGTAGCGATGTTAATTGTCAGACAGCACAGCCTTTGAAACAAAACAGGTAGTTTCTGTTTTTTTTTTGTTTTTGTGACGGGGTCTCGTTCTGTCGCCCAGGTTGGAGAACAGTGGCACGACTGAGGCTCAGTGTGACAGGGTCTCGGTCTGTCGCCCAGGTTGGAGAACAGTGGCACGACTGAGGCTCAGTGCAGCTGTTGCCTCCCAGGCTCAAGCAATTCTCCTGCCTCAGCCTCCCAAGTAGCTGGGACTATAGGCGCCACCACCACAAGTGGCTAATTTTTATATTTTCAGTAGAGATGCTGTTTCCCCATGTTGGCCACAATGGTCTCAAACTCCTGAGCTCAAGCGATCCGCCCGCTTCGGCCTCCCCAAGTGCTGACATGACAGGCATAAGCCACCGTGCCTGGCCTGAGACGTGTCTCTCTATAAAACCATTCCAGTGAACAATGAATAATAAATGATAAAATCAGCGCCATTTTGAAACCTCCAGTGAATAAACAACAAATGCAGGTGTTAGGCATCAGCTGCTGCCGACATCAGAGAAAGTGAGACAGCCAGGCAGCATGGCCCTTCATTTTGGGCTAAACCCACCCCACACTCCATCTTACAAAGGGGCCAAACTTGTAAGACTGTTTAATTTTTTTTAAGAGATGGGGTTTCGTCATGTTGCCCAGGCTGGTCTTGAACTCCTGGGCTCAAGCAATCCTTCTGCCTCGACCTCCCATTTTACAGACATGAGCCACTGCACCTGGCTTTGGCAGGTTTTGCAAGAAACACAGAGGAACCTGCTGAATTGCAGCCTATGTGTGGGATTCACAGAACCCAGATGATGGGAGCCTTGAAGCTTCCAACGGCCTGGGTCGTTCAACAGATATATTGAAAGAAAAAAAAGGGGAACAATACAGAAATTGAAGGACAGATGGGCAGCGGCGCTGCAGGTGAAGCTACAAACCGAAAGGGTGAACCTGCCCCCAGAAGTGGGCGCTGTGGGAATCAGGACAGAGGCCGCTGGGCGGGGCTGCTGGGGAAGAACCTGAACAGGGGCAGGCCGGGGGAGGGGTGGAGGGGGAGGGGTGGAGGGGGAGGGGTGGAGGGGGAGGGGTGGAGGGGGAAGGGGTAAAGGGGGGAGGGGCGGAGGGGGGCGGGGGGGCCGGGGTCAGACTCCCTTCTCCACCTTGGCAGTGTTTACCAGAGCTCAGCTGAAGTAGGTTTGTTCAGCCCAATGTGTGTTTTGTATGGTCTTCAGGATCTACGCTTAATTTAATTTAATTTAATTATTTTGAGTTTTCTATCCAAAAAATAAGTCAGAGCCCAAGGGATCTGTTTAATTTTAAACAACAAAAAAAAAGCCTACTGCACACTGAATACAGAGAAGACCATGAGTTCTTAAGAACGCTAAGGGAGAAAGGGAGGTGGAGAGGGGCAGAGAGAAGCAAAATCAAGCCCTCTGGATACCACCAGAGGCCGTGAGAGCACCCATTCATTACTCTGCAAAGACAAGTAGCTATTTATTCTGCCAATCCCGGCTGAAGCTTGTTTCAGAGATACCAACCAGCCCTAGCAGATGTGGGGAAGTTCTTCCGTACCAAAGAATTCCAGCCTGCACTTGCAGGAGGAATGACAGAACAGCAAAATCACCATTTTTCAACTTTGAATGAAACAATGGATGCAGGCAGTGGTCACCAAGGACGGTGCGGCCTTCCGGCGGACAGGCAGCCGCCTCAGACACCCAGAGCCTTCTCAGCACCACTCCCAGCACACGAACTTCCACAGCATTCTCGCCAGAATTAAGTCATAAAATAAAAATCTTAGGTGCTTGAATGTAAACCAGTTCTTTGGATCTAACTTTCAGGCTATAGGAACTAAGGCAAATGACTTAAACAATACAAGAAGGTTATGAGGTAAGTCCAGAATCTGGAATCCAGATTCTTTCAGCCAACAGCATGGCAAATGGGAAGAAGTGGGGAACAGAGAGAATGTTCTGGGTAAAAGAAACACAAGAGACTTAAGAGACATTGCAGCAGATTGATTTAATGAGTGGAACGGAACCAGTTTGGATCCAATTAGAAAGAGAAAAAAAAAGTAACAGGCATTTTGTCAACAGACCTTTGACCGTGGACTAGGCACTAAATAATAACAGGAAACTGTTATTTTTGTCACATGTGAAAAAGCCCTGCTGTTACGTGAGAACAATGGTCCCTTTCTGATGTCAATAAAAACATACTGCGCTATTCAGTAGTCAAATGGGGTTTGCTTTAAAATAGTAAGTAGTTCAAATCCAAGACAGGAGGGTGGAGGGGAGAACACTGGCGACAGAGGAGGCTGACTCGAGGATTCCGAGCTAACTGCGCCCTCACTTCTCACTATGGAAAGTTCTTTTAAAACAAGCGAGGGGCTCTGCGGAGGGGCCGAGTGTGGCGGGACATGCAGCGAGTGACATGAACACTCAGAGCTGGGAAAAGCCGTCGCATGGGGAGCCCGCTGGGCACACGTGCCACAGACGAGAGGCGTGAAGCAGACGGCGCCTCGCGTGAAGCACCCCAGCCTCGCCAGGCTGGGGTGAGACAGAAGCAACACCGGTGTCGAAGTCTGAGTAAATGCCGTGCACTGGAAACGTGGAGATACAGACAGTGAAGCCACAGGGAAGCACGTGTCAAACGGGGCCTGCCTCCACTGCACCCTGCCTAGCACCTATGGAGAAGAGGAGGAGGAGGAGAACCAGTGGTTCTCAAAGTGTGGTCCCCGGACCAGAAGCATCAGGAAAAACGGGGAACGCTTTAGAAAAGCAAAATCCCAGCCCGGCCAGACCTGCTGAGTCAGAAACCCCGGCCACGCAAACAGGCACCAGGGTGAGGGCCGTGAGCGAAACTGACTGGCCTGTTCCAGGGCTCGGCCCGCTCCCCCCGGGTGCTGCCTGTGCTCCCTGACACAGCGGTCGGGCCTGACCTTTGGAAGGAGGCTCCCATTCCTGCCTTCCCCACAGCAGGCCGCTGAGTCTGGAGCCACCACTTGGCCTCTCTCACAGGCCTCACCTGTACCACCTGGGCGATGGCCGATGCTGCACAGGCTGCCGTGAGACCTGGAGGAGCTCCCTACGCAAAAGGCTTGGAATAATGCCCGGCATTACTATGTGAATGGTTGTCCTGTTCATAGTTCACTTATTTCTACAACGTGCAGCTACGACTCAACAGTCGAGTTGAAGATGGATCCGCTGGCCAGTAAGACCAGGAAACTCACTGAAGCGACAGCCTGACACACCCCTCAGGAAGCAGACAACACTAATGGCCATGTGCTGACTTCGGCCACAGCAAATGCAAACCCGGGGCAGCCAGACACCCGAGCAGTGTCACTGCACGTGGTGCCTCCCGGCCTGGTGCCAACAAGCCTCCTGCTCGGACCCTCACCATGGCCAGCCATGGTCACGAGGCTCTAAGGGCTGAAAGAAATCTTGTTAAAAAGAACTGGAGAAATTCTCAGAAAACATTAATTCCATCTGTGCTCTGCCCGTTCCCCCTCTCCTGTCCCAGAGGCAGCAGAGACGGGGCGTGTTGAACCCTCTGAGTCTGTGATCCCCGGTGAAAGGAGAGAGGCGGCCGAGGCCCAGCCCTTGCGGGGCCTGCCCTGCAGGGAACCACAGTTCTGGGCAGTTCCAGGCCCCCCTGGGTGTGACTCTCCTGCCTCAATCTACTCACTTTGTTTATAGCAAGGTAGGAGAAACCTTGTCAAAATCATGACCATAAAAGAGAAACATAACAGGCCATTTTCATTCAAAGAACTTGTCTACACAATCCTCCTTTTTAAGAAGCTCTAGACCTGTGTTTCATCATCTGCCGCGATTTCACTGTTGGGATCTGCTCGATTGGTTTTGTGCAGCACCCACTCAGACTCCCCACCTGGCCGTGCAGCACAACGCCCTCGAGGGGGCTGTCGGGGGCCACTGCTGGGCTGGGCTTTCTCGCGCACTCCTCGTGGCTGCTTTAAACGAAAACAAACATGCTTACTTCGTGGTCCACGCTCTCGGTAGCCATGCACTGGTTGTTGGCCAGAGTGGAGATCTCTCGGCTCCTCGGTGTTTCCATCCGGCAGCTGCAGAGAGGCACTTCCTGGAGGCCGTCTGTCTCCAGCACATCTGGACCGTTGGCCAACCCTAACGTCACACAGACACATGTCAGCTCATGCAATCCTGACCTCAAAAGAATCATCTAGAAAGTGATCAGTTATGGAGTCTCAACAGTGATCTCACACGCCAGGAAATGAAAGCAATGCGGTTGATTACTGAGGCACAAACAGCCCTGCACGGGGCAGGGATGGCCACCACCTGGGCACCATGAAGGAGTGGCCTGTGCCTCCCCAGCTAACAAACCCCCTGCCAGGGTCTCAAGAGGCACCTATTAACCTGTGTTCTCAGGTTCTCAGGACCCAGGACACAAGCTCCAAAGCCAGAGGCTGGTACCTCTGGCAGTAGCTCCTAAATCTTTTGTTTTTCAAACAAAAGAGCATTCACTGCCCTTTAAGACCTTGTTTTCCTACTTGGTTTTAGAATGGCAACCACACACACACACACAAAATCAGTTTGGAAGGTTTTAATAACGGTTCGTCTATTATCTAGAATTCCACTCACCTACTACAATAGTCCAAAGAGCCCATTTATTAGCCTGAAAGAGGAAAGCACCAGGGAAAACAAGGGAAGAAACTAGAGGAGAATTAGAGCTCAACATGTGGCTGACAATGACGGCATCGTCCACAGGGAAGGCTGCAGCAGAGCTGTGGTCAGGCAGGCGGCCTTGGGCCCGTCCCAACACAGCCAGGGGTGGTGCCCCCCAAGCCCTGCCCCCAGCCCGGGGTGGGAGAGACCAGCAAGGCCAAGGCTGTTGAGCGGCAGGGGCAGGGGTGGAGGGCAGCCGCCAGGAAGACCCTCAAGCTTGGCAAGTAGCTTCAGTGGGTGCTGCTCCCAAAGAAAGCAAGATCGCGTTTCACATTTTCTTTCTTGTTAAACCGTCAAAGCAGAAATAGAAGGTGAATCAGTACCTCAAATACTCGCTATTGCCTCTCTTAATTAAAAATAATTAACTCTTGGCTGGGCGCGGTGGCTCACGCCTGTAATCCCAGCACTTTGGGAGGCCAAGGCAGGCGGATCATGAGGTCAGGAGATGGAGACCCTCCTGACAACATGGTGAAACCCCGTCTCTACTTAAAAAAAAAAAAAAAAAAAAAAATAACTAGCTGGGCGTGGGGCACGTGCCTGTAATCCCTGCTACTTGGGAGGCTGAGGTAGGAGAATCACTTGAACCAGGGAGTCAGAGGTTGCAGTGAGCCGAGATCCTGCCACTGCACTCCAGCCTGGTGACGGAGGCTCTGTCTCAAAAAATAAAAATAAAATTAAAAAAAAAACTCTTGTTTTCACATCTAAAAATATAGTGTTAAAGTCAATTAAAATGGAGACCAGGACTAAAGAATCCTTGAACAGACAAAAGCCAGTTGAGCCAAGGAGGCCATCTTGGCCTTGCTTGATTTGAAAACAAAGGATCTCGTGGGCTACTTCTTGCAAATGCCTACAGTAAAGAAAAAGAAAACTTAAGCTCCACAATCCAGAAGCAGCCAACCAATCTCCAGAACTAGGGACTTTCCAGCAGGGACAGAACAAGCGAGGAAACTGTGTCATGACCCCGTTGGGTGTTTTCCTGGCTTTACTTCCCTGTTCACCTGAAAAATCCTTTCCCTCGTGTTTCCTCAGTGCAGCTCCCAACCGCCTCGTGTGTCCTCAGTGCAGCTCCCAAGCCCCTCGTGTGTCCTCAGTGCAGCTCCCAAGCCCCTCGTGTGTCCTCAGTGCAGCTCCCAAGCCCCTCGTGTTTCCTCAGTGCAGCTCCCAACCCCCTCGTGTTTCCTCAGTGCAGCTCCCAACCCCCTCGTGTTTCCTCAGTGCAGCTCCCAACCCCCTCGTGTTTCCTCAGTGCAGCTCCCAACCCCCTCGTGTTTCCTCAGTGCAGCTCCCAACATGCTTCTGGTTTGGAGCTGCCCAGTTCATGAATCGCTGCTCAAGGAAACCCTTTAAGAGCTGCACTGCGCCTTAGTGCATCTTTTGACAACACCCACGCTGGGTCACCCACAGCCGCTTCTGTTTGTCTCCAGCCCATTTGGAATCTGATACTGGTCATGGCCAGGAGAGAATCCAACTCTGTGCAAAGAGCCAATAAGCATGTGAACAGCCCACGCTACCATCAAGGACTCTCCGTGCAGGAGGCACCGACTCTGGCACAGAGGTGCTTCCTAATCATGTGCTGCCTGAGGTCCCAGCCTCGCCTCCGGATCACCCGTACCCCTAAAGACCGGGAAAACGATGAGGTGGAACTTGAATTAGAATCACTACAAGTTTAAAGCTGGGCGGGCCTCTGAGATGATCCTGCTTAGCAACCAGATTTTTAAAAGGAGAAAATGGACACAAATCACACAAAGCTGTGAGATGACTGTCCTACCACAGTGCCGGCCGAGAGCTGCCGAGAGGCTGCAGTGAGACAGGTGAGAACCCAGGGCCTAAACGCTTGGATAACGACGCTGTGGCTCAGACAACTCCGTGCAGGTGGAGCGTTTCTGTCCCTCAAGCAACCAACCTCCATCAAGCTCTGGCTCTCCCGCCCGAGGCCACGTTGCCATGGTTACCGGCTCCTGGCCTCTCCCAGGCTCAGACCCTCTGCCTCCTGTCGCTGCTGGGTGACATGGCCATTCAGCCTCAACAAGGCAGGCCCAAGAGCAAGGCAACGGGGAGAGAGACGAATGCATACGGAGAGGACTTCTGATCTTCACTTTCTCCTTGGCCCAAGGCTCAAGCCTAGACCCCCTGAACCACAACCAGAGGCATCACCTGCCCCTACTTGCCCGCTCAGCACACTCCACAGGCTGATCGCGCCTATCCCATCTGAGACGCACACCACTCAGGTCTCCCAGAGCCCCAGATCCTGTCCAGCACCCCTTGATCACCGCCTCCCTCTGGGGTCCCGGGCCACACGGCCAGCACCAGCACAGTGGGCACCACTGCCTGTCTCTTCTACGCACTGATGGTCTACATTGAAAGCACAACTGAACAGGCCAATCGCTGACTGACCAATCGGTGCTGATAAAACAGGTAAATCAATTTTGGGAGGTCAGTTTATAAAACGTCACACAAGCCGAGGAGCCCCTACTCGTTGCCATTTCTCCTCCGGCTCCACGTTGGCTCTCGCCCTTCTGGCCCTGATGCTCGGCACCATCCTTCCTTTATAGCTACCTTCCCCTGACCTTACCGGAGACAGCAGGTGCACACTGACAGCTGGAAGAGCCCTCATGTGCCAGCTCCCCGTCTCCTGCCACTCAGCAGGCCCAAGGCCACCACAGCAGGAGGTGATTTGATAAAATGAAATACTATTTACTACTTAAAACCAAGTAACTTCCTGAGACCCCCGAATCTAAAAGCAAGTTTAGAGCTGGGACACTCAGTGTTACACTCTGTCGAGAAAGCAAGCGTGGGGCGACCACGCGAAGGACGTGGTGATACTTGAGGGGGGTTTCTGCTCCATTTGGTACAAGAGGAGGAAAAAATATCATTTCCATGACGGACAAGCCTAAGATTTCTACCTTAAGCTAAAGATGGGATTTTCTAGGTGAGTTACATAGGTGACTCAAACCACCCTCAGTGTTCAAAACCCTAAAAAGCTAGTTATCTGTCATTTTTAAATGGCCCATTAAACCCCCCACAGTAGTCTGCAATGCCACACCAGCAAGATCTGTGTGTAATGTAAATAATATAAGATTTCCATTTCCTCCACATCATGCTTCAAATAAATCTTCCCAGATAATCAAATACCTATTAGCTACTTTTCACTCATATAAGGTTTCTAAGTGGCTTAAAAAGAGAAAACAACTGATAGAAAGTGTGAGAACTGACAACTTCTGGCACAACAACCCCCAACAGACGCCGTTGATTCACCTGTGATTTCGAGGTACAAAAATACACTAAATATGAATATTCCATGACAGAATATGTGTCAGAGCTCTCAGCTCAACACTGACCAGGGACATATTTCAGCCAATCAGAGACACCTTATTCAACAGCACGTCCTTGTGTGTCCTGAGAGGCCACCGGGAGGAAGGGTGTCTGGCCATGGGCAATCCTCCACAGAGCACGCCTGACCTGTGGAGGGAGACGACCACCACGCTGGGCCTTGCTTGGGCTTTGCCAGTTTACTCTTAGGGGGTTTCCGTAATTTCTGGTTTTTCACTTGCACACTGGGACACAGCAGACGCACCCCGTCCTGTCTACACCTCACCTGGAAGTGATGCCGTTAACCCGATCTTCTACTAGTGTCCACCAGGGGGCATCGTGCTAATACAGAGGAAGGAGCCCCGAAGACAAAGGACCAAGATGGTGCCCGGTCTCAGTTACAACACCACATTCACCTTCTGCTTGTGAAGACAGAATTCCTTTGACGCGGAGATCCAGGGAGTCCAGAGAAACTTCCATGTACCCTGTGCTGTCTCCTGGTGCCATCTGCTCACCGCTTCCTGAAGATGACTTATACGACTCAGAACCTAGGTATGAAAAGCACACACATCAGACACCATGCACCCAGGCGGCCGCACCCACCCACGCACAGGGCAGCAAGGCTGGGGCCCCAGGAAATGGACTACTTCTAATTAATCCATTCAAAACCACAAGCTGAAACCCACTATTGTTTAGGCCATTCCAGTTTCACTATCATTTTCTCTCTTGCATATTATTGTGCTGATTCCCCCTTTTAGACATAATATTCATGGGGGAGGAAAGAAGCTGTAGAGACAAAAACAAAGGCACCAACATGTCGGTACATCTTTCTCTGTAACTATCCCAACTGCATAAAAGCTATCGAATGATCAAAGAAACAGATAAAACATGGCAGTCACATGTTGTGGATTATTTTTACATAAAACAGAAACACCTAACTTGCAGATTTGAAAGATCAGAGGTAAAGTAGCTAAAGAGATGGCCCAAGGTGCCGTGTTGCAGGCAAATCTGTGTCCAAGAGAAAGCACTGCCCACCCAGGTGTCCTGGCTGACGTCCAGGGAGGCTCCCGGAAAGGATCAGTGTCGACCCCAGTAGACACGGGAGGCTCACAACACCCACAGAAGGTGCCAGGGAGCACGGTACTGTGAGAGGGACCAGTGCCCCTAGGCTGGCAGCGAGGGCAGTGGGGGGTGCAAACACTTCTGTGGGCTCCCCTGCCCTCAAGGACACACGAGTGGTGGCCAGGCCAGCCTGTCCACACTTCCCAGGAGGGCCGGAGAAAGATACACAAAATTGGGTGTTTGCAATCACAAGGGCATTTCACTGAGGAGGCCTGTGAAAGTGTGTACCTATACCAGGTAATATCCAACTCCAGCCAAAGGCAGATGGTCACATTTCACGGCCAAGCTTCTAGGGACTAGTCACCAATCTTATTTCATTGACTGGAAATAAATGAACACTAGTACAGAGAGGTATGGTAACCAGTCTTTTTTTTTTTTTGAGACAGAGTCTCGCTCTGTCGCCCCAGGCTGGAGTGCAGTGGCGCGATCTCGGCTCACTGCAAGCTCCGCCTCCCAGGTTCCCGCCATTCTCCTGCCTCAGCCTCCCGAGTAGCTGGGACTACAGGCGCCGCCACCTCGCCCGGCTAGTTTTTTGTAATTTTTAGTAGAGACGGGGCTTCACCATGTTAGCCAGGATGATCTCAATCTCCTGACCTTGTGATCCGCCCGTCTCGGCCTCCCAAAGTGCTGGGAATACAGGCGTGAGCCACCGCGCCTGGCCGGTAACCTGTCTTTTCATTCAAGCCACATGCTCCACCTAGATCTTAGACAGTCAGGAAAAGTCAACCACCTTTGAGAAATCACCATCATCAACTTGAAGAACAGGAGGACACTTTGTATACTTTTAAACGAAAAGAAGATTTTTTAAAAATTCATAAAGAAATAAAATTCAAATTCCTCTGTGAATATTTAAAAGCACACACTTTGCACATTACAGCCAAGATGACAAAGATGAAATCTCTAACCCAAAAACAACTTTCAGCCTTGGCTCTGAAATGCTTTTGTTGGCCAACAGTAAAAGCCACATCTGGTGTTATGATCTGAATCAATAAACTGAGGTGAAGAGAAACGTAACTGAAGGACCACATGCAGCTCCCGGGGGGCTCACTCGTCCTCCACCCTCAAACGCCAGGAGCCTCCATGGTGACTGCCTCACGCCCCAGGCCTCCCACAACCCTCTCCGTTTCAGGGGACGACTGCCTCCCCAACATCCAGTTAACAGACCTATTCTACGCTGGGGAATCTAGATTAGCCAAAATTACTGTGAAGAACAACAAAGTGCTGCCACTCGGTGACACTGGTATAAGGATAAACAAATAAATAAATGAAACAGACTGGAATGTCCAGGAACAGCCCACACACTGAATGTCAACAGCGGGAGAAAAGTCAACTCGAGCAGCAGTGCCTATGGCAACCGCACATCCACTGCCAAGAAGGGGCCTGCACCACAGCTCACTCAAACATTAGTGCAAAATGAACTTGTTAGATGCCAAGAAGAAAACATGGGACAAAACCTCTGTGACCTGGGTCTGTCAAAGATTTCTTAGAGCACAAAAGTATGAATCACAACGTAAAATAACTCATAACTTGGACTTCAAGAAAATCTTAACAACTTTTGCTCTTCTAAATATAGCATTAAGAAAACAAAAAGGCAGGCCATGGACTAGGTACAAATACACGCAAAGCATCCGCCTGATAGAAGACTTGTATCCAGAATATTTAAAAAGCTCTTTTAACCCAATGAGAAGAAAAACCACCAGATTTTAAAAGTGAGCAAAAGATGTGAACAGACACGTTTCGAAAAAAATAAATGAAGGCTAAAATGTACAATCTCATTACTCATTAGGTAACAGCATTGAAACTACAGTAAAACACCAGTGCACACCTATAGATCCACTGAAATTAAAAAGACTAACCCTAACAAGTGCTGGTGCAGACAGAGGGGAACTGGAATGCTTGTGTGTTGTGGGGACCGAAAACAGGACTAGTGCTTGGAAAACAGCCTGGCAGCTTCCTGAAGAGCTGAACACATGCCACTCTACTCAGCCATTCCACTCCCAGGTATCTAACCAAGATCTAGGAAAGCACCTGTTCAAAAAAGACTTGCACACAAATGTTCACGGCTGCTCAATTTCTAGCAGCTCAAGGCTGGAAAGAGCCCAAAGCCCATGGACAGATGAATGGACAGATAGACTGTGGGGCAGCCACACAATAGGACACTTCTCAGCAATGGACAGGAACAAACTCCTGGCCATTCGACAGCCCGGCAACTCAAAACAATTATACTCAGATAAGCCAGATGAAAAACAACTGCACAGACCATCTACATAAAATTCTACAAAACACTAACCAATAAGCAGAAGCAGAGCAGACCAGGGGCTGCCTGGGGGCAGGGAAGGGGCCAGGTTATCAAGGGGCAGGAGGGATCCAGGGTGACAGAGGCGCTCATGGCACCGATCGTCTAACTGTGGTGACGGATTCAAGGTCATAAACGCGTTAAAACTTGTCAAACTGTGTAATTTACTTCTGCGCATTTTATTGTATGCCAGGTGTACCTCGGTTAAGCTGGAAACAAAAACAGCCCTTGGCACCCTAAGCCTCCTGCATCCCTCTGGGTTTGAGGGGATTTCCTTCCCACATTCACGCTGTGATTCACAAAGTCCCTCTGGAACAGGAGACTGACGGAGGCGCAGGTGCCTCACCGAGGGGCCGCTTCCTGCACACAGCGTGGGAGCTAACCGTGCAGGCCACAGGCTCCAGTCACCCACGCAGGCAGCAAAGGATTCACCTCCGTTCAACATTCAACAGTAAAGTCGGGGTCGGGCGCGGTGGCTCACGCCTGTAATCCCAGCACTTCGGGAGGCCAAAACGGGCAGATCACTTGAGCTCAGGAGTTCGAGACCAGCCTGGCCAACATAGCAAAACCCCATCTCTACCAAAAAAACACAAAATATAAGCTAGGCATGAAGGCACACGCCTATAGTCCCGGCTTCCTGGGGAGATGAGGTAGGAGGATCGCCTGAGCCCAGAAGATGGAAGCTACAGTGAGCTGAGATTGAGCCACTGCACTCCAGCCTGGCTAACAAAACCAGATCCTGTCTCAAAAAAAAAAAAAAAAAAAATTAAAAACAACAGTGGGTCGGGTGTGGTGGCTCACGCCTGTAATTCCAGCACTTTGGGAGGCCGAGGCAGGCGGATCATGAGGTCAGGAGATCGAGACCATCCTGGCTAACACAGTGAAACCCCGTCTCTACCAAAAATACAAAAAGTTAGCCAGGCATGGTGGCAGGCACCTGTAGTCCCAGCTACTTGGGAGGCTGAGGCAGGAGAATGGTGTGAACATGGGAGGCGGAGCTTGCAGTGAGCCGAAATCAGGCCATTGCACTCCAGCCTGGGCGACAGAGCGAGACTCCATCTCAAAAAAAAAAAAAAAAAACAAAAAAAACAAAAAACCAGTGAAGTCAACATCCACTACACTGGCCAGAAGGAAACTACTTTAGAGTTTCTCTTGAGTTTTAAAGTTTCTCTTGAAACTTTAGAGTTTCACTTGAGCTTCTCTAACAAAGTCATTGCAAACATTTTTTTTAAAAAACAGTGAAGCCTTCTCTTCTAATGAAATCCTATGCACCCCAACCCCAGGTGGGCCTCCTGGCCTCATCCCCCTCCCAGGCAGTCCCCGAGATGGCCCACACCCCTACGGCATTTACCGAGGGCACCGCTGGGCTTCTTTCTACTTCTCCGCCTCCTTTTCCTGGCTGGCTTGATCCAGGGACTGTCGGTCTTTCCTTTCCTCTTGAGAAATTTCTTCTTGAGGCTGGATTCCGAACTCTGGAGAACCAAAGGGGCAGGCATATAAACCACTGAGCATAGGCAGCTATGGAAGGCAAGAGCACTACAAGTGTTTTCTTGCAAAACAGAACACTGGCTATGTCTTGATCTTCAATTAAATAGTGAACTTAACTTGTAGACATTTTCCTGGGTCACACGCTGAAAGGCACTCTGTGCTTTTTCCTAACTATCTCTCTAAGCTCAGTCCCTTTAGAGGCAAAACAAAAACAAAAATAAAAAGTGAAATTTATGTCTTATTTGAGTTTGGCACAAAAGAAAAGAATAAGTAAATTGGAAGGTTCTACTCAGGAACTAAATAAATAGGCTCAGGAAAAGGAGCCATGGCCGCTCATCAGGGTCCATTCATCTCACTCACAGGAAAAGAACAATCAAGGCTCAGTTCGCTTCAGAATCTATACCCACATCAATCACCTACACAGAGAACAAGGACAGAGGCTGTAATTAACTTGTAATATTTCAAGATGTGTTTTAAGCATCTGCTTCTAAAATCCGGATGCAGCAAGGGCATCTGTGGCACAGGCCACACAGGTGCACAGCAGGCGCCCCCGCCCCTCCACAGGAGGCCACGTGAAGGCCACAGTGGGCAGAGGGACATTTAAGGGAGGCACAGCGGCAGCACACGGGCCTCGCCGACCAACTGAACGTGCCCCTGCACAAGGCCTGTTGCTGGGCAGCCTTCTGTCCTGAGTCGGGTCCCACGTGAGGACGGACCGGGAGCCCTGTCTACAGCACACACAGCCCCAGCTCCCCGGTGCTCCCCGCACAGCAAAACTTTTGGGAAGAAGTTGTGCAAGCGCCACACCCAAAGTCGCTGCTGCTAGAAATCTAGTTGCCCCTCTGCCACCCAAAGACAGACCCCTTCATCACCACACACCACGGCCCCCGTGTCCTCCTCCCACTCGCTGGTGTGATGAGCCCACACCGTGGGCCACCTTCTCCTGTTTCAGAGCATTTCCCCATTCATGTGACCCAAACTTGCTGAGTTTTCTCCCCATGGCACAGAGAGCCCCTCCTCAGACGCAGGAGCCAACTTCTCCTCCCCTGTGGAGCCCTCACAGGCTGGGGGCTCCCTGAGGCTCCATCCTGGGGACTCGCTGCTCTTCCCCATTTCCAACCCCCAATTCCCGCAGACCAGGGTGCACAACTCCGACCTGAACCCTCCTCCATGAATAACAGGCTTCAGTAGGGACGGAGCAGAACCCCTCCTTCCCTCCTGTCCTCACTACCAGAAAGTTCTGTCCATTCTACCTGGAAACACCTCAAATCCAGCCCTTCCTTCTCGCACATCAGCCAGTGCAGCGGATTCCCCAACAGCTGTCCTTGCTGCTGACTCCCACCACACCCTCTCCCTCTGAGAGCCTCCAAAGGCCCCTCAGCTCCCCCCGACCCCGCACGCAGCCGGCGCAGCCCCGTGCCAGGCCCAGTCCTGTGCTGCAGCTCTGCACGGTGTCTTTCTCATGAGGCTTTGCCAGGGACAGGACCCATCTGTGGCCATCGTCATGACCAGCTCCAAGCACACGTGTGAGTGCTCAGGCAACAAGGGTTGGGTAAAGGACTGAAGGACGCTGGTGTCTTTGCATCTCCTCTACTTCAGCACAGACGCAGAAGGAGGCGCTGGGGATTACCAGGTCAGACTCGTCACCGCCTTCCTCCTCCTCCCCGGTGTCCACGGACTCCTGCTCCTCCTCAGACTCCCCGTCCATCTGATCAGCCACACAGTCGAAGCGGGAACCCAAACAGAAAACAGAAACCAATTACATCCTTTAGTGGCAGATGACGGATCCAAAACAAACCTCGAAACGTGCCCTGGCCGTACACACCGGAGACGCTCGCAGGGTGGGGGCACCGCCAGCCTGCTCCAGCCCTGGCTGGTGTGTGGGGTGACCAAGTGCTGGTCCAGGCAGGCCCAGAGGCACACTCTGAGCTTCCACTCTGCTCCCCGGTCCTGTCTCCACATTGGGACCAGAGAGTGGCTGCCCTGGTGCGGACGCAGGCAAGGCTCACCCGCTGGGTGCTGTATTAGTGAGGGCTCAAGTGCTCCATTTATCTTATGAATGGGAGAATTCAATAAACAGGTCACAAAACACACAGAACAATCAGAAAACGATGTTCAGAGGCCACAAAACAAGACACAGTGTGAGACCTACCCCCACACACCCATGATCCCAGTCCCATCCTCAGAGCCACCACAGCTAAGCTGCCCACGCCTCCTTCCAGTGAATGTCCAGGCAGAGGCGGGCCCACAGACGACAGTGCATTTCTAGTCTGCTCAGATGGAAGGACACTCGACGGTTCTGTGAATATTGTTTTCTTCTAATTAAAAATGTGTTCTGGAATTCTTTCCACACCAGAACAGACACACCCTATTTTTTCTGCGGTATTTATCTTTTCTATAAGCACAGGCAATACACAAATAGATGTTCAGTGCAAAAGACACTGAAACAACCGTGAGTGTCCGTCCGCCCTGTGCCGGGCGCTCCCTGAGGCGGCGCGGGCTGCTCTGGCTGTGCTATTCCGCTATTCTCTGCATTTCCCAGTGGACAGGCACCCATGCGACTTCACATCAAGGGTGTGTTCTACGGGCTCCACGGCTCATGCTTGTAACCCCAACACTCTGGGAGGCTGAGGTGAGTGGACTGCTTGAGGCCAGAAGTTCAAGATCAGCCCGGGCAACACAGCGAGACCCCTGTTTTTGCTATCAAGTTTTTAAAGCTCCGTTTCTGATATCTCGTATTCCGTAACACTTTTGAATTTTATCTGAACAAGTCAAAGGTGCCCATCTTCTCCTTCATGGCTTCTGGGTTTGTGTCTTACACTAGAAGAACTTCCTCATTTGAGATTGGAAAAAACAGTTCCCAATGTTTTTACCAATAGTTCAGTATCTTGTGTTGACACTTTAAGTCTTCTGGAATTTGTTTTTTAAAATAATAGCCACAGTAAGATATATTTCACCTACTCTAAGGCTGACCCTGCAAAGTGTGCGGTTCAGTGGTTTTTACTACGTTCTGAGCCGTGCAGCCGGCACCACGGTCTGACTCCAGAACGGAGCCCACATTTGTTACCCACCCTGACACAAGTGAGGGCTGCCTGCTCCCAAATATTAGTCAACGGCCCAATCATAGTTATTAAAAAGTTCATGACCCCTTGTCCACTGACTTAAAACCCCAGTCTTACCATTGACCTTTATACACATATCACAGGCTCCCCGTCCCCCTCACTAACCGCCTCAGCGCTCCTCAGTAAGCGTTCCCTCCGGCAGCCACGTCCTGTGCTCGGGTGTCCCCCACCATGCACAGTCCCCCCACTACTCTAGAGGGTCTCCGCCTCCACCCTCACTTCAGAACCAGCAGTTTACACAAAAGTCCGGCTAGGGTCTCGATGGGAGCTGTTCTGAATTTAGAGGCAAACATGGAGAAAATAAAACAGTGGATCTTCTCACTCAGACAAACAAACGACGAGTCTCTCCAGGAACTTAATTTTTAACCTCTTTCATCAGTTTCCTAGTTTTCCTCCACATTAACAAGGAGCGCTCGGTTTTTCTGTTAAGTTTATTTCTGGGTACTCTGGTGATATTAAGAAATTATAACTAACTTTTTAGGTCTGATATTGTGGTTTGTCTTTCAAAGAGTCCTTATCTTTTAAAGATCCTACTGAAATACCCACTCCAAGACAGCCCACGTGTGGAGAACGAGGCCGAATGCCGGAGGCTCCTCACCGTCCTCCGTGTGTTTGCGGAGCTTGAAATTTTCTACATAGAAAATCTTTTAAAATATCCCTAGACAATTACTGATTTTACTGATAATGCTGACACCACATTTTCTAATTGGTTACTGTAGCTATATAAGAAAATAACTGGTTTTTATGTCTTGATCACATGTAAGATCAGCTTAGTAGCTGTAATAGTTTTTGCGCTGATTTTGCTGGATGTTTCAGATGGATGAGTATATTCCCAGCAAACTCTTCTCTCCTGTCTTTTACAATATTAATGTTTCTTTCTGGTTCTTATCTTACAGAATCAGCAGGAACGGTCAATGCTGCTGTATTCGTGTCACAGGTGAAAGCAGCAGCCCCTCCTCCCTGGTTTCATGACTGACCATTGAAATGTTCGAACCTTTTTATAAGCATTCCGACGCCTTCACTCAGCTTTCACAGGAGTTTTCATTTCGTTGGATAGTTTTCTTATTTTAAAAATAAGACAGGGCAACGAAACCACCAATTAAAAGCGGACTAACAACACAGTTAACTCCACTTCCTCCCAAAACTCTGGCAAAGCGACTTTTAAGGAAGGAACAAGAGCTTCTTTATAAGAGGCTGCTTGATGGCTGTGCACACGACAGCTGTAAGGAATCAGGCGGAAGCTGAAAACCCAAGGAGATGAGCAAGGGAAGGGTAATGGCTGACATCAGAATTTAAAAGCGGCTGGACGCCATGGCTCGCACGGAGAATCCGGCACTTTGGGAAGCCACGGCAGGTTATCACATGAGCCCAGAAGTTCAAGATTAACCTGGGCAACACAGCGAGAGGCTGTCGATTGAGAGGACCTCGTCTCAACAAAAAAATTAATTTAAAAAAATATTAGCTGGGCATGGTAGCGCACGCCTGTGGTCCCAGCAACCTTGGAGGCTGAGGTGGGAGGATCATTTGAGCCCAGGAGGTGAAGACTACAATAAACTATGATTTGCCACTGCACTCACTCCAGCCTGCACAACAGAGCAAGACCCCTTCTCAAAAAAAAATAAAGAAAGTAAACAGAGAACTTGGACTCTGATGCAGGTGAACTGAGAAGGCTGACACCCAAGTGAAACAGGAAGAGAGCAAGCCAGGTGCAGGCCAGGCTGCTTCCCGCATCTGTCCTGGGGGGGCAGCAGGCCAGACCAAAAGCTGCCTGTCCCCAACCCAGCAGGACACAACTCTGGACATGAGGCTCACTTATGGGTTCAAGCTAAGAGGGGAGAGGGTCCAGCTCTCCCTTCACCAGCACCCAGAGTGGCTGCCGCACCCAGCTGTCAGGCAACAGGTCCCTGCAAGCGGCTTCCGAGCAGAGTGGCTACACCAGGGCACCAGCTGTTTCAGTCAAAAGGTAGGTCACACGCAGAAGAAGGTACCATGTCGACTACACAACAAGGGCTTGTTTCCAGGCCAAAGAACCCCTACAAAACACGTTTCGAAAAGGACAAATGGCCCAGTAAATGGTTGGGATGTGAACAGGCACTTCACAAAAGGCACCCAAATGGCAAAATGAGTATGTGAAAAAGTATTCAACCGTCTTGTAAATCATGAAAATGCAATTTAAAGTGAAAACGTAATGCCACTATCTGCTCGCTGGAGTGGCAGCACCGAATGTGGCCGGCACAGCAGAGGGGACACTCCGAGGTGGTGGGGAAGGCGGCAACCTCAGCGGCCACCATGGGGAGCTGCACGGCAGGGTCCATGGAGGCCAGCACAAGGCATGGCGGTTCCATTCCCAGTGGGTACCTGGGGCAACACCTGTATGAGGGTGATGGTGGCAACCTCCTCTGGAACGGCTCCACTGGAACCACCCACGGGCCATCCACAGTGGGACGGACACAGACACAGAGCAGCCATACAGAGGAACCAGTATGGTCAACCCCCTGGCCTCAGGCCCTGCACACTCTGAAATAGCACCAAGAACCATAAAGAGCGTTTGTTAATACAAGTATCTATTAACATGTACTGCAGTAGAAATTTAAGATGAGACATGTTCAAACTGCAAGGACAGTGTCAGCCACCGCAGCAAAGCTGCCATCACATGTAATTCCATGAATGAGAGTGAAAAAGGCACCCAACACCTAGCATTAGTATGACAACAGTTTTGATCTGCAGACTCTCTGAACAGGTCTCAGAATGCCCCCACCCAGACCACTTTGAAAACTACTATTCCATAACAATGAAAATTAACTAATAATGTAAATAAATCCCACAAACACAATGTGAAGTAAAATAAGCCACACTCAAAGAAAAAAAAGAAAGAATGCATATTATATAAGAAACGAAGTCAAACACGACAATCCTGCAAGGTAAGCACTCAGGAGAGGGGTTACTTTTGGGGATGGGAGGTCAGTGGGCCTCCGCAGTGCTGCCAAAACTCAAAGCTTTGATCTGGGTGGGGGCCACGCAGGTGCATCATGCTTCCATCATTACTGAACTGTGCCACTGTCGCACATGCAATTAGAATGTAGTCCCCCAAATTCAGAAAACAGAAAGCTGCCTGAACTTTATAAAATGCCTTTTAAACACATATACAGTCTGCAGTTTTCTCATTTACTCTGTTAGCCTGGTAAATCCTGGTCTTTAAATCATCTGTTTCTATAATGAGTCACTCTCATCATGGGGCAAGCCCCATTTCCCTACGATCATTATTTTAATACATCATTGCATTTGATCAGTATTTTATTTAGGAGGCCGGGTGTGGTGGCTCATGCCTGTAATCCCAGCACTTTGGGAGGCCGAGGCAGGTAGATCACTTGAGGTCAGGAGTTCAAGACCAGCCTGGCCAACATGGTGAAACCTCGTCTCTACTAAAAATACAAAAATTAGCCTGGGTGTGGTGGCTCACACCTGTAATCCCAGCTACTCGGGAGGCTGAGGCAGGAGAATTGCTTGAACCTGGGAGCCAGAGGTTGCAGTGAGCCAAGATTGCACCATTGCACTCCAGCCTGGGTGACAGCGCCTGACTCCGTCTCAAAAAAAAAAATTTATTTGGGACTTCTGTATTTAGGATTGAGGTGAGTTGAGCCTGTATTTTACCTCAGAATGGGCTAGCGTACTTTTCCTGTCCTTCTCTGTTCTCTGGAGCTACTTATGTAACAAAACGATCACGTCGATTGCCAGTGCCCATCTAGTTAAGGCTGCTCCTGCCATCTTGTTCTGTTTTACACTGTTTTACATTTTCTTCTTGGCTTTGCTTTTGTTTCTTGATTCTTTTCTTGCCTTGATAGTCATTTAATGTTTTACTTTATGACAAATACCTAGTTATTCAGTGTCCAGTTCCTCTAGAAGATGAGAACCTCAATAGAAAGAGAGAATCTAGAAATAGACTCAAATTAATATGCCATGTGGTACATGATAAACATGGTGTTGTAAATGAGAAGGGAAGAAATGTTGGTCAGTAAGTGAAGCTGAAACCTAAGCATTTTGAGGGAAGCCCTGGGACCCTTACCTCACATTTTCTTTTAAAAGATTTATTGAGATATAATTAATATGTCATAAACTTCACCCATTCTGAGCAGTTCTACCTGATATTTTAATTCTATATGAATCAACTATTTATATACAAGAATGAAATAAAAGTATTTAAAGATAGCAAACATTAATTTATTCAAAATCAACAATGAGAAAGGTTTATCATAATTAGAACCCAGAACCCAGAAATCATAAAGAAATTGGCTAGTACCTGGGAGTTCTGACACTATAGACAAGGTCAAAAGATAAAATCAGCTGGGTGTGGTGGCTCACGCCTGTAATCCCAACACTTTTGCAAGCTGAGGTGGAAGGTTCACTTAGGCCCAGGAGTTCAACCAGCCTGGACAACACAGTGGGATCCTGTCTCTACAAAAAATAAAAAAACATCAGCTGGACATGGTGGCAGGTGCCTGTAGCCCCAGCTACTCAGGAAGCTGAGGCAGGAGGATCCCCTCAGCCCAGGAGTTCAAGGTGCACTGTGCTGTGATCACACCACTGCACTCCAACCTGGGCAACAGAGTCAGACCCTGTCCCCAAAAAACAAAAAATAAAACGAAAAACCCAAAATCCACCTGGGGAAAAAGCCTCAGCTCATACTGGAGCCAACAGATCAACTCTTCCTTGACAAAAAGATCATCAGACTACATTCAAAAGATGCACAATCCAGGAGAAGAATGAGCAGGGGCTACTGAGCAAGCGGCGTACAGAGGAACAAACACGGTGGCTGCTCAGCTCCAGGCCTGACTCAGCAGTGAAGAGCTGCTGGACTCCAAGCAGGCAGCCCTGCTGGGGAGGGTGAGGAAACCAGCCCGCTCAGGTCTCCGCAGGCGGGAGGGTACACTCAAAGCTGGCCTGGTGACAGCAAAGTGCTACACTGTAAATGCAGACAGCACTTACCAGCCAGGAGCACACTCAGCAAAACTGCGACACTGAACGCCCCTGAAGCACCGCTTGTAACATGACAGAAAAGAGCGTAACACAGCTGAACAGACAGCGCACTGGAGCGACAGACACGTGTGTGCAGAGCCCGCGGCAGCTGCTGGGGCAGGAGCTTAATGGGAGTCGCCGCTGCTCCCCCCGGTGCAGCCAGGGCTGCCCGTCCTCTGGGGAGGGCGAGGCTGTGCTGGGCACGTCTAAGGAAGTTACTGTAGTGACTGTTTCAAAGAGTGCCAGAGCCACCAGGACCATGGAGTGATGATGCTGTTTATTTTCTTCCTTATGCTTCCTCATATAAAATGAGAAAAAACTAATAATTATCTTAAAATAAAAAATGTTTAAATCCTCTTTAAATATCTAATGGTAACATTTCCCACTAATTTTTAAATAATCAAGCTAAGAGCTGGGAGCAACATTTAAAGATTTGCCCTAAAACCTGCTACAAATGTACAACAGACTTTGAAACTGAAGCAAAAGGAAGAAAGCACATCCCCAAAACTCTGACAAATGACAGAAAATGCTTTGTACACATTCAAGGGTACACTCACAGCACACGAAGCTGACTGAAAGTGGATAAAGCTAACCACTAAAATTATGCATGTTCAAATAAGTCAGTATTTGGATGAATTCACCTGGACTGCTATTCCTACTATTAGTTTTACAATAACTAATTAGATACAAGATTGCGTCTAAATGAAGATGGCTGGACACACCTGAACAATAAAACCACTGATACGTACGTCAGCTTGACTCTCAATTTTCCCCTGTTCACTCTTATGAAATGCGTCACTCCTAACTGACCCCCTCAGAACTGAGAAAGCATGAATTTAACTCCGAAACTATGTCTAAGACCTTCCTCGGCTTCCCTGAGACAATGGCCCAGGTGCCCATGCCGGGCCAGGGGCAAGAGCACGGCTGCGACGAGGTTGGGGGCTCGGCCCGTGCTGGTGCTTGTCCTTGGGTGGACAGGGGTTTAGGCTGTCTGTGAAGAGGGCACGCCGGGCCCATGTGTGGCGTCCACAGTGCCAGGTGGCAGGCCACGCAGAGTCAACCACAAACGAGCACACAGCAAGCCGCCAATCAGCGCTTCAAACCGTCAGCATTATCATTCCTGTCAACCTAGAGCCCAGAACAAGTTCAAGAGGCCGGGCGCTGTGACTCATGGCTGTATTCCCAACACTGGGAGACTGAGGCGCGAGGATCACTTGAGCAAAGGAGTTCAAGACCAGCCTGGGCAGCAAATCGAGTCCCTCTCTCCACAAAAAAATTTAAAAATTAGCCAGGCATGGTGGCGTGAGCCTGTCATCCTGGCTGCTCGGGAGGCTGGGTTGGGAGGATCACTTGAGCCCAGCAGGTTGAGCGCAGTGAGCTACGATCATGCCACTGCACTGCAGCCTGGGTGAAAGCGAGACCCTATCTCAAAAAAAAGAAAGAAAGAAAACACAGGAAAAAAAAAAAAAAGAGGTTTACTTTAATGAATGATATACACAAACACTTCTTGAATGAAAATAATCTAATAAATCAAGAAAAATAAAATACAAAAACCTAAGCCAATTGCAAATAGGGGATTTTATTAGGGTCTAGAAGTGACCAGACCACTAATTCTCAGAACCACGGTCAACTTTGTGATAATCCTCCCTCATGCTGTCTCCCGAGACAGCAACACCTACCTTCTGGGCACGGTCAGCCTCCGACATGCTCTCCTTGGAAGTCCTGCTGTCCTCCGTGGGGAACGCGGCCGCCTGCTCCGCGCCGTGGCCGTCGTCCTCCTCGAGCTCCTCTGAGTCGTCCTCGTCTGAGTCCATCTCCAAGCTCTCCCCATTCACGTGCAGGCTGCTGGCGCCCAGGTCCTTCTCCCCCTAGAACACGGGCAGGTGTACACCCCAAGGCAGGGGCAGTGCGCATCATGAACAAACTCGCTTTCACTGAGGGGTCTTGGGTGACTGGGAGGTGCAAGGGCCTGTGGGGAGGTGGGGACGCATGAGAGGTGCCCCTGCCACCTGGAGAAGAGCCCGGCAGACCAGCGGGCTATGGTGAGGAGGGCAGGGAGGACAGGGTGGAGTCCCCCACAACAATCTTGGACACGAACACTCTGCCCCTATGGCAGAGGAGCTTCATGGCATTGGCCCTTCCCAGGGACTGAGGTCACCTAATGACTGATAACCAGGCCCCAAACACAGAAACGCATTTCCACACACACGTGGCACTCACTCAAATGTGTCTCTTACCTTAGAACCCACAGTGGAATGAGTTATGCTCTTAAACATCTCAATCACTGTCCTCTGTTTTAATACTTTGGTCTTTTTCTTAGGAACCAGGCTATAGGTTCCCATTCTTCGTTTTTTCTTCCGAGATACTGCAGCTGCTAAAACAAAAGGCAAGCAAGCTAAAAAAAAAAAAAAGTCAAAAGGGGACAAGAAAGGAAAAGAAATACCATTCAAATGTTTTTCAAAGGTAGGAGACAGTTTACAAAACTTGATCACCAAAATCACCAGCAAACCCCATCACAAAAGGCACCCTGCCCGCCGGCCATCAGCACAGTGACAGGCATCCTTCACTCGCGATCAATTCACAGAGAATCAGAAACACATCCCAGATCATCTGTTCATCTGTTCCCCTCACAATAAAACACGGAGCAAACTTGACCACCCCACCTTGGAGGCAGGAAAGTCACAAACCGTCAGGAGCAGGGCTCTGCAGCGACTCCTCCTCCCAGTCCCCTTGGCTTTGAACATGGAGTGACTACCCTTGAGAAGTCCTCTCACTTCGCAAAACACCAACGTGAACAGCATGTGCAGCAGAAGGACGCGGCGCGGAGCAGGCAGAGCCCGGCCTCCCTCCCCAGCACAGGGGCCAGGCCAGGCCACTCTTCCTAGGACGCAAGCTCTGCACCAGGTCCACCCCGGTGACTCTGCAGCCCAACACCCCAACACCATCCTCCTCGTGCTGCAGTCCAGTGACTGAGGGGAAAGGCAGTCCCTGGAGCTACTGTCCAGCTCTCTATTAAAGGACAAGAGGGTGAGAGGGGCGAGCAAATGTCCGGGGGCTCTGGAGCAGTGGTTTCCAAACAAGAGCGGCAGCAAGGAAGGTGCCTGGGGGCTCCCAACCCCATTCTGAACAAAGCAGTTCTAGGTTCCATTGGTTTTATATAATCAGACTCTATGACTTTTTTTAAGTTCCAGGATTTGAAGAAAAAACAGATCTAAACGCTGCTGCTTTCACATGAAAGAAACTCTCCTAAAGGGCTGGGGAAAAGCCATTCTGTTTAAAGCTGGGCACAGCAGCTCACACCTGAAGACCGAACTACTGTGGAGGCTTGAGTGGGAGGGAGGGACAGCTTGATCCCAGGAGTTCAAGCCCAACCTGGGAAACACAGTGAGACCCCCTTTTCTTACACACAATACACACACACACAATTTGGTTCTACAAAACGCAGAAGCAACAGCTGGAGGAACGTGAAGGAGTGAGAGTCATCCAAAGCGGGTGGGTCCTGTGACAGCACCACCCACAGGTGCCACGGGGCCTGGGAGATCTGCTCTGGAGTGAGGAGGTGCCTGGGGCCATGGACACTGGGAATGCTCACCCCAGGCATCTGCAGTATGTTCGTGGGGGTCAGGCTCTGAGCACACAGCCAGCATGCAGACACTTGGCTCTGTCCACACTGGAACAGGCTGATGGGCCAGCACGGCTGTGCTCAAACCACAGAAATCCCTTGGCAGCCCTGGGAATCCTAGACTCACCATCGTAATCATCTTCGTATTTTGAATAGATATTTTGTGGGAGGATGAAGGAGGCATGGATTTACAGATAATTTTTAAGTCTCTCAGCTTTAAATATATATACAGCTGACTTTTGAACATGGATTTTAATCACATAGGTCCACTTACAAGCAGATTTTTTTTCCAACCAAACAGGTTGAAAATACAATGTTTGCAAGATGCAAAACCCCGGAACACAGAGGGCCAACGTTTCATATTACACAGGTTCTGCAGGGCTCACTGCAGGATTGCAGCATGCTTGGATTTTGGTACGGGGACGGGGTCCCGGAGCCAATCTCTTCCTATACCCAAGGGTGACTATATTTACTTTCTCACTAGATTCTTTTCCTTATTTCATCTCAGTAACCCATGGTTATTAGTAACACAAATTGGACATGACACCTGTTTATAAATAAAGCTTTATTGGTGCACACCCATGCCCACTGTCTACATACTGTCTGCATCTGCTTCAATGTGACACCACCATGACCAGCTGTGACAGGAACAGTGTGGCCCACAAAAGCACTGACATTTGCTACCCGTCCCCTGGAAACAGTTTGCTGACTCCTGTACTGAACTGCTGAGAGAGGACAAAGGAGATAACCCTGCATTTCATGTGCTTAAGAATCATGTCAGCCGGGTGCAGTGGCTCATGCCTGTAATCCCAGAACTTTGGGAGCCTGAGGCGAGTGAATCACGAGGTCAGGAGGTCGAGACCATCCTGGCTAACACGGTGAAACCCCGTCTCTACTAAAGGTACAAAAAATTACCCGGGCATGGTGGTGGGCACCTGTAGTCCCAGCTACTCGGGAGGCTGAGGCAGGAGAATGGCGTGAACCTGGAAGGTGGAGCTTGCAGTGAGCCAAGATCACGCCACTGCACTCCAGCCTGGGTGATAGAGCAAGAAGAGCAAGACTCCGTCTAAAAAAAACAAGAATCATGTTGGGGCCAGATGCAATGGCTCACATCTGTCATCCCAGCACTTTGGGAGGCCGAGGTGGGTGATCACTTGAGGTCAGAAGCTCAATACCAGCCTGGCCAACATGGTGAAACCCCGTCTCTACTAAAAATACAAAATTAGCCAGGCATGGTGGTGGCGGGTGCCTGTAATCCCAGCTACTGAGGAGGCTGAGGCAGAAGAATCGCTTAAACCTGGGAGGCGGAGGTGGCAGTGAGCCGAGATCGTACCACTGCACTCCAGCCTGGGCCACAGAGAGAGACTCCATCTCAAAAAAATAAATAAAATAAAATAAAATAAATCGTGTCAGGAAGTCTGCCTGCTGCAAACAAGTGAAGAATGGTGTCTAAGGGCCTCTTACTGGGTGACAGCTTGTATGTGTGAAACAGACGTTAAGTATAAAATTTGCTACACATTAAATAGTAGAGAAATGTCTATGGATGACTTTCAGAAACGTAGAACCTATGAAGGACCTGAAAGTGTCTGAGCACGTGGCTGAAGCGTGAAGAGGGGCCGCTTCAGTGCTGCACGGGGGCCTCCAGTTGTGTCCGGGGAGAGGGTCTGGCCCTGAGCCAGACGGCTGGGATTCAGCGTGATCAGGGGCCAAGAGAAAGAAAACTACAGGATGGCCGGCAGTAAGGAAGGAGCATTTGCACTCCAGACCTCAAAGAAGTGGGGTCAGTTCCCTGCAGATGGGATCTGGCAGAGAAGAATCCCGGTGGAGAACATCAAGAAAGGGGGAGGGGGCCCTTCAGGACTCCAAGTAAAGACTCACACTAACTGGCATCTCACAGGACGCTCTGGGAGGCCCAGGCATAGGACAGTGTGGAACAGACAGTTCCGGGAAAAACAGTGCCAGGAGTGGAAGTGGGTGTGGGGTGGGGGTGGGCACTGCCCAGCTGTCTGCAGAAAGGCTGGGCTGCTGGGTAGAAGAGGGGTGGATAAGGAAGAAAGGCGACAGGCTCCAGAGGGCAGACAAGGCGGATGGGACGGTGGAGATGCGGGGAAAAAGCAAGTGCACGGGAAACACAGCAGCCTGCGTGGTCACCACCACAACTCTCACTCAGAAGGGTTTCTGCCCTCAGGTCACACAGAGCAGGGCCCAGCTCTATGCCCAGGCCTCATGCCTGGACAGCAGCACCCATTGAACTGTTCCCTGCCATCAGAGCCACCGTCCTCCTTCCTCCCTGCCCGACAAGTCCACATAGGGACCCCAGGCCCATTCAGGCTCAGTATTTGGCACTGTTCCCACCCACCTATGCAGAAGGCACAAACACTCCAAGCTCACAAAGCAAAAGGCAGAGCCTCCACTCTGGGCATGGACTGTGGTCACCGGCAAAAAAACGCAAGGGAAGCACTGCAACTTCTGCAGCTTCTACCCAAGTGTGAACAATGAGCCCAGCAGGGACCTGCAGCTTCTACCAAGTGTGGACACTCAAACTGCTTTATGACCTAAGTTTACTTTTTCTGTTTTTTGGTTTTTTTTTTTTTACTAGTAAAATACACACACCACAAAATTTACCATCTTGATCATCCTTAAGTGCACAGTACAGTGGCATCAAATACATTCAGAATGTTGTGCCACCATCACCACTATTCACCTCCACAACTCTTTCCATCTTGTCAAACTGAAGCTCTGTTCCCATTAAGCCCTAACTCTCCATTCCCTTCCTCCAGCCCCAGCCTCCAGCCCCTTCTCCTCTTTCTGTGTCCGTCAGTCTGACGACTCTAGGGACCTCGTGTAAGTGGGATCGTACAACGTTTGTCCTTTTGTGGCTGACTTATTTCATTCGGCACAGTGTCCCCGAGGCTCATCCACGCTGCAGCGCGGGCCCCAGCTTCACCGCTTCTCAGGCTGAGTCACACGTCACTGCGTTTTGCACACGACCCTTTGCTGATCCATTCGTCCGACAACCGGCCCTTGGGTGGCTCCCCCTTTTGGCTGCTGTGGTTGATGCTGCTGTCAACGTGGGTGTACAAACATCTCTTCAAGACCCTGCTTTCAGTGCTTCTGGGCCACATGCCCAGCAGTGGAATTGCTGGATCACATGGTAGCTCCATACTTAATTTTTTTTTTTTTTTTTTTTTTTTTTTTTGAGACGGAGTCTCGCTCTGTCACCCAGGCTGGAGCGCAGTGCCGCGATCTCAGCTCACTGCAAGCTCCGCCTCCCGGGTTTACGCCATTTTCCTGCCTCAGCCTCCCGAGTAGCTGGGACTACAGGCGCCGTGACCACGCCGGCTAGTTTTTTGTATTTTTAGCAGAGACGGGGTTTCACCGTGTTAGCCAGGATGGTCTCGATCTCCTGACCTCGTGATCCGCCCGTCTTGGCCTCCCAAAGTGCTGGGATTACAGGCTTGAGCCACCGCGCCCGGCCTCCATACTTAATTTTTTGAGTTTTTCACAGTGGCCGCACCATTCCACATTCCCCTCAGCAGTGCACAAGGGTTCCCATTTCTCCCCATCCTCACTGATACATGTTATTTTCTGTTTTGATAGTAGCTATCCTCAATAGGTGTACGGTGGTATCTCACTGTGGTTTTGATTTACATTTACCTTATGATTATTGGCGTTGAACATCTTTTTATGTGCTTACTGGCCATTTGTGCATCTTTTTTTGAGACAGTGTCACTCTGTCACCCAGGCTGGAGTGCAGTGGTCTGATCTCGGCTCACTGCAACCACTACCGCCCGGGTTCAAGCGATTCTCCTGCCTCAGCTTCCCAAGTAGCTGGGACAACAGGCATGTACCACTACGCCTGGCTAACTTTTGTATTTGTAGTAGAGACGGGGTTTCACTGTATTGGCCCGGCTGGTCTGGAACTCCTGACCTCAGGTGATCTGCCTGCCTTAGCCTCCCAAAGTGCTGGGATTACAGGCGCAAGCCACTGGGCCCGGCCTCCTTTGCCGATTTTTTAATCAAGTTGTTTTTGTTGTTGAGTTGTAGGATTTTTTTGTATATTTTTAGTAGTAATTCCTCATCAGACATAGGATTTACAGACATTTTCTCCTACTCCATAGGTGCCTTTTTATTCTGTTGACAGTGTCTTTTCTTTACAACAGGCAAAGTGCAGCAGTAAGAAGCAGGGAAACAGGAAAACAAGGAGATAGAAAGCTTGGTGCATCAAAAGATACCAAGTCTCATCAAACCTAGTGTGTCTCCTTTTTTTTTTTGTTACCTGCACTTTTGGTGTCACGTCTAAGAAATCACTGCCAAGTCCAATGTTATGGAGCCTTTGTCTTATGTTTTCTTCTAAGAATTTTATAGTTTAGGTCTTACCTTTGGGTCCTGGACCTGTCTTAGGCTAACTTCTGCATATGGTGTGAGGTAAGGGTCCAGTATCACTCTTCTGTATGTGGATATCCCATTTTCACAGCACTATTTGTTGGAAAGCTGTCCTTTGCCCCGTTGAATGGTCTTGGCACTCTTGTCAAAAATCAACTGATCATGTAACACAAAGGTTTATTTCTGTGCTCTCTGTTCTAGTCCACTGGCCTATACGTCTATCTTTATGCCAGAATAACACTGTTCTGAGTGCTATAGCTTTCTAGTAAGTTTTGAATCTATCTCTCTTTTTCCATTTATACATATATTATTTTTTAAGACAGTGTCTCACTCTGTTGCCCAGGCTAAAGTACAGTGATACAATCATGGCTCACTGCAGCCCCGACCTTCTGGGCTCCAGCAATCCTGCCACCTCAGCCTCTGGAGTAGCTGGGACCACAGGCACTCGCCACCATGCCTGGCTCATTTTTGTATTTTTGTAGAGACAGGGTTTAGTTATTTGTCCAGGCTGCTATGGAACTCCTGAGCTCAAGCGACTCACTCACCTCAGCCTCTCAAAGTGCTGGGATGATAGGCTTGAGCCACCACACCCAGCCAAATCTCTATATAGTTTTTCTGTTGTTTTTTTTTTTGTTTTTTTGGTTTTTTTTGAGACAGAGGCTCACTCTGTCGCCCAGGCTGGAGTGCAGTGGTGTGATCTTGGCTCACTGCAACCTCCACCTCCCAGGTTCAAGTGATTCTCCTGCCTCGGCCTCCCAAGTATCTGGGATTACAGGCACGTGCCACCACGCCCAGATAATTTTTGTATTTTTAGTAGAGACGGGGTTTCACCATGTTGGGTCAGGCTGGTCTCGAACTCCTGACCTCAAGTGATCCACCAGCGTCAGCCTCCCAAAGTGCTGGGATTACAGGCGTGAGCCACCACGCCCGGCCCAAATCTGTATTTTAAAATCAACAATGAGACTTAATTTGTGGCCTAACATATGGTCTATCCTAGAAAGTGTCCCAGGTGCACTTGAGAAGAGTGTACATGCTGCTGTTGGGCAGAGTATTCTGTATGTCCATTAAATCTAGTTGGCTTTGCTGTTAAGTCCTCCATTTCCTTTCTTATATGCTATACGGTTATTCTATCCATTACTGATAAGTGGAACCTGAGGTCTCCAACTACTACTGTAGAATTGTCTATGTCTCCCTTCAGTTCTATCGGTTTTATTTCTTGTATCTTGATGGTCTATCATTTGTTGGGTATGTAAATGTTTACACATGTAATTGTTATACCTTCTTAGTGTACTGAAATTTTTATTACTATATATTGTTCTCCTTTATCTCTTGTAACCTTTTTTTATTTAAAAACCTATTTTGTCTGATACTAGAATACCCACCTTGCTCTCTCTGGTTACTGTTTGCATGGAATATCTTTTTTCATCCTTTCGTTTTCAATCTATTTGAGTCTTTGGATCTAAAGTGAGTCTCTTACAGACAGCATGTAGTAGGATCATGTGTTGTTTTTTCTTAATGCGTCTGCCTTCATCCATTTAGTGTTGCCATAAAAGATAAAGAGATTTGTTTCCTGAGTCTGGTGGCGGGAAAATTCAATATTGAGCA
Source organism: Macaca fascicularis (assembly GCF_037993035.2). Classification (NCBI taxonomy): domain Eukaryota; kingdom Metazoa; phylum Chordata; class Mammalia; order Primates; family Cercopithecidae; genus Macaca; species Macaca fascicularis. The sequence goes on from NC_088389.1 coordinate 1,564,402, forward strand.
GCTACACCTGGTGGGGGCTTCACGCTCTCGCTCACGGTGGAAATTGGAAAGGGAGCAGGCATGTGTAAGAGATTACATGGATAGAGAAGAAGGAAGAGACAGAGAAACCAAGGAAACCAGATTCTTTCAAACAACCCACCTCAAGGCAGCTAATCTATCCCCAAGAGCGAGAAGTCACTCACCTGGAGGGAGGGCACTGATCTACTCATGAGGAGTCCATGCACATGACCAGTCACCCCCAGGTAGGCCCCACCTCACAACACTGTCATACTGGGGATCTAATTTCAACAGGAGCTTTGGTGTGGACAAACCACATCCAAACCACAGCACTGCCCATCTTTGTCTTTTGATTAGAAAGCGTCATCTATTTACATTTAAAGCAACTACTGCTGAGGATTTACTTCTGTCATTTTGCTCTGTTTCCTACATGCCTTACAGCTTTTTTCATCCCTCATTTCTTGCACTACTGTCTTCTTTTATATTTAGCTGATTTTTTATAGTGGAATGTTTAAATTCTTTTCTCGTTTCCTTTTGTGTATGCTCTGTAGCTATTCTCTTTGTGGTTACCATGGGGATTACATTTAACATCCTAAAGTTATAACATTCTAATTTAAATTTATACCAGCTTAACTTCAGTAACACAGAAAAACTCTGCTCCTTTACGTATCTGTTCCCACCCCTTTCATTTGCTGATGTCACAAAACGACATCTTTATTCATGCTGTGCCCTGAAACATAAACAATTCGTTTAAATGCATTAGTCTCTTAAGTTATGTAGGAAAAATGTGGAGTTACAAACCAAAGTTGCAATGATACTAGCTTGCAGACTAATTTTTTAAACGTATTCGTCTCTTACATCTTATAGAAAACAAAAACCATTGTTACAATACTAGCTTTTAAAACTGCCCATGTCTTTTTTTTTTTTGAGACGGGGTCTCGCTCTGTTGCCCAAGCTGGAGTGCAGTGGCCGGGTCTCAGCTCACTGCAAGCTCCGCCTCCCGGGTTTACGCCATTCTCCTGCCTCAGCCTCCCGAGTAGCTGGGACTACAAGCGCCCGCCACCTCACCCGGCTAGTTTTTTATATTTTTTTAGTAGAGACGGGGTTTCACCGTGTTAGCCAGGATGGTCTCGATCTCCTGACCTCGTGATCCGCCCATCTCGGCCTCCCAAAGTGCTGGGATTACAGGCTTGAGCCACCACGCCCGGCCAAAACTGCCCATGTCTTTACTTCTCATATGGCTTCAAGTTACTGTCTAGTGTCCTTTCTTTTCAACCTGCTAGCCTCCTTTAAGTATTTCTTTGCAGGTCCAGGTCAGGTGGTAAGAAATTCCCTCAGGTTTTATCTATCTGAGAATATCTTAATTTCTCCTGCACTCTTAAAGGACAGTTTCCGTGGCTATGGACACTTGGTTGAAAGATTTTTTTTCTTGTATCACTCCTAATATACCAATGATATACTCAAGAGTCTCTTTGTCTTTCCACAGAAGTGTCTCAAGTATAATGTGTCTAGTGCGGGTCTCTTTGAGCTCATCTTACTGGACTTCACCAAGCCCCCTGGGTGTTCATATTCATGGGTTTCATCAGATACTCTCTCCAGCCTTTTCTTACTCTCTTCTCTCTGTACTCCCACAATCCCTATTTGGTCCTCTTGATGATGCCCACAGGCCCCTTGGCTCTGCTCACTTTCCTTCGGCCTTTTTGTCTGCTTCTCAGACTTGATGATTTTTACTGTCCTATCTTCAAGTTTGCTCTCTCTTTCTTCTGTCTGTTCAGATCTGCCTTTGATTTCCTTTAGTGAATTTTTCATTTCACTTATTATACTTTTTAGCTCCAGAATTTCTTTTGGTTCCTTTTTAGGTTTTCTAGCTCTTTATTGGTATTTCCATTTTGATCATACATCATTTTCTTGACTCTCTTCACAACTTCCTTTAGTTTCTGAGCATATTTAAAATGGTTATTTTCAAGTCTCTGTCTGGTAGTTCTGGCATCAGATGTTTTCTGGGAACAGTTTCTGTTGACTTATTTTTTTCATCTGATTGGGCCATACCTTCCTGTTTCTTTGTATGCCTTGTAATTCTATGTTGAAAACTGGACATTTGAATCCAATAATGTAGAAACTCTGAAAAGCAGATTCTCCTCCTTTTCCAGCGTTTACTATTTTGTTGCTGTTACTGGTTTGGGGGTGTTTTTGTTGTTGTCATTTTTTATAGTTGCAGGCTGTCTCTGTGAGGAGGGTGAGCCAGAGATCCAAACTTAAGGTTTTTTCATGTCTTTCCTTAGCCTGTGCCTTTCCCTGGGCACACGCAGTCACTTTGTAATTTACCCCATATACACAGTTGCTTCTGAATATCCTGGTCTTTAATGTCTGGCTCCCAAAAGGAGAAAACAATGAAAACGAAGTGGGGAGATAAAAAGAGCACTGGCCCTTTAGATTTCTCGGACATCTCATGGAAGAAAGGCTTGCAACCGGATGAGAGGGCCTCTCTGTATGCACCTGGGGACAAGGTCCTGTTCGCCCACCCTGGCTCCCACAAGCTGCACGCACACTGTTTCAGGAACACCGCACACCCTGCACCACAGGGCTGAGGAAGGGAGTGGGCAGCAGAGCTGAAACTGACGGAAATTCACGTCCCAGCCTCCTGCCTAGAAGCTGCGAACCTTCAGTAGACTCCAGAGTTCCCAATAGTTCCATCAGCCAGACTCTGCCAGGGGAACTGCTGTCTAGGTGAGGAGGTGAATTCCGGGTCTTCCTGCCCCACTATCTTTCTAGAATCCTCTGAAATCAGCTTTTGGTGCTGTGAGGGTCGTTTTTTAACCGTGAACCGCTACACGTTGGAGAGATACAGAACAAGCTGCTAACAAAGATGCCAGTCCACTCTAAAAAGAACGCATGCTCACCTAAAACAACGCTGGGTGCCTGAGATCCCGAGTCAGCACAGCCATCCCCAGCCGGGGGCTGTCACACAAACGCATGCTCCCAACCTTCTTGCACAGCACAGATCTTTCATTTCCGATACTGCAGAGCAGAGGGTGCAGAACAGGTCGGACAGAGTCCCAGCCACCCTCCATCTACAACTAAGAATTACGGCTGCCCACGGGAAGGAGCTACACGCACGGGCTCTGCTATGGCGTCGGCGGTACAACGCACGTTGAAACCGACACGTGACTCTGCTCTTCTTTCCTGCCTGTGGTAAACTTAACGGGGCAGCAGGAGGGAGAGCGCAGAACCGTCCGTGATCATCACCACAGGAATTAAAAATTAACAGAAAGACATGACAGGAATCTCAGCCTTTCTTTGATAACCTGGCTCCAACACCCCTCCCACAGGGAGGCAACAAGGAATGGCAGGCAATGGAGTGAAGAAATAAAAGATGAAGAAATAAAAGTGGTAACGGCAGACGGATTCTGAGGCAGACGGGAGCAGGTCCCCGGTGAAACCCGACCTTCAAGCCAAAGGCAGCCCGAAGCCTAGAGACTGGGACTGGGCTGCCAGTTCCCGACAGAATCCACAACCTGGAGGGAGAACGTCCGTGAGGCCTTTTAGCCAATCAGATGGTGTCTTTCCCAGGCCTGGGCCAATGAGCAGGCACTTCCTCCATTCCGGGCAGGCCTTTTAGCCAATCAGATGGTGTCTTTTCCAGGCCCAGGCCTGGGCCAATGAGCAGGCACTTCCTCCATTCCGGGCCCACACAGACCCCGGACGCGGTCACACAGCAGGCCCGCCCGCCTGCCGGTAGCAGCTACTGACTGTGGGGCTCCTCTCCGCTGAGCGCGGTTCTGTTGCTCCATAAAACTCTTCTCCACCTTGCTCCCCCTCCAGGTGTCCACGGACACAGGACAAGAACTCGGGCCCCACCCAACAGCGGGTGCAGAAAGGGCCGTAGCATGTTCCTGGCCGGCTCGCTGGGCTGCCGGCCGTGACTCGCCCCCGTTCGCGGAACCGGGAGTGAAGAGCGGCGATCCTTCTGGGGACCCAAACCTTGGGATTCCTCAAGCCAGAGCGGTAACACTACAGCCCTCCTGCCCTCCGCTTGTGTGCTGGCAAGCAGCGGTGCAGCCAGGCCCTCCTGGGAGGGGCAGGCCAGGGCGAAAGCGGCAGAGCTGGACGAGCTGAAAACGCACCCCAGCCCGTACTGTGGGTGGCGAGAGCAACAGAGCCACAGAACACTCTCCCAGCCCATCCCCTTGGGGTCCGCAGTTGCTGGTGACTCCAAGTTTTGGGGCGGCACCGTGTTCCCCTCATCCGGACGCCGGTGCCTGCAGCGTGAACCGCTTGCGGTACGCCTCATCCAGCCAAAGCTCTGCACGGAGCCAGCGCCTGGAGCCGCCCGCCCCGCCACAGCAGCCAAGCGAGCCTGGCTGTGCACAGTGGCCCCACGCCACGCTTGCTCACCAACACACACCCCGCTGCTCCACTCCCGGCTTGCCCTCAGAAGGTGTGGCACCTGGGCCGGTAGCATGAGCTGAGTACAGCCTGCTGGGCCGAGTGGGCAGAATGAGCCCAGCAGGTGCGAGTGGAACTCAAGCAGAGGCGCCGCTGGCCACAGAGGTTTACGGCTGGCAAAGTGACACTCAAGGGATCCTGTGACAACAGGACAGAACCTACCCAGATTCCTGCTCTGTATGGACACTGTTGTAAAAGGCCTTTGTCTCTCTCTGCCATGCCGGTAAGTGGACTCTGCACCCCCGGCCCCCGGACACTTGACAGGGGACTCCTCCATCCGCACTCCTGTCTTCCCAGCCATGTAGAAAGGTGCAGTGACGGCCACCACAAGACAAGGCAGCTGTGCGTGCTATGCTCCTCTCTAGGAAGCACGTTCTAGCACAGAAACTGTACCTTCATGCCCACTCCGGAAGCCCTGGGGTGACAACGCATGGAAGCAGCTGAGGCTGAGTATCTTAACCACTGGATCAAAGCAGGCAGCTAACTGCCGAGCACTTCTCCTCCATGGCTCGAGGCTGTTTTACACACTGTCCTCGGCTAACTTGCTCATGGACCACCCACTTCCAGGTTATGGATAAGGAAGGGGTGGTGGAGGAAGAGGGCTGTGGAAGAGTAAACTGGGGCCCGCTAAACACACTGGGTACTTTGTTTTTAGAAAGCTCTTTTTAAAAGATGATGATATAATAAAGCTAAAATAGGAAAAGAAAATCTCGACACTTTAACAACACCTCAGACATTACTTGTACGTCCTAACATACGTGAGCATTACTCCATAGTTTTGCAAAACAACAAGTTTAACTGTTTCAAACAAATAAAATTAAGTCAAATAGCAAAACAGTTGACGGGGAGGGCAGCAGATAACGACTGATTTTGTTTTCTAACTTCCAATGAAAAGAACCAGGGCTCCCTGGAGAAAGCCGATTCCGGCACTGGGAAGGGACAAGGCAGGTAAGCAGACCATCCAGTGAATTGGGAAGGTCTTCATGAAGAGGTGGGCATCGCCCCAGGACTCAGAACCAGCCTACAGGGACCCCACTGGACAAACTTAGAACAATTTGAGCAACAAAATAAATAAGGATAGGAATGGATTATAGTTCAGAGACTCAAATAAGAGTCCATAAGTCAGTACTTAAAAATAAATAGGCCGGGGGTGATGGCTCACGCCTGTAATCCTAGCACTTTGGGAGGCCAACGCAGGAGGATTGCCTGAGCCCAAGAGTTCAAGACCAGCCTGGGCAACACAGCAAGACCCCTCATCTCTATTTTTTTAAAAAGTTTTTTTTTTTCTTTAAGAGTAAATGGACAGATAACTGTGTGGATGGACAGGAAAGTGAAGCACCTCCTTACAGCAGAAACTGAAATATGAGGAGGAAATGATGGAGTTGGAAAACCACCATTTGGCACCCACCGTGCAGTACGAGCTGGGCGTGGGTCACGGCAGATGCTGAAGCCTGGTGGGATGTGATGGGCGGTACCTGCAACACCTTAGGGTCTCGCTTATAATCTGGGGAGCAGTAACTTTAAGATGGAGGGCTCTGCAGACTCCAGCAGCAGAGCAGTACAAAAAGCCACCAAAATTCAATTCCTAAGGACACTTGTCAGTCCCCTGCATCGCTCCACGACCTGCACCCAATCCTGGGAACCGCTGGGCAAACCCCCGTCAGACACATTCTATGAAACACCTGGCCTGTACTCAAAACGCCACGGCTCAGACAGACAAAGAGGCTGACAATGCTTCAGATCAAAGGAAACTAACGAGACACAACACAGGTGCTCAAGGCTCCAGGACCAGATTTTATTTGTCCTCTACCCTAAGGACACTCGGGCATGGGAAATGCGGAACGGGACACTGAGATGAGAGAGCAGCATCGCGGTACGCTTCCTCACCGGGATATCTGTGCTGCAGTTATCTAAGAGAATGTTTCTGTTTTTAGGGACATTACAGTAATTTTTAGGAAATAACATTGGTTTTCAGGGATAAAAGGGCACAATGTTTACAACTTACATTCATGTCTCAGAAAAAAAAGTTATACATGGGGGCGGGCAGGGGGCGAGATTGTGCCATGTGGTAAAATGAGTAAAGGGTACACAGGACTTATCTGTAGAATTTTTGCAACTTTGCTGGAGGTCTGAAAATACTTAAATAAAAAAAAAATTTTTTTTTTTTTCTTTGAGACAGAGTCTCGCTCTGTCACCCAGGCTGGGGTGCAGTGGCCAGATCTCAGCTCACTGCAAGCTCCGCCTCCCGGGTTCCCGCCATTCTCCTGCCTCAGCCTCCCGAGTAGCTGGGACTACAGGCGCCGCCACCTCGCCCAGCTAATTTTTTGTGTGTGTTTTTAGTAGAGACGGGGTTTCACCGTGTTAGCCAGGATGGTCTCGATCTCCTGACCTTGTGATCCGCCCGTCTCGGCCTCCCAAAGTGCTGGGATTACAGGCTTGAGCCACCGCGCCCGGCCTTTTTTTTTTTTTTTGAGACGGAGTCTCGCTCTGTCGCCCAGGCTAGAGTGCAGTGGTGCGATCTCGGCTCACTGAGAGCTCCACCTCCCGGGTTCACGCCATTCTCCTGCCTCAGCCTCCCAAGAAGCTGGAACTACAGGCGCCACCACCACGCCCGGCTAATTTTTTGTATTTTTAGTAGAGACGGGGTTTCACCGTGTTAGCCAGGATGGTCTCGAACTCCTGACCTCATGATCCACCCGCCTCAGCCTCCCAAAGTGCTGGGATTACAGGCGTGAGCCACCGCGCCCAGCCAATAAAAAGTATTTTTAAAGTCCAGAAAAAGACACCTGTGGCCAGGTGAGCATCCTCAAGTGAAGCCTTGCCGGCAGCAGCAGCACTCACGAGGGCCAGCAAGAAGGGCCTTGCATCTCTCCAGGACGGCGCCAAACGCATGTATTCCATCCCAGAAGCTGAGGAGGTTTGAAAGCCCAGGGAACCCTGACGCGTCGCTCACTCTGACGTCCCGGTGCCCTCCCAGCACCTCCCACAAAAGGTCCCCAGTGAGGAATCAAACGTTCATCCACTCACAGAACTGGCCACAGAAGCAGCCAGCCCAGGAGAGTGAGGAGCATGCCCAGAGCGAGGTGGCAGTGGCAGAGCAGCTGGAGGGGGCGGTGGTCCTCACCCTGGGCCGGGGCTTCCCCAGCACACCCCAGCATTCCCAAAGGCACTTCATCTACAAACCAGGAAAGCTTCCAACTCCAGGGTCTTCTCCCCACAGAGACCAAGTGAGTAAGACACTAGTAAAGAAAACAGTCTTCATCTTGAGAATGTTAACAAGCTAGGAAATCAATGCCGGCCTGAGCCAAGGCTTTAGAGCAGACGTCAGGTGTGCCTCCTCAGGCATACAGGCGAGCCCGGGAGGGCCGGCTGACGTCAACAGTCATTCATCAAGAGCAGCACAGGCACTTACAGTCAAACAGAACTCTCACCTGGCAAGGGGCAGGCTTGAAACATACATTCAAAGAGCAAAGACAGTTGCTGGGTCTCCCTTTTACCTGTCTGTGATTTTGTGGTGGCCATGTAGCATTGGTTCTGAGGTAGCGACTGATGAAGGGATGGGAAGGGGGGTAAAAGCTGCTGTCGTCCAAAGTCAGAAATGTTTTTGTTGATCTCCTCTTTTGGTTCCTTATGATCTCTAGCTTCTCGAACTTCTCTGGGATCTTTACTGGCTGCATGCTTCAAAACAAAGACAGTGAATAACTATAACTGCATAAGCAGATGGTCATTGAAATAACATGCAACCAAAATCACAGTTCTTCTCCCCATTAATTCCCCACAACTGAAAGATGAGATACAATGGAGAGAGGAGAAAGTCTGCAAACGGAAACAGCACGCTGTCCTCACAAAAGCACCTACCACTAAGACATGTGTGCGTAGTTGCCCCTCAGATGGGTTAGGTCAGCATCTACAAACCACGGCCCAAGCTAAGAACAGCATTTACAGGGCTAAAGGTCAGAAGGAGGAACGAGGAGGGAGGAGGAGCAATGACCACATGTGGTCCACAAAACCTGAAACATTTTCTAGCTGGTTCTCTGCCTGCAGAAAAAAATGTTCCAACCACTGACTTAGGTAATACATTTACTAAGCTAAAAAATACCCAAAATGGGCAGCATCAAAACTTCTTAAAAACTGCTTTCCCAGTTTATCGTGGCTAAACATTATGTCTGCAACATCCCCAATGGTATTTATCCCACAGTAGGTAACTATGTTGTGTTAAAACGGTATTTTACTCAGTCTCACTGATCTCCTAAATCTGCCTCGTCTCAGCCTGCAGAGCAGGGCTGTGATACCGACAGCAAACTCCCAGTACTTCCTTCATTGCAGAAGGCACAGACACAACTGAACCTCCACTCTCTGTCTGCTCCCCTCGTCACCTATAGACCTGTGATACTGTAACTTTAAATCTAATTCAATTGAACCACACTTTACTGTGCACATGGTGCAATACACAGTAAAAAGTGTTAAAAGATAGGGCATTCTTCAGGAGATGGCACTGGGAGAACTGAATGTCACATGAAAAAGAACAGAGCTGGACCCTTTTCTAAACTATATATAAAAATTAACCCAAGACAGACCACAGACCTAACTGCAAAACCTAAAACCATAAAACTCTTACAGAAAACAGGTGGAAAGCTTCCCAACGTTTGGATCTGGCAATTATTTCTTAGACATGAAACCAAAAGTACAGGCAACAAAGGAAAAAACAGACAAACTGGACTTAATCAAAGTTAAAATTTCTGGGCCAGGTGCGGTGGCTCACACCTGTACTTCCAGCACTTTGGGAGGCCAAGGGGGAAGGATCACTTGAGGTCAGGAATTCAAGATGAGTCTGGGCAACATAGCAAGACCCTGTCTCTACAAAGAAAAATTTCTAAAACTTAAAATTTTTGTGCATCAAAGGACACAGTTAACAGTGAAAAAAGCATGCTATGGAATGGGGGAAAACATCTGCAAATCCATCAGCAATTATTATCCAGAATATATGAAAAAGTCTTACAACAATAAAAAACAACCAGATTAAAAAATGGGCAAAGGACGTGAATAAACATTTCTTCAAGGAAGACATACAGATGGCTAATGAACACATGAAAAGATGTTTAACCTGATTAGGGAAATGCATATCCAAACCAGGTGAGTACCATTCACACACTAGGAAAAAAGAATGCTTAACCTCATTAGGGAAATACGTATCCAGACCTCGGTGAGTACCACGGATGGCTACCAGGAAATAACAGAAAAGGGTCAGTGTTGTGAGAACTGGAGAAATGGGAACCCTTGTGCACTGCTGGTAGGAATGTGGAATGGTGCGGCCGCTGTGAAAAACTCAAAAAATTAAGTATGGAGCTACCATGTGATCCAGCAATTCCACTGCTGGGCATGTGCCCCAGAAGCACTGAAAGCAGGGTCTTGAAGAGATGTTTGTACACCCACGTTGACAGCAGCATCAACCACAGCAGCCAAAAGGGGGAGCCACCCAAGGGCCGGTTGTCGGACGAATGGATCAGCAAAGGGTCGTGTGCAAAACGCAGTGACGTGTGACTCAGCCTGAGAAGCGGCGAAGCTGGGGCCCGCGCTGCAGCGTGGATGAGCCTCGGGGACACTGTGCCGAATGAAATAAGTCAGCCACAAAAGGACAAACGTTGTACGATCCCACTTACACGAGGTCCCTAGAGTCGTCAGACTGACGGACACAGAAAGTAGAACGGCATTGCCAGGGGCTGGGAGAGAGGGATGGGAAGTCTGTTGAAAGGAGACAGAGCTTCAGTTTGGGAAGATGAAGAGGTTCCAGAGATGGAGGGTGGTGATGGCTCCGCAGCAATGTGAATGTGCCTGATGCACTGAGCTGTTCACTTAAAAATGGTTATGTTTGATGTGATGTATTTTACCACACACACACACACACACACACACACACACATGACAAGGCACCTGCATCAACTAGAGTCAAGGTCAGGGAGAAGTGAACAAGGTCATAAGTAATGGTAACTCGAAGTACTCGGTGGGTCCGTGGCATGGGTGAACATGTGGCTGCAGAGACGGCTCCGAGGGATTCAGGAGGTGCTTGTAGAGATTACAGGTGAGGCAGGGAGGCAGAGCGAGAGTTCCAGGTAAGAGCACACGGAGCAGAACAGGGTAGCACCTGGCTTGGATGGGAGATGAGAGGGGAGTGCCAGGGCGAGCTGGAAGGCACAGGGGAGCACGTGCTCTTGGGGTTGGCTCTCATGACCTGACCGTCTCTGCCTCTCTCTGTCCCACAGGCGCACTATGTCTGTCTGTTCCCTCCCTCCTTCCCTTTCTGTGTCTCGAGTGCATCTTGCTGCCATGTGGTACTTGCAAAGCTTCTCACTGAGCCCACACTAAGCTGCCAGACACCCCACTGATGTCCAGAACAGACACAGAACCACCTGGGCTCCCTACTGGGGAACCTACCCTAGATTCATGTTCCAGTGACCACAGCTCTCTGGAGTTTTTTGTTGCTTCTCCCCACGGAGCCCTGTCCAGCTCAGCAACCCTGTTTGCCACATTCAGTGATTTCCTCTTGGAATGTGCCTCCACCCCGGGATGCCCTTACTTTTTCCTGAGGCATGAATGCTCTCCTCCCTCCAAAGCACAGTTCAGACATGACAGCTCCTCCCGCCATGTCCACTAATGAATGCACCTCGCACATGGAACACTGTTTGAAAGCCACACGAATGCCACACGTCTGCTTTACAAAGTGTCTTGGTCTTTCTCCAGTACACCAGGTTTGACTGCAATGAAGTCACTGTTAGAACTCAGGAGTCAGCCCCCTTTTAGGTCACCTACAAACCACCGTGCAGGCTGCTTGGTTCATGTGGCCATCCCCCTCAGCTGGTGCTTACAAACACAAAATGCACTTTCAAAGTACATATCAATGAAGGTACAAAAACAAACCCTGAAGAGGAAATAGCCATGCGAGGCTAATTCTTGCCGAGGTACACAACCTATTCTTTAATTTAAAAGGTTATTTTCAAAAATCTCAACAGTAAGACTAAGAACGGCTTAACCGAGGTGAGGATTCTAGATTTTGATTTTGCTGGGACTCTTACCTAACGAAGCACAAGGAAAGTGAAGACCTAGCCATGGAGGCAGCGCGGCCAGCGGCTGGCCCACCTTCACATGGCCTGGCTCTGGGAGGGCAGCCCTTCCCTGAGGCTCTTCCCTCCTGGGGGGCGGGGGGCCCCTTCGCTGACGCTCTTCCCTCCTGGGGGGGTGGGGGGGCCCCTTCGCCGAGGCTCTTCCCTCCTGGGAGGGGCGAGGGGTTCCCATCCCGGAGGCTCTTCCCTCCTGGGGCGGGCGGAGTGCCTTCGCTGAGTCTCTTCCCTCGGGGGGGGGGGGGGGGGGGCGGGGGGGTTCTCCTCCCCAGGCTCTTCCCTCCTAGGGGGCGGGGAGACCCCTTCCCTGAGGCTCCTCGCTCCTAGGGGGCGGGGAGACCCCTTCCCTGAGGCTCCGCCCTGATGGGGGTCGGGGAGACCCCCTCCCTGAGGCCCCGCCCTCCTGGTGGTGGGGCGGGGGGTGGGGGGGGCTCTGCACCAGTGTGAGTCTCGCAGTGGGACACTTGGTAGCACTTCTTCACATAATTGCTAAGAACCACCTCCAGTGCAGACTGACAGGCACCACCTCTCTCCCAGCACCTAGAGCCTAGAGTGGGTACCAGGAGGGGAGGTGTGGAAACACACACAGAGAAAAACAAGGGGCCCCATGCTGGCGCCTCCTGGAGTGGGCACAACTCAATCAGGGAAATGGAGCTGCCAACCAGGCCACAGAAACAATCATTTCCATGTAGGAAAAAATGTTCCCTTCCGGTGGCTTCCGCTTTCTTTGCCCTAACAATGGTGAACCTGCCAGTGAGCAGGCCTCGCTCTGAGGATCTTTACGATGGGGATCAACGCGGGACACAGGGTCCAAATCCCCTGGTTCTCGCCACGGGATAGTGAGACTGCAGCCGTGACACCACCTTCATGTTCAAACTTTTACAAGCATATTGGATTTTATTTTTATTATTTTTTTTGTTTTGTTTTGTTTTGTTTTTGTTTTTGTTTTTGTTTTTGAGACGGAGTCTGGCTCTGTTGCCCGGGCTGGAGTGCAGTGGCCGGATCTTAGCTCACTGCAAGCTCCGCCTCCCGGGTTTACGCCATTCTCCTGTCTCAGCCTCCCGAGTACCTGGGACTACAGGCGCCGCCACCTCGCCCGGCTAGTTTTTTGTATTTTTTAGTAGAGACGGGGTTTCACCGTGTTAGCCAGGATGGTCTCGATCTCCTGACCTCGTGATCCGCCCGTCTCGGCCTCCCAAAGTGCTGGGATTACAGGCTTGAGCCACCGCGCCCGGCCCATATTGGATTTTATTAACAAAGACTGCAACATTCATTTTATCACTGGAATGACTTTTTAAAACACAATTTTCAATAAATTCTGGTTTTTAAAAAATGCCAAACAAGACTAAATTGGGTTTGGGGTGGCAGGAAATCCTGAAGGGTGGAGAGGCCAGGCCCAGAACCACAGACACAGAGCACACCCCAGGCACGGGGGGCACCCACCCACCCACTGTCTCTGCCACACCACCTCCGTGGGGCCACAGACACAGTGCACACCCCAGGCACAGGGGGGCACCCACCCACAGTCTCTGCTGCACCAACTCCGTGGGGCCCACAGACACAGTGCACACCCCGGATGCAGGGGGGCACCCACCCACCCACAGTCTCTGCCGCACCAACTCCGTGGGGCCCACAGACACAGCCCTGCCTGGCTCAGTCCATCCCCTCCTTCTCCCGCAGGCTCCCCGAGGAGCAGAGCAAGTTCTCCAGGGTGCGGAGAGGCCGTGGAGGATCTTCAGCAAACCAGGTTCCGAAGCCTCAAAACACTCAGGTTCTCTCTTCCTACAACTGACCCGCCTGTGAAGGTACAGCAGTTTTCAACCAAATGATGTGTCATAATCAGACTTTAATTATTGTAGCAACTTAATCCAAAACAAAGCGATCACTTAAATAAGCCTCATGGTCGGACAATTTTTTTTTTTTTTAATTTCAAATTGCTTTTTTTCCCTACAGGAATGTGATAGGGTGACAATAAAAGATCCTCACGAATAAATATATATCAGAATAAAATCCTGGAAGTAGGACTGTAATAAAACTTCAGGGAGATGAAAGATGCACAGTTTCTAACATGTTTTAAAACTGTGACTGGTGCGCCATCCACAGGCAAAAATTAATTCAACCTCAGCCCAAGCCTCAGACTTTATACAAACGTTAACTCAAAATGGATCACAGATTTAAAGTTCACACAAAACTAAAAAAAAAAAAAAAAAAATTAGAGAAATTGATATCTAGGACTAGGTGAAGAGTTTTCACGCACACCACCAATAGCACAATCCACAGGAGAAAACTGATAAACTGGGCTTCATCAAAATGAAACACCTTCGCTCTGTGAAAGAAATTTGAAGAGAAAGAAGAGAAGCTTCAGACCAGCAGAAAATACTGGAAACCACATATCTGACAAACGCTCATATACGGAACTCTCAAAGCTAACAAAACAATGTAATTATAAAATGAGCAAAAGTCTGAAAGACATTTCCCCAAAAACGACACACTGACGGCAAAGCAATATAGGAAGGGGACAAGCGTGAGAGGAGTGGGAGGAAACAAGGGTGAGAGGCGTGGGGGAGGATGAGAGTGAGATGTATAGGAGAGGGTGACAGTGACAGGCATGGAAGAGGGTGAGAGTGAGAGGCGTGGGAGGGGGTGAGGGTGAGCGGCGTGGGGGAGGAGTGAGGGTGACCGGTGTGGGGGAGGGGTGAGGGTGAGAGGCCTGGGAGGAGGTGAGGGTGAGTGGCGTGGGGGAGGGGTGAGGGTGAGCGGCGTGGAAGGGGTCAGGGTGAGCGACGTGGGAGGGTGAGGGTGAGCGGCGTGGGAGGGTGAGGGTGAGCGGCGTGGGAGGGGTGAGGGTGAGCGGCGTGGGAGGGGTGAGGGTGAGCGACGTGGGAGGGTGAGGGTGAGCGACGTGGGAGGGGTCAGGTTGAGCCACGTGGGAGGGTCAGGGTGAGCGACGTGGGAGTGGTCAGAATGAGCGGCGTGGGAAGGTCCGGGTGAGCGGCGTGGGAGGGGTCAGGGTGAGCGGCGTGGGAGGGTCCGGGTGAGCGGCGTGGGAGGGTCAGGGTGAGCGGCGTGGAAGGAGTCAGGGTGAGCGACGTGGGAGGGTCAGGGTGAGCGGCGTGGGAGGGTCAGGGTGAGCCGCGTGGGAGGGGGTGTGTGTGAGAAGTCTGGGAGAAGACGCTGCCCATCAGCAGTCACAGGATGTGCAGCTGAAGCCTCAAGGAAACACCAGCACATCCAACAGAAGGGCTAAATAAAAAGCAGGTAAGAGCTAATGCCGGCGTCGGGAGAGGACGCCGCCGGTGAAGACGGGAGAAAGCCGACCCCTGCAACACCGCTGGTGGGCGTGTGAAATGCAGCCACTCTGGAGTACGGTTCTGCAATTTCCTCATAAAACTAAACACCCAAAGGCCATACAACCCAGTGATTATGCTCCTGTGTATTTGACTCAGAGAGATAAATCTTATTTCCAAAATGTGTACATAAATGTTCGAGCGGCTCTAAAGTAAAAATGCCCAGTGTCCTTCAGCAGGTGCCCGTGTACAAGGCTGTCCACACCCCACAGAGCACCAAAGCTTCAGCAGAGAACAGGATGGGCTAATGAGACGTAACTTGGATGGATCTTAAGAGAACTAAGCTGAATGACAAAAGCTACTCTCAAAAGATTGCATACACTGTAATTCCATTTATATAAAATCAGAAATAGGCCGGACACGTTGGATCATGCAAACCTGAGGCTGGCACAGGTTCAGGTCTGGTTGGTGGCTACACAGGGTGACGTCAGGGACCTTGGTGTGAAGGGTGTTCCGCATCTCGACTGTGCCCTGGTGTGGAGGGGATTCCGCATCTCGACTGTGCCCTGGTGTGGAGGGGGTTCTAATCTCGACTGTGCCCTGGTGTGGAGGGGGTTCTAATCTCGACTGTGCCCTGGTGTGGAGGGATTTTGGCATCTCGACTGTGCCCTGGTGTGGAGGGGATCCCGCATCTCGACTGTGCCCTGGTGTGGAGGGGATCCCGCATCTCGACTGTGCCCTGGTGTGGAGGGATTTTGGCATCTCGACTGTGCCCTGGTGTGGAGGGGATCCCGCATCTCGACTGTGCCCTGGTGTGGAGGGGATCCCGCATCTCGACTGTGCCCTGGTGTGGAGGGGATCCCGCATCTCGACTGTGCCCTGGTGTGGAGGGGATTCCGCATCTCGACTGTGCCCTGGTGTGGAGGGGATCCCGCATCTCGACTGTGCCCTGGTGTGGAGGGATTTTGGCATCTCGACTGTGCCCTGGTGTGGAGGGGATCCCGCATCTCGACTGTGCCCTGGTGTGGAGGGGATCCCGCATCTCGACTGTGCCCTGGTGTGGAGGGGATCCCGCATCTCGACTGTGCCCTGGTGTGGAGGGGATCCCGCATCTCGACTGTGCCCTGGTGTGGAGGGGATCCCGCATCTCGACTGTGCCCTGGTGTGGAGGGATTTTGGCATCTCGACTGTGCCCTGGTGTGGAGGGATTTTGGCATCTCGACTGTGCCCTGGTGTGGAGGGATTTTGGCATCTCGACTGTGCCCTGGTGTGGAGGGATTTTGGCATCTCGACTGTGCCCTGGTGTGGAGGGGATCCCGCATCTCGACTGTGCCCTGGTGTGAAGGGGGTTCGGCCTCTCGACTGTGGTGGTAGTTCTGCACGTCCACACACAGTAAACTGCACAGAACACCCTGAGCGTGATGCACGTGCGCACAGGTGATGGTGAAACTAAGTAAGCCCCACGGACTTTACTAATGTCAGTGTCCTGGGTCTGACATTGTCCTTTAGTTATCAAAGACATCACCACTGAGGAAAGCTTGGTGAAAGGTATTTTTGCAGTTTCCTGTGACAATGTAATTATTTTTAAGATTTTCTAAAGCTTTGTCATGTAGAGAAGAATACTGCAAAAGGTTGAAGTGGGGTCAGGCCGGCCAGCCTAGGAGTGGAGAAGCCCCAGGGCTAGGGCAGCTGTCGGCACCACAAGGCGCCTGCCCTCTCTGTCCCAGGAGAGGATGCAACACCCGGCAGCCGTGGGCCCCTGAGCCAGCAGTCCAGCCCCACAGCGCGCCCACCACCCACTGTGGTCACTGCAGGCAGGCCACAGAACACACACACAGCACTCACAGTCAGGCTGAAATATTATGACAGAAACAAAGGTGGAGACACCCTGGGGGGAGAAAAAAGCTAAAGCTGAGAGGAAAAAAAAAAATCACAAACAGGTGGTGTCAAGTCCAAGAGAACCCCCACTTGAGGAATCAGAATTTACAACAGAGATTATAGAAGAATTATAATCACTATCTTTTGAAAGATAAGGCAAGACAGAATTCAGAACAGTATTTTTTAAATTAAAAGAACTAATCAGGCCGGGTGCGGTGGCTCACACCTGTAATTCCAGCACTCTGGGAGGCCAAGGCGGACGGATCACCTGAGGTCAGGAGTTCAAGATCAGCCTGGCCAACATGGTGAAACCTCGTCTCTACTAAAAATACAAACATTAGCCAGGTGTGGTGGCGTGTGCCTGTAATCCCAGCTACTCAGGAGGCTGAGGCAGGAGAATCACTTAAACCTGGGAGGCGGGGATTATACTGGGCTGAGATTGCACCATTGCACTCCAACCTGGGTGACAGGGCGAGACTCCGTCTCAAAAAACAAAACAAAACAAAACAAAAAAAACAGAGAACTAATCAGAGATACTGGGCGTGAAAAAAATACATGTCAAAATAAACTATATCAATATATGGGATGAACAGCAAGAAGGAGAAGCGCTGAGGAACCAATCAGGAAGCTGGAAACAGGCAGAGAGCTGCCCAGGGGGACAGAAGAGCCAGCCATTTAAGGGGAGCTCCACGGGAAGAAAACGGAAAGAAAAATACAGAGCATTCTTCTGGAGCTGAAGACACAAAACCTCCAAGACGGGGCTGTGAAGCCCTAAACAGTGGCTAAGAGGAAAGAGCAAATAATCTACAAAGGACAAGAAAGTGCCTTCAGAATGTTCACCAGCAATGTCAGAGAGAGAAAATTCCACAGGAATGTGATCACAAACCTGGAACTTACACTCAAATTCACATCAAACAGAGAGAGCACATTAAAAGCACTGTGCACACTTTGAAAACCTGGATCGTGTATGCACCATGTAAGAGATGGGGTGAGTCCAGCACAGTGTGTGTGAGGAGCAGCTGTGCTGTGTGTGTGAAAATCAGCATAGTACGTTGTGAGGGGTAGGCGCGGCCTGTGTGTGAACAGCACGGTGCGTGTGAGGATCAGGCGAGCCCTGTGTGTGAAAATCAGCACAGTGAGTGTGAGGATCAGGCGAGCCCTGTGTGTGAAAATCAGCACGGTGAGTGTGAGGATCAGGCGAGCCCTGTGTATGAAAATCAGCAAGGTGTGTGTGAGGGGCAGATGCACCCTGTGTGTGAAAATCAGCACGGTGTGTGTGAGGGGCAGATGCACCCTGTGGTGAAAATCAGCACGGTGTGTGTGAGGGGCAGATGCACCCTGTGTGTGAAAATCAGCACGGTGTGTGTGAGGGGCAGATGCACCCTGTGTGTGAAAATCAGCACGGTGCGTGTGAGGGTCAGGCACGCCGTGTGTGAAATCAGCATGGTGTGTGTGAGGGGCAGACGAGCCCTGTGTGTGAAAATCAGCACGGTGCGTGTGAGGATCAGGGGAGCCCTGTGTGTGAAAATCAGCACGGTGCGTGTGAGGGGCAGACGAGCCCTGTGTGTGAAAATCAGCACGGTGCGTGTGAGGGGCAGGCGAGCCCTGTGTGTGAAATCAGCATGGTGCGTGTGAGGGTCAGGCGAGCCCTGTGTGTGAAATCAGCATGGTGCGTGTGAGGGTCAGGCGAGCCCTGTGTGTGAAAATCAGCACGGTGAGTGTGAGGGGCAGACGAGCCCTGTGTGTGAAAATCAGCACGGTGCGTGTGAGGGGCAGACGAGCCCTGTGTGTGAAATCAGCACGGTGCGTGTGAGGGTCAGGCGAGCCCTGTGTGTGAAAATCAGCACGGTATGTGTGAGGATCAGGCGAGCCCTGTGTGTGAAATCAGCACGGTATGTGTGAGGATCAGGCGAGCCCTGTGTGTGAAAATCAGCACGGTATGTGTGAGGATCAGGCGAGCCCTGTGTGTGAAAATCAGCACGGTGAGTGTGAGGGGCAGACGAGCCCTGTGTGTGAAAATCAGCACGGTGCATGTGAGGGTCAGGCACGCCGTGTGTGAAAATCAGCAGAGTGCATGTGAGGGTCAGGCGAGCCCTGTGTGTGAAATCAGCACGGTATGTGTGAGGGTCAGGCGAGCCCTGTGTGTGAAAATCAGCACGGTGTGTGTGAGGGGCAGGCGAGCCCTGTGTGTGAAAATCAGCACAGTGCGTGTGAGGGGCAGACGAGCCCTGTGTGTGAAAATCAGCACGGTATGTGTGAGGGTCAGGCGAGCCCTGTGTGTGAAATCAGCACGGTATGTGTGAGGATCAGGCGAGCCCTGTGTGTGAAAATCAGCATAGTGTGTGTGACGGTCAGGCGAGCCCTGTGTGTGAAAATCAGCACGGTGAGTGTGAGGATCAGGCGAGCCCTGTGTGTGAAAATCAGCACGGTGTGTGTGAGGGTCAGGCGAGCCCTGTGTGTGAAAATCAGCACGGTGTGTGTGAGGGGCAGGCGAGCCCTGTGTGTGAAAATCAGCACGGTGCGGGTGAGGGTCAGACACGCCGTGTGTGAAATCAGCACGGTGTGTGTGAGGGTCAGGCGAGCCCTGTGTGTGAAAATCAGCACGGTGTGTGTGAGGGGCAGATGCACCCTGTGTGTGAAAATCAGCACGGTGTGTGTGAGGATCAGGCGAGCCCTGTGTGTGAAAATCAGCACGGTGTGTGTGAGGGGCAGGCGAGCCCTGTGTGTGAAAATCAGCACAGTGCGTGTGAGGGGCAGGCGAGCCCTGTGTGTGAAAATCAGCACGGTGCGTGTGAGGATCAGGTGAGCCCTGTGTGTGAAATCAGCACGGTGTGTGTGAGGGTCAGGTGAGCCCTGTGTGTGAAATCAGCACGGTGTGTGTGAGGGGCAGACGAGCCCTGTGTGTGAAAATCAGCACGGTGCGTGTGAGGGTCAGGCGAGCCCTGTGTGTGAAATCAGCACGGTGCGTGTGAGGGTCAGGCACGCCGTGTGTGAAAATCAGCACGGTGCGTGTGAGGGTCAGGCGAGCCCTGTGTGTGAAATCAGCACGGTGCATGTGAGGGTCAGGCACGCCGTGTGTGAAAATCAGCACGGTGCGTGTGAGGGTCAGGCGAGCCCTGTGTGTGAAAATCAGCACGGTGAGTGTGAGGATCAGGCGAGCCCTGTGTGTGAAAATCAGCACGGTGTGTGTGAGGGTCAGGCGAGCCCTGTGTGTGAAAATCAGCACGGTGAGTGTGAGGGTCAGGCGAGCCCTGTGTGTGAAAATCAGCACGGTGTGTGTGAGGGGCAGATGCACCCTGTGTGTGAAAATATGCACGGTGTGTGTGAGGATCAGGCGAGCCCTGTGTGTGAAAATCAGCACGGTGTGTGTGAGGGGCAGGCGAGCCCTGTGTGTGAAAATCAGCACGGTGCGTGTGAGGGTCAGGCGAGCCCTGTGTGTGAAATCAGCACGGTGCGTGTGAGGGTCAGGCGAGCCCTGTGTGTGAAAATCAGCACGGTGCGTGTGAGGGTCAGGCGAGCCCTGTGTGTGAAATCAGCACGGTGCGTGTGAGGGTCAGGCACGCCGTGTGTGAAAATCAGCACGGTGCGTGTGAGGGTCAGGCGAGCCCTGTGTGTGAAATCAGCACGGTGCATGTGAGGGTCAGGCACGCCGTGTGTGAAAATCAGCACAGTGCGTGTGAGGGTCAGGCGAGCCCTGTGTGTGAAAATCAGCACGGTGAGTGTGAGGATCAGGCGAGCCCTGTGTGTGAAAATCAGCACGGTGAGTGTGAGGATCAGGCGAGCCCTGTGTGTGAAAATCAGCACGGTGCGTGTGAGGGGCAGGCGAGCCCTGTGTGTGAAAATCAGCACGGTGCGGGTGAGGGTCAGGCACGCCGTGTGTGAAATCAGCACGGTGTGTGTGAGGGTCAGGCGAGCCCTGTGTGTGAAAATCAGCACGGTGTGTGTGAGGGTCAGGCGAGCCCTGTGTGTGAAAATCAGCACGGTGTGTGTGAGGGGCAGGCGAGCCCTGTGTGTGAAAATCAGCACGGTGTGTGTGAGGGTCAGGCGCGCCCTGTGTGTGAAAATCAGCATAGTGTGTGTGAGGGGCAGATGCACCCTGTGTGTGAAAATCAGCACGGTGTGTGTGAGGATCAGGCGAGCCCTGTGTGTGAAAATCAGCACGGTGTGTGTGAGGGGCAGGCGAGCCCTGTGTGTGAAAATCAGCACGGTGCGTGTGAGGGGCAGGCGAGCCCTGTGTGTGAAAATCAGCACGGTGTGTGTGAGGGTCAGGCGCGCCCTGTGTGTGAAAATCAGCATAGTGTGTGTGAGGGGCAGATGCACCCTGTGTGTGAAAATCAGCACGGTGTGTGTGAGGATCAGGCGAGCCCTGTGTGTGAAAATCAGCACGGTGTGTGTGAGGGGCAGGCGAGCCCTGTGTGTGAAAATCAGCACGGTGCGTGTGAGGAGCAGGCGAGCCCTGTGTGTGAAAATCAGCACGGTGCGTGTGAGGGTCAGGCGAGCCCTGTGTGTGAAATCAGCACGGTGCATGTGAGGGTCAGGCACGCCGTGTGTGAAAATCAGCACGGTGCGTGTGAGGGTCAGGCGAGCCCTGTGTGTGAAATCAGCACGGTGTGTGTGAGGGGCAGACGAGCCCTGTGTGTGAAAATCAGCACGGTGCGTGTGAGGGTCAGGCGAGCCCTGTGTGTGAAAATCAGCACGGTGCGTGTGAGGGTCAGGCGAGCCCTGTGTGTGAAATCAGCACGGTGCGTGTGAGGGTCAGGCGAGCCCTGTGTGTGAAAATCAGCACGGTGCGTGTGAGGGGCAGGCGAGCCCTGTGTGTGAAAATCAGCACGGTGCGGGTGAGGGTCAGGCACGCCGTGTGTGAAATCAGCACGGTGTGTGTGAGGGTCAGGCGAGCCCTGTGTGTGAAAATCAGCACGGTGTGTGTGAGGGTCAGGCGAGCCCTGTGTGTGAAAATCAGCACGGTGTGTGTGAGGGGCAGGCGAGCCCTGTGTGTGAAAATCAGCACGGTGTGTGTGAGGGTCAGGCGCGCCCTGTGTGTGAAAATCAGCATAGTGTGTGTGAGGGGCAGATGCACCCTGTGTGTGAAAATCAGCACGGTGTGTGTGAGGATCAGGCGAGCCCTGTGTGTGAAAATCAGCACGGTGTGTGTGAGGGGCAGGCGAGCCCTGTGTGTGAAAATCAGCACGGTGCGTGTGAGGGGCAGGCGAGCCCTGTGTGTGAAAATCAGCACGGTGCGTGTGAGGGTCAGGCGAGCCCTGTGTGTGAAATCAGCACGGTGCATGTGAGGGTCAGGCACGCCGTGTGTGAAAATCAGCACGGTGCGTGTGAGGGTCAGGCGAGCCCTGTGTGTGAAATCAGCACGGTGTGTGTGAGGGGCAGACGAGCCCTGTGTGTGAAAATCAGCATGGTGCGTGTGAGGGTCAGGCGAGCCCTGTGTGTGAAATCAGCACGGTGCGTGTGAGGGTCAGGCGAGCCCTGTGTGTGAAAATCAGCATAGTGTGTGTGAGGGGCAGGCGAGCCCTGTGTGTGAAATCAGCACGGTGTGTGTGAGGGTCAGGCACGCCATGTGTGAAAATCAGCACGGTGTGTGTGAGGGTCAGGCGAGCCCTGTGTGTGAAATCAGCACAGTGCATGTGAGGGTCAGGCACGCCGTGTGTGAAAATCAGCACGGTGCGTGTGAGGGTCAGGCGAGCCCTGTGTGTGAAAATCAGCACGGTGAGTGTGAGGATCAGGCGAGCCCTGTGTGTGAAAATCAGCACGGTGTGTGTGAGGGTCAGGCGAGCCCTGTGTGTGAAAATCAGCACGGTGTGTGTGAGGGGCAGGCGAGCCCTGTGTGTGAAAATCAGCACGGTGTGTGTGAGGGGCAGGCGAGCCCTGTGTGTGAAAATCAGCACGGTGTGTGTGAGGGGCAGGCGAGCCCTGTGTGTGAAAATCAGCACGGTGTGTGTGAGGGGCAGGCGAGCCCTGTGTGTGAAAATCAGCACGGTGCGTGTGAGGGGCAGGCGAGCCCTGTGTGTGAAAATCAGCACGGTGTGTGTGAGGGGCAGGCGAGCCCTGTGTGTGAAAATCAGCACGGTGTGTGTGAGGGGCAGGCGAGCCCTGTGTGTGAAAATCAGCACGGTGCGGGTGAGGGTCAGGCACGCCGTGTGTGAAATCAGCACGGTGTGAGGGTCAGGCGAGCCCTGTGTGTGAAAATCAGCACGGTGTGTGTGAGGGGCAGATGCACCCTGTGTGTGAAAATCAGCACGGTGTGTGTGAGGGGCAGATGCACCCTGTGTGTGAAAATCAGCACGGTGCGTGTGAGGGTCAGGCGAGCCCTGTGTGTGAAATCAGCACGGTGCGTGTGAGGGGCAGGCGAGCCCTGTGTGTGAAAATCAGCACGGTGAGTGTGAGGATCAGGCGAGCCCTGTGTGTGAAAATCAGCACGGTGTGTGTGAGGGTCAGGCGAGCCCTGTGTGTGAAAATCAGCACGGTGTGTGTGAGGGGCAGGCGAGCCCTGTGTGTGAAAATCAGCACGGTGTGTGTGAGGGTCAGGCGAGCCCTGTGTGTGAAAATCAGCACGGTGTGTGTGAGGGGCAGGCGAGCCCTGTGTGTGAAAATCAGCACGGTGTGTGTGAGGGGCAGGCGAGCCCTGTGTGTGAAAATCAGCACGGTGTGTGTGAGGGGCAGGCGAGCCCTGTGTGTGAAAATCAGCACGGTGTGTGTGAGGGGCAGGCGAGCCCTGTGTGTGAAAATCAGCACGGTGCGTGTGAGGGGCAGGCGAGCCCTGTGTGTGAAAATCAGCACGGTGTGTGTGAGGGGCAGGCGAGCCCTGTGTGTGAAAATCAGCACGGTGTGTGTGAGGGGCAGGCGAGCCCTGTGTGTGAAAATCAGCACGGTGCGGGTGAGGGTCAGGCACGCCGTGTGTGAAATCAGCACGGTGTGAGGGTCAGGCGAGCCCTGTGTGTGAAAATCAGCACGGTGTGTGTGAGGGGCAGATGCACCCTGTGTGTGAAAATCAGCACGGTGTGTGTGAGGGGCAGATGCACCCTGTGTGTGAAAATCAGCACGGTGCGTGTGAGGGTCAGGCGAGCCCTGTGTGTGAAATCAGCACGGTGCGTGTGAGGGTCAGGCGAGCCCTGTGTGTGAAAATCAGCATAGTGTGTGTGAGGGGCAGGCGAGCCCTGTGTGTGAAAATCAGCATAGTGTGTGTGAGGGGCAGGCGAGCCCTGTGTGTGAAAATCAGCATAGTGTGTGTGAGGGGCAGGCGAGCCCTGTGTGTGAAAATCAGCAGTGTGTGTGAGGGGCAGGCGAGCCCTGTGTGTGATAATCAGCACAGTGTGTGTGAGGGGCAGGCACACCCTGTGTGTGAAGCGCTCAGGATTCAAGACCCATTCTGCTCTCAAGGTAAGTCTGAGCCCAGCAGCTCAGGGTAGGGAGGGAGACCTGGGCATGTCCAGGTGGCCCTTTGCCCCTCACTTCTGTCACATTCTGGCCCTAACCAAGTTCATTTCTATTCACTTCTCACTGAAACAGAGTGAGTGCTGAGTCTTCCCTAGCTGGAGTGAAAGCCCCAAAGTCCAAAGCAGAAGAGTCAGTGGCCTCCTGGAAAGTGTCTGACATACGTTTCTACAGATGGCAACAGAATCCTGTGAGAAGAGCAAAGCCCCAGAAGGAAGCGAGGCATCACCTGGCATCACTCAGCTCTGTCACTCACGCATGAGGCATCAGCAGCGTCTCCTTTTTGTTTTTTTGTTTGTTTGTTTGAGGCAGGGTCTCACTCTGCTGCCCAAGGTGGAGTGCAGTGGGGTGATCTGGGCTCACTGCAGTCTCTACCTCCCAGGCTTAAGCAATCCTCCCACCTCACGCTCCTGAGTAGCTGGGACTACAGGTGTGCACCACTATGCCCAGTTAATTTTTGCATTTTTTACAAAACTTTGTATTTGAGTTTTGCCACACTGCCCAGGCTGGTCTCAAGCAGTCCACCCGCCTCAGCCTCCCAAAGTGTAGGATAACGGCCGTGAGCCACTGCACCCAGCCCTCTCCTAGCTCCTCACGGGCCCTATCGGATAACCACTGACACTTACTGGCTTCTCCTCAATGCACCAAAGTCCATTTGCCGTTATTAAAACAAAAGAGATGGGAAAAAGGAAACAGCAAGAGAAGACACAAAATTACCAGGCCCACGACGGACTTCGGCATGGTCTTGCGTGCCCTGTGGACCTTGACGTCGGCGCCAGGGGCCGGGGGCTTCCTGTCCTCTGTGTCAGCACTCCCCTCCCCAAGGGTGGCTGGTGGGGCGGCTGGCGTCTGGGGAAAAGCGCTTGGAGTCCTGCCTTTGCCAGCCCCTCCAGGAAGGGTTTTTGCAGCATGGCCAGGCAGCGAAGAGGCCAGAGTGCTGGTAGTCCTCAAGGGCTGGGCCTGCAGGGCCGGCTTATTTAAGATGTATCCGTTGCTGCCGATGACAGAAGTCTGCACAAAGTCATCGGCAGTGACGTGGTTTTGCTTCCCTGCTTCTGAGTCTCTTTCTGAAACCCCGTTTTCCGCTATCCGGGTTAGTGTGTTGGTGCCATCCTGGGGGTTGACCCTTGCGCTGTCCTGAGTGTGTTTTGCAGCATTTGCATGGCTGCTGGCATCACTGTTTTCACAAGACCCGTTGGTCTCACTGTCCGCAGCCATGTGGGCCTCTCCTGCCTGTTTCTCTGCTGAGCCTTCATCGGCAGCCATAGGTGTCTCTGCCAACAGAGGAGAAAGGAGTGTCACTGGCTGCAGGCCCCGCTCTCCACAGCACCACCACAATTTGTTCCCCTCACCATGGCACAAAACCACCACAATGTCCTCCCCCCACCACGACACCACCACAGTGTCCTCCCCCCCACCACGATATCACCACAGTGTCCTCCCCCCACCACGGCATCACCACAATGTCCTCCCCCCCACCACGATATCACCACAGTGTCCTCCCCCCACCATGACATCACCACAATGTCCTCCCCCCACCACGGCATCACCACAATGTCCTCCCCACACCACGGCATCACCACAATGTCCTCCCCCCACCACGACACCACCACAGTGTCCTCCCCCCACCACAATATCACCACAATGTCCTCCCCCCACCACGATATCACCACAGTGTCCTCCCCCCACCATGACACCACCACAATGTCCTCCCCCAACCACAGCACCACCACAATGTCCTCCCCCCACCATGGCACAAAACCACCACAATGTCCTCCCCCCACCACGGCATCACCACAATGTCCTCCCCCCACCATGGCACAAAACCACCACAATGTCCTCCCCCCACCATGGCATCACCACAATGTCCTCCCCCCACCACGACACCACCACAGTGTCCTCCCCCCACCATGGCACAAAACCACCACAATGTCCTACCCCCACCACGACACCACCACAGTGTCCTCCCCCCACCACGACATCACCACAGTGTCCTCCCCCCACCATGACACCACCACAATGTCCTCCCCCCACCATGGCACCACCACAATGTCCTCCCCCCACCATGGCACAAAACCACCACAATGGCCTCCCCCCACCACGGCACAAAACCACCACAATGTCCTCCCCCCACCACGACACCAACACAATGTCCTCCCCCCACCATGACACCACCACAATGCCCTCCCCCCACCACGACATCACCACAATGTCCTCCCCCCACCACAACACCACCACAATGTCCTCCCCCCACCACGACATCACCACAATGTCCTCCCCCCACCACGGTACCACCACAGTGTCCTCCCCACACCATGGCACAAAACCACCACAATGTCCTCCCCCCACCACGGCACCACCACAATGTCCTCCCCCTACCACAACATCACCACAATGTCCTCCCCCCACCACAGCACCACCACAATTTGCTCCCCTCACCGTGGCACAAAACCACCACAATGGCCTCCCCCCACCACGACACCACCACAATGTCCTCCCCCCACCACGACACCACCACAATGTCCTCCCCCCACCACAGGACCACCACAATGTCCTCCCCCCACCACAGGACCACCACAATGTCCTCCCCCCACCACGGCACGACACCACCACAATGTCCTCCCCCCACCACAACACCACCACAATGTCCTCCCCCACCACGACACCACCACAATGTCCTCCCCCCACCACGACATCACCACAATGTCCTCCCACCACCACGACACCACCACAATGTCCTGCTACCACCACGACATCACCACAATGTCCTTCCCCCACCACGATATCACCACAATGTCCTCCCCCCACCACAACATCACCACAATGTCCTCCCACCGTCACGACATCACCACAATGTCCACTACAGTGTCTGACATAAACAGGTAGTGCAGGTGACACCAAAGGGAAAGAGGAATGTGAGGGGCGGAGTGTTCCCACCTGCGTTGACAAAATCATTTACTTAAAAACAGACTCAAGGAGCAAGTAAAACACAAGAGCACAACCCAACTGCTGAATTTGAAATCATGTTACAAAATCAAAGGCATTTCCTTATATCAACATTTCCTAGAAAATGTAAGAAAGAAAGTATCATTCACAGAAGTGGGGAAAACTACAAAGGGTATTAGGAAATTTGCCAAGATTACTCAAAGCCAGTGTGTTGGGGGGGAAAAAAAAGTTAAATAGAGGGCATTTCATGCTCCTAAATGTATGACATTACAAAGCTGTCAAGTCCCCTCAAATTGAATCTATAGGCTGGGTGCAGTGGCTCATGCCTGTAATCCCAGCACTTTGGGAGGCCAAGGAGGGACGATCCCTTGAACCCAGGAGTTCAGGACCCACCTGGGCAACATAGTGAGACTCTGTCTGTACCAAAAATAAAAAAATTAGCCAGGCATGGAGGCGCACACTTGTAGTCCCAGACACTCAGGAGGCTGTGGCAGGAGGATCGCTTGAGCACAGGAGGTGAAGGCTTCAGTGAGCTGACTGCACCACTGCACTCCAGCCCAGGTGACAGATCTCATAAAAAAAAAAAAAAGGCCGGGCGCGGTGGCTCAAGCCTGTAATCCCAGCACTTTGGGAGGCCGAGACGGGCGGATCACGAGGTCAGGAGATCGAGACCATCCTGGCTAACACGGTGAAACCCCGTCTCTACTAAAAATACAAGAAAATTAGCTGGGCGAGGTGGCGGGCGCCTGTAGTCCCAGCTACTCGGGAGGCTGAGGCAGGAGAATGGCGTGAACCCGGGGAGGCGGAGCTTGCAGTGAGCCGAGATCGCGCCACTGCACTCCAGCCTGGGGCACAGAGCAAGACTCCGTCTCAAAAAAAAAAAAAAAATATATATATATATATATATATTTTTATATATATAAATATATATATAAAATATATATTTATATATATAAATATAAAAAAGCAAACTGAATCCAGCTCCCCTCCAACACCAACAACAAAAAAATTTGGTGAGGAGGATTAAACACCATGAACAAGTGGGGATTTAACCCTAGAAATGCAAGGTTGGCTTAATAGCTTAATGAATTAATATGCCAAATATCAATAGAACAAAAGGACAAAACCACATAAGCATCTCATGAGACAGGAAAAAATGAACACCCCTTCATGGTCAAAACACTTAGCAAACAGTTTGCTAAGAAAAGAAAAATCCCTCAACCTGACATAGGGCATCTATGAAAAACCTACAGCTAACATCACACTTAAAGGTGAAACCCTGGACGCTTTCTCCCTAAGATCAGAAACCAGACAAGGATGTCCGGTCTTGCCACTTCTATTCAACCCTGTACTGGAGATTCAAAGTAGGGCCATAAGGAAGAAACACAAATAAAAGGTATACAGATTGGAATGGAAGAAACCAAATGAGCCCTAAAGATGACATAAGCTTTTATACAGAAATTCCCAAGGAAGTATAAATTATTAGAATTAATAAACAAGTTTAGCAAAGTTACAGGATGTAAGATAAATATACAAAAATCAATTTTATTTCTTTTTTTTTTTTAAGATGGAGTCTCGCTCTGTCGCCCAGGCTGGAGAGCAATGGCATGATCTCTGCTCACCACAACCTCCGCCTCCCAGGTTCAAGTGATTCTCCTGCCTCAGCCTCACGAGTAGCTGGGATTACAGGCGCCCGCCACCACGTCAGGCTAATTTTCGTATGTTTAGTAGAGACGGGGTTTCACCATATTGGCCAGGCTGCTCTTGAACTCCTGACCTCAGGTGATACGCCTGCCTCGGCCTCCCAAAGTGCTGAGATTACAGGCAAGAGCCACTGTGCCCAATCAATTGTATTTCTATACAGTATCAACAATCAAAATGAAAAAGAATTTTTAAAACAATTCTATTTAAAATATCACTGAAAAGGCCGGGCGCAGTGGCTCAAGCCTGTAATCCCAGCACTTTGGGAGGCCGAGACGGGCGGATCACGAGGTCAGGAGATCGAGACCATCCTGGCTAATACGGTGAAACCCCGTCTCTACTAAAAAATACAAAAAAACTAGCCGGGCGAGGTGGCGGGCACCTGTAGTCCCAGCTACTCGGGAGGCTGAGGCAGGAAAATGGCGTAAATCCGGGAGGCGGAGCTTGCAGTGATCTGAGATCCGGCCACTGCACTCCAGCCCGCACGACAGAGCCAGACTCAGTCTCAAAAAAAAAAAAAAATAAATAAAATAAAATAAAATAAAATAAAATATCACTGAAAAATATAATACTTATGGGCCAGGCACGGTGGTTCACGCCTGTAATCCCAGCACTTTGGGAGGCCGAAGACAGCAGACCACTTGAGCCCAGGAGTTCAAGACTAGCCTGGGCAACATAGGGAGACAGTGTCTCTTTTTTAAAAAAAAAAAAAAGAAACCCTGGGTGCAGTGGCTCACACCTGTAATCCCAACACTTTGGGAGGCTAAGGCAGGCGGATCACAAGGTCAGGAGATCGGGACCATCCTGGCTAACACCGTGAAATCTCGTCTCTACTAAAAAATATAAAAAATTAGCCGGGCGTGGTGGCAGGTGCCTGTAGTCCCAGCTACTCAGGAGGCTGAGGCAGGAGAATGGTGTGAACCCAGGAGGCGGAGCTTGCAGTGAGCCAAGGTCACGCCACTGCACTCCAGCCTGGGCAACAGAGCGAGATTCTGTCTCAAAAAAAAAAAAAAAAAAATTAGTGTGGTGTGGTGGCTCACACCTATGGTCCCAGCATACTTGGGAGGCTGAGGTGGTAGGACTGCCTGAGCCCAGGAAGATGGAGGTTAGAGTAAGCCATGATCACACTCCAGCCTGGATTACAGAGAGAGACCCTGTCTAAAGAAAAGAAAATCCTACAATAAACTCTCACATTTAAAGCCAACTGATTTTCAACGAGGGTGCAAGAACAATTCAATGGGGAAGAAAAGTATTTTCCATAAATGTCGCTGGGACAACTGATTATCAACTTGCAAAAGAATAAAGTGGGACCCCCACTTCAAACCACAGACAAAAATTAACTCAAAATTGATCGAAAACCTAGATAAAAGAGAGAAAACTCCAAGAAGAAAAAAAAACAAATGTAAATCTTTGTGACCTTCTATTAAGTAATGATTTCTTAGGTGTCAGAACAAAAGCACCAGCAACTGAAAGGAAAAAAAAAAAAAAAAACGGTCAGTTGGACTGCATCAAAATTAAAAATATTTGTACTTCAAAGGACATCATCAAGAAAGGGGAAAGACAAGCCACAGACTGGAAGAAAATATCTGCAAATCCCATGGCTGATAAGGGACTCCTGCTTATATAAAGAACTCTGAAAACTCAACAATAAAAATCAATCCAGGCCAGGCACGGTGGCTCAAGCCTGTAATCCCAGCACTTTGGGAGGCCGAGGCGGGTGGATCACGAGGTCAGGAGATCGAGACTATCCTGGCTAACATGGTGAAACCCCGTCTCTACTAAAAATACAAAAAACTAGCCGGGCGTGGTGGCGGGCGCCTGTAGTCTCAGCTACGTGGGAGGCTGAGGCGGGAGAATGGCGTGAACCCGGGAGGCGGAGCTTGCAGTGAGCCGAGATCACGCCACTGCACTCCAGCCTGGGAGACACAGCGAGACTCCGTCTCAAAAAAATAAAAAAAATAAAAAAATAAAAAAAATAAAAATCAATCCAATTTGAAATCACAGGATCTGAAGAGATATTTCTCCAAAGAAGATCTAAAGGCAGTCAATAAGCACATGAAATGATGCTCAACATCACTGGCCGTCAGGAAAACGCAAACCAAAACCACAAAGAGATGCCACTTCACACCTGCCAGGACAGCCACAGACACTAAGAAATGGTGGCGAGGACGTGGAGAACCTGGAGCCCTTCACAACTGCTGCAGGGAAAGCAAGATGGGGCAGCCACTGTGGGGGTCCAGCAGTTCCCCCAGGGTGCATCAGGCCGTGGCTCAGCGGCAGTGGGTAAGGAAACAGGGCACAGGCAGAGCCTAAAGGGTAATGGAATAACCTGGTGCCTGTGGCATCTGGTGTCATGTAGGAAACAAGTTCCACTAGAAAGGCCAAAGGAGGTGTGACCAGGGAGAGAAGAGGGAAGAGCAGGAGGGCACTGGAGCCAACAGAAGAAACAGTTCAAAGACACAGAAAGGACGGCAACAGGAAGGGGCCAAAGAACAGGAAGAAAACACCCAGTCAGGCTGCAAGAGGTGGATGGCACGGGAGGTGGGGGCCACCCTGGAGGGTCGGCTGGGAGTGGCGGCAGAGGCAGGCAGCGGTCAGAGCAGTGCACAGCCGGTGGGTGGACAAGCACCCACAGGCACAGAGAGGCCGTCTACGGTGAAAGGACACGGCAGGGGCCACAGCCCACAGTCCATGAGGGGCCAGGCCTTGCTCGCTGTCTGGAGAGGTGCAGCCTCCAGCTGCGAGAGCCTTAGGCAAGTCCTGTGCCGGAGCTGCTCCCCCAGCCGCCAGCCTCATGGGTCCAGCCGAACACCGCTCTCCCTTCACTGTGGACAGCACAGCGCGTCTGGCGCCACGTGCCCTCATTTCCTGGGGGCGCTCTCGGTGGTGCAGGCTCTACAACAACATCCGAACCCTGAAGACGAACCCTGAAGACTCACGTGTGCACCACGCCTGACAGAGGGGTGCAGCCCCGCCAACTCCCCTCACCCCAACTCCCCTCCTCCTACCTCCCCTCACCCTGCCTCTCTGCAGACACTTGCTTCCATACCGCTCCCTCCACCTCCTGGTGACCACTGCTGTTCTCCAAGTCTCTGCCATAAAATTGGAGTCATGCAGTTTTGGCCCTTTGGGTCTGGCCTCCTTCACTTAACAAACCGTGCACAAGCTTCATCCACGGTGCGGCGTGAGTCACGCTGTGTGCTCTTCTGGGCTGCTGACCGCTGTCCCACTGTGTGGATGCACCACAATCTGTTCATCCAGCTCCTTATCAACTGAGGACGCCGGAGTGTCTCCGGTTTTGGGTGACGTGAACAATGCTGCTATAAACATTTGTGTGGCCACTCACTTTTAACTTTCTGGGTGTACTTTAAGACAAGGATATGCAGGATTTTTGCTTTTCACACTTTGACAAATGTGTTCCTTTTCCGGCAGAGCTTTTGTGTGTGTCTGTGCAACTGTGTCTATGTAGGAATGGGATATATTAGAAACTACAACATACACCTAGGTAAAGCAAAGAAAGTCAGAAGATGGGGACAAATAGGAAGAACAGCAGGCTTTCTAGTCTGGAGGGAGGCGCTGCTCCTGTCCCTCGGTGCACACCGCCCTCACCTTCTCCCAGCAGCTCGGTTTTCACACAGCAATCCTGCTGAGGCTCCCCCCTCGCCGGAACTGCCTGTTAGAGAGAAACAACAGACGTCAGCCGGGTTCAGCGGGAGGCCGCTTTTCCAAATGGACATCATTTGGAAAAAGTCAAAAAATCTTCGTGACAACATTCACTATGAGCTGCTGGACAGTCACTCCTCCTGCCAGCTGGCTACAGTCGCCTCCAGAAGAACTGACATTCAGAATACAGCCCAGGGAAACTTCTCCTGTATTTCTATTTTTGGAGACAGTTTTTTAACAGTAAGAACACATTCGTGTATTATTTACATAATTAGATATCTGAACTATTTTGGCTCTGTTACAGGAATGTTACAATTTATTTCAAAATGCATTCTGCTGCTGACAATAACTCACATATTTCAAATGTCCAACCTCCTACAAAAAATTATAGAAATAAATCAAGAAAATTCAGTAGGAAACTTAAATCACTAAATGTTTGAGATTGAGCATCTACTATGTAGAGTTGTATATTATACAAGGCCTCTTAAATTTTTTTTTGTTGTTGAGACAGAGTTCACTCTCTTGTCCAGGCTGGAGTACAGTGGCGTGATCTCGGCTCACTGCAACCTCTGCTTCCACAGTTCAAGCGATTCTCAGGCCTCAGCCACCCAAGTAGCTGGGACTACAGGCGCCCGCCACCACGCCCGGCTAATTTTTGTGTTTTCAATAGAGATGGGGGTTTCGCCATGTTGGCCAGGCTGGTCTCAAACTCCTGGTCTCAAGTGATCTGCCCGCCTCGGCCTCCCAAAGTCCTGGGATGAGAGGTACCACCCAAGCACTTGGGTGGTACTTGGACGTAATTTTTTTTTTTAACAAAAAAATCCTTGTCTCCAAGAAGCTTAAGAGTCTGGTTGGAGAAGTGAACATAAACACAAAAAACACTCCTAGCCAGGCCCCTCCTGACACAGAAGCAGGGCCACGGAGTCCATGAGGAGACGGCAGGGAATCTGCCAACGCCCCGCCCACAGCTGGGGGCTTTGGAAGAGGGCTGCTGACTGCTCTGGGCAGTCTGAGAGGCCAGACTGCAAGTGGGAACTGTCAGGCTGACACCCCAGCCTGGTGATGTGATACTGGAGAAACCCCTCTGCTGAGGCCACCGGAAGCTGGAAGTGGGCAGGAAGCCTCGGGGGCAGATAAAACAGCAATAAGTGAGAGAGGCACACCTGGGGCTCCAGGAGTCCACGACCAGACGAGGAGATGCAGAGACCTGCCCAAGGTCACCAGGAGCAGCCAGTCAGACAGCTGCAGGAGGCCAACCACGCCCTGTTTCCATCTTTGACTATCAACAAGTAAAAAGTATAAGAGGTTGCAAAAACCTGGGTGTCCAGCGTCTGGATGAGAAAATGCGTCAACAACAGAGCCTCTCAACAGACGCCTCCTCCCCACAAAGCAGACACCAGGCCAGCCCCTACCTGTGCCCAGATGTGGCTACTGCTTTTCAGGGCTCAGATCCCTGACCTGGGGGCCTCTGGGCTGACTTGGTAACACCTGACTTAACTGCATCACCTTCCCCAGGAGCTGGTCTTAGCAACGGTGCATAGCCCGCCCCATCACAGTAAGGCAGGGAGGCCCAGGTACCCACCTCCCACCCCCGATCTCCCACTGCCAAGCTGGGGCCAGGCAGCCAAGCTGCTCGTGCCAGCCCTCGAACATGCAGGGCACGCTACCTTTCCTGGTCCATCACAGCCGTATGCCAGCCAGCTCAGCCTGCACTCTTCACACCTACCCCAACAGGAGTTCTCCGGGGACCCCTGCAATCCTTCCAGGAGTCCAGGAGGTCAAACCTATTTTCATAATAATACTAGGACCTCAATTTTCTTTTTCACTGTGTTGATATTTGCGCAGACGGTACCCAAGCGGGGGTATCAGCCCCTTAGCATCGACCAGGTCAGGACACCGAAGTGTATACCAGCACCTGAACTCTTGACCACTAGGCACTTGGGGGGCTCGCCTGAGAATGCCCTGGATGAGGCAGTGAGATGGTGGCCTCTGAGCACAGCTCTCCAGTGTTCTACATCAGAGGAAGGGGGCAGGCAGCAGGCCAGGCGCAATGGCTGGGTGGAACTGGAAGCTTTCCTCACTCATAGAGCATCTTCACTTAAAAGAACAACTGGCAAAATCTATGCTACTCAGACTTGGATATGCCACTCAGGCCTGGACATGCCACTCAGGACTGGACATGCCACTCAGATCTGGACCTGCCATTCAGGCCTATACATGCCACTCAGGACTGGACATGCCACTCAGATCTGGACCTGCCACTCAGGCCTGGACTTGCCACTCAGGCCTGTATATGCCACTCAGACCTGGATATGCCACTCAGACCTGGACCTGCCACTCAGGCCTGGATATCTGGCAGACATTTCCACAAAACAGAGTGAGCCTCAAAGAAAACAACCAGTAGTATCTGTTGCCAGTGTTAAAACTCTACCTTTTGAATTTTCGAAACAGACGTAAATGTGTATCCGTCCCTACGAGTTTGAAAGTTTCCCGTAGTTATGACTTTTCTTATTACATGAAAGGTATCATTAGTGACTACGATTTTTGATACCATATAATAAAACGTGTCAACATGGGGAAGATCTTCATAACAAGGTGAGCCAACATTCCCCAAACACCCAGTGCCTAATATTCAAAATCACACACAGGCAAAAGATGCATCAAGACGGGCTTTCATGCCACAGAGGAAGAAGGCCACGGGCACAGTTTCACCTCGTTGAGTCTTGGTGCCGTATCAAAGCAGAACAGCTGCAATTATCTGAAAAGATATCGAAATACTTCTCCCTTGCCAACCACAGTCTACGTAAGGCCAGATTTTCTCCTATCAGACAGTATCACCTCAGGCTGGGTGCAGAAGCCGATCTTAAATCCAGCTGTCTCTTGGATTAGCCAGACGTGACAGAGATGGACCAACATGGAAAACAATGCCACCCAACTGAGTTTTTTCATTCAGAAAAAGTACTTTTCATAGACACTGCTGTTTTCCCTAACATGTAAATAAAATGCTATGTGTTTATTATTTTTTTAAAATTATGTGATTTTTAACTTTTCAGTTTTCATTTCTTTTACAGTATCTATCATTAGATACAGCCCAATTAACAAGAGCCCTCTGGGGCCCTCAATACTTTTAAGACTAGGGCCTTGAGGCCCACCAAAGACACCTGCCTGCCACGGCACGGCTCTGCCGACAAGGTCTCCTGGCCTGAGATGAGCCCTGGTGGAGCATGGCAGGCAGACCTCGTGAAGCTGCCGGGGTCTACAGACATTTTCGGGCATGAGCTGTGGCCCTCACATGCTGTCCCCTCCTGAAGGCACCTGCCAAACCCCACTCCATCTCACAGTCCTCATCACCACCACCAGCCACAAATCCTACCCATGAAATTAAGTTGTGTAATCTTTTGAAAAAATGTTTAAGAATGCTATGTAACACACTACCAAATAATATCTAGAATTATCCACTATTCTGCTGTGTGTCCAATTCAACTGCACTCAGGAATCCTCTGACAAGCGCTGACCAACAAGCCAGTCCTCACACTAGTGTTAGGTCCAGAAACACAGCACAGATGCCTCTGGCTGGTCGGTAGCATCCCCAGTGCTCCCTTCCATTAAGGGACAGCTGAGGACGGCCCAGGGCAGAGGTGAAAGGAAAAGGGGACACCGAGGAGGAGGAGGGAGGCCCGGCAGAAGCAGATAGAGCAGGTTCTGCAAGGCAGCGGCTCCACCCTCTCCTCCAGAACCACGGCCTCTCCTGACTTCCAGGAGGCTTGGGAAGATTTTCTCCTAGCAAGGGATGCTGCTTCTGTGGCCCAGGGGCTGCCCCTCGGGGCTGAAGCATCACAGGCTGGCTTCGGAGAACAGCCCTGGGAGCAGTGCTGCCAAGTCTCCTTAGGGCTGATGGATTCTAGGAGTTTATGAAACCTCCCGATTAAGAACAAATTAGTTTACAATACAAATGTAAATGACAGGCTGGGTGCGCTGGCTCATGCCTGCAATCTCAGCACTTTGGGAGGCCGAGGCGGGTGGATCACAAGGTCAGGAGTTCAAGACCAACATGGCAAAACCCTATCTCTACTAAAAATATAAAAATTATCCGGGCGCGGTGGCGGGCGCCTGTAATCCCAGCTACTCGGGAGGCTGAGGCAGGAGAATCGCTTGAACCCGGGAGGCGGAAGTTGCAGTGAGCCAAGATCGCACCACTGCACTCTAATCTGGGTGACACAGCGAGACTCCGTGTCAAAAATAAATTTAAAAGGAGAGGAAGAGCTCCTATTCGTAACAGTGACAGAAATGCTGTCTCATCTCAATCATTCAGCCTAGCACACTATTCCTTCTCCTTGATCCAAGCAAAACGAAATGAATTAGTTAAAACAAAACTGTGTTTTATGTATCCTAAATCGAGACCTTTCCACTGACAACATCCACCTAGCGGGAGAGAGCAAGCCGCAGGGACTCAGACCCCGCACCGCAGAAGCTCCGCCCAGTCCAGGAAGCGTGGCCAGGAAATTCCAGAAAAAAATCATCTGCATTTCCCCCAGGAGCCCCAACCTGCAACTCCCCCAGACGGCCCAGGATCCCACCGACGCCCAGGCCAGGCCAGCTCCATGCGCCCTGCCCTGCCATGGCCCCGTGTGCCTTGACTGGCAGAGCCCAGCCCCACCCCTGATGATGCCACGCCCCTAGTGACGCCCCCCCACCCACAAGGCAGAGGAGCCCAGGCAGAGGTCAGGGGTCCAGGTCCACCCCAGGAAGAATGGCCTGGATCTTCCCCACCTCGCAATTCGGAAGTCCAGGAGAGGGAGGCATTGCAACTCACTTTTCAGAGGTTGACAGGAGCTCCAGAGCCATGAGGAGAGGAGGGGACCGTGGGCCTCTCTTGGTCAGCACAGGTGCCAGGGCAGGGCTGGTCCAGACCCCACAGCCCCAAGACTGCCACAGGCCTCTAGGGTCCCAAGATCCCATGGCCCTCTAGGGCCATCCCCCAACCTCACAGCAACAAGAGACAGAGTGCAGTGCCTACTCCAAACCTACCCGGGGAGGACAGCAGACCTGGGGCTTCTCGCTCAGTCAGGAGACCCTCCTCCCCTTCCACGTGGGTTGCACCTGCTATCCACAGAGCCAGCCCGACCTCTGCGCCCGCCCAGCAAAACGACCAGTCCATTTCCACCTGAGCAACAGACCTTGTGTTTTTAGTGTCACAATTTGTGCACAATGTAGAGTAGACACCAGGATGGCGGGTAAGAGAACAAAACTAGTGTGTGCAAAGCATGAACAGGAAGCATGCACACATTCCAACTCCGAAACACTGGCTTCAGTTCTGGCCACTTAAAAATCACATTACGACAAGTCCAGAAAAACCCAGCTCCTTGAAGTTTCTTCTTATCCTCAGTACATTTGCCCAAACTCAAGAACTTTCAGGAGATTTCATGTCTGACTTCCAAACTCAAGTTAAATGAACTCCCAGGCCGGAGCACTGGCTCATGCCTGTAATCCCAGCATTTTGAGAGGTCAAGGCTGGAGGACTGCTTGAGCCCAGGAGTTCGAGAACAGCCTAGACAAAACAGTGAGACCCCATCTCTACAAACAACTTTCAAAAATTAGCCAGAGGTGGTGGCACACACCTGTAGTCCCAGCTACTTGGGAGGCTGAGGTGGGAGGTTCCCTTGAACCCAGGAGGTCGAGGCTGCAGGGAGCCGTGGTTGGACCACTGCACTCCAGCCTGGGCAACAGAGGAAGACCCTGTCAAAAGAAGAAAAAATAGAAAAGGGAGGGAGGGAGGGGAGAAAGAAGGGAAGGAAAGGAGGAAAGAAATAAAAGGAAGGAAGGAACAAAGAAAGGAGGGAGGGAAGGAAAGAGAGGAAGAAAGAAAGGAAAGAAAAGAAAGAAGGCAGGAAGGAAAGGAGGGAGGGAAGGAAGGAGGAAGGTAAATTCCCTCCCAGAGACTGGGATTTCCAGGAATTCTGATGCTTCTTTCAATTTAAGGGCTTTTTAAATACAAAATCCTAAATAAAAAGATAAAAGGATGAAAGTAAAGAGAGGACACCAAGCAGCAATAATGAAGATTCTTGCAAACTGAACTGAAGGACCAAGACAAATGGCCAAGGGATGTACCCAAGGATACTCCTCTCTGAATAAAAATACAGAACTCATTTTAGTCCTAAAACTCTGTTCTTCTTAAATACCATTTAAAAAAAAAAAAACCACTATCTTAAATGTCCTTATTTTTTTAAATTAAAACCAACAGAAAATCCTCAGAATCTATGACCAGGGCAAGGCCAGAAGCCTCCAGTCTTGGTCCTGCTTGTTTATGAGAACCAAGTGGCCCAGTCCTTCCCTCTAAGTCCCGAGCTCGGTGAGCTCCTCCCTCCCCCACATTTCCCTACAGGCTGCGGAGCTGACGTCATATCATAACCTCACTGTTTACAGACACATAGTGATATGGTTTGGCTCTGTGTCCCCACCAAAATCTCATGTTGAACTGTAATCCCAAATACTGGGGGAGGGGCATGACAGGAGGTGACTGGACCACGGGGGCAGACGTCCCCCTTGCTGTTTTCGTGATAGATCTCACAAGATCTGGTTGTTGGAAAGTGTGTGGCACTTCCTCCTTTGCGCTCTCTTCATCCTGAGGGTCAGGTAAGATGTGCTCGCTTCCCCTTTGCCCTCCCACCATGACTGTAAGTTTCCTGAGGCCTCCCTAGAAGCAGAAGCCTATACAGTCCAAGGAACCATGAGCCGATCAAACCCCTTTTCTTTATAAATTACCCAGTCTTAGGTATGTCTTTATAGCAGTGTGAGAACAGACTAATAAAGAAAATTGGCACTAGAGAAGTGAGGCATTGCTATAAAGATACCGAAACAGCTTTGAACTGGGTAATGGGCAGAAGTTCGAACAGTCTGAAGGGCTCAGAAGACGACGGGAAGTTTGGAACTTCCTACAGGCTTTTTGAATGGTTTTGACCAAAATGCTGATAGTGATATGGACAATGAAGTCCAGGCTGAGGAGGTCTCAGACGGAGATGAGGAACCTATTCGGAACTGGAGTAAAGGTCGCTCTCGCTTCAGCAAAGAGACAGGCGGTGCTGTGCCCCTGCTCTAGGGACCTGTGGAACTTTGAACTTGAGAGAGATGATTTAGGGTATGTGGTGGAAGAGATTCCTAAGTAGCAAAGCAGTCAAGATGCGGCCTGGCTGCTTCTAACAGTATCACTCATGTGCATGCACGAAGAGAGTATCTGAAACTGGAACTTATATTTAAAAGGGAAGCACGGCATGAAAGTGTGGAAATTTTGCAGCCCGACCATGTGGTAGGAAAAAAAGCCTGTTTTTCAGGGAAGGAGTTCAAGCCAGCTACAGAAATTTCCATGAGGAGCTGAATGTTAATAGCCAAGACAATGGGGAAAATGCCTCGGAGACCTCTGCAGCAGCCCCTCCCATCACAGGCCTGGAGGCCTAAGAAAGAAGAATGGTTTTGTGGGCCAGGCCCAGGGCCCTGCTGCTCTGTGCAACCTCAGTACATGGTGTCCAGCATCACAGCCACTTCAGCTCCAGTGGTGGCTGAAAGCATCCCAGATACGTCTCAGGACACTGACCTAAGGGTGCAAGCCGGCAGCTACCAAGGCTTCTACATGGTGCTAACCCAGCGGGTGGCACACAGGGCAAGAGTTGAGGCTTGGGAGCCTCCACCTAGATTTCACAGGATGTATGGAAATCTATACATCGTGGTGGCACACGCCTGTGATCCCAGCTACTCAGGAGGCTGAGGCAGCAGAATCACTTGAGCCTGGCGGAGGTTGCAGTGAGCTCCACTGCACTCCAGCCTAGGTGACAGAGTGAGACTCCGTCAAAAAAACAAAATGTGAGAAGGACATGAGATTTGGGAGTGGTCAGGGGCAAAATTACCTGGTTTGGCTCTGTGTCCCCACCCAAATCTCATGCTGAACTGTAATCCTCAGTGCTGGGGGAGGGGCCTGGTAGGAGCTGACTGGATCATGGGGGTGGACCTCCCCCTTGCTGTTCTCATGCGTGAGTTCTCATGAGACCTGGTTGTTGGAAAGTGTGCAGCACTTCTCCCTTCACGCTTTCTCTCTCCTGCCGGCCATGTGAAAATATGCTTCTCCTAGGCCTTCTGCCATGATTTTAAGTTTCTTTTTTTTTTTTTTTGAGACGGAGTCTCGCTCTGTTGCCCAGGCTGGAGTGCAGTGGCCGGATCTCAGCTCACTGCAAGCTCCGCCTCCCAGGTTTACGCCATTCTCCTGCCTCAGCCTCCCGAGTAGCTGGGACTACAGGCGCCCGCCACCTCGCCCGGCTAGTTTTTTGTATTTTTTAGTAGAGACGGGGTTTCACCGGGTTAGCCAGGATGGTCTCGATCTCCTGACCTCGTGATCCGTCCGTCTCGGCCTCCCAAAGTGCTGGGATTACAGGCTTGAGCCACCGCGCCCGGCCGATTTTAAGTTTCTTGAGGCCTCCCCAGAAGCAGAAACCTATACAGCCTGCCCACAGAACCATGAGCCGATTAAACCTCTTTTCCATATAAACTACCCAGCCTCGGGTATGTCTTTATAGCAATGTGAGAACGAGCCAATACACCCGGAAACCTGGCATTTTTACAGTAAAACTAGAGCTACGACTTGTAAAGCCAGAATTGATCACAGGAACAGTTCCTTCACGGACCCACCCAGATTCTCATCAATGCCACAGCCTATAACAAAATCCTAGTTAGAACAGTATCTAAGTGTCAAGCGATGAAATGCTATGGTAGGGAGGGTGGGGTGGCATGGTAGGGGTGCAAAACCTACCCAAACCACAATCAAAATGGGTCACGACAGCAACAAATCAAGCCTTTTGAGAAAAGCAGAACAGCGGACTAATGAGGCCCACCTCAGCACACACTTGACGTGCTCGAGCTAGACTCCACCATCCTTCTAGAAAACATTCTCTTCTTCCAAATGCCCCCTTTAATATCTTGTCCAAGGCACCGATGTGGCTGGAGAAAAAAGGAATATTCCCCACTTTGTGAAGTTTTTTCCTTAAATGGTAATTGGTGGGTTCAGATAGACACAAAAACTGAAGGGGAAAAGGTTCCCCAGACAGTGAAGCAGAACTCAGACCCTGTGCGGGATCCCCATGAGGGATGTGGAGGCCAAGTACGCGAGCAGCTCCTGGAGGCTGGCACTACAGGCTGTCGTGACGTGAGACACCCAGTTACGTTCACAGCTCAGATAAGACCCAAAGGGGATAGAGGGATAGGAGAACTACTCACATGCCAAGTCCATAAGATAAATATATTCTTTAGGTAAATATTGGTGTGTAGCTATGTTCATGCTAGTGACCTCACAAATTCTCTTTAGCAACACAGAAGACAGTAAGCTTTTTATTCCACATGATGATATACGTTTACATAACTGAGATTTTCTTCATGATTAAAATAAAAAGCTTCAAGTTTTTACAACACTATCACTTTATTTGTATGTCTCTTCCTCTAAATGTAATCATAAAATAAGCATGCAATAATCACAACTTAACATAATCCGTAGGAAAAACAAAGGCAGCATATACACACTTGCTATTCATTCATTTGTAGAAACAGGGTCTCATTCTGTCACCCGGGCTGGAGTGCAGTGGTGCAACCACAGCTCACTGCAACCTCCAACTCCTGGGCTCAGGAGATCTTCCCACTTCAGCCTTCCAATAGGTGGGACTACAGGCATGTAACACTCTACCAGGTCAACATTTTATTTTCTTTTTCTTTTCCTTTTTTTTTTTTTTTTTTGAGACCGAGTCTTGCTCTGTCACCCAGGCTGGAGTGCAGGGGCGCAATCTCGCCTCCTGGGCTCAAGAGATTCTCCTGCCTCAGCCTCCCAAGTAGCTGGGATTACAGGCGCACATCAATTAGAGCCTGGCTAATTTTTGTATTTTTAGTAGAGATGGGGTTTCACCACATCGGCCAGACAGGTCTCAAACTCCTGACCTCGAGTGATCCACCCGCTTCAGTCTCCCAAAGGGCTGGGATTACAGGTGTGAGCCACCGTGCCTAGCCCAACATTTTTAACTGAATGAATTTCATTCTTGCAGCTGACAGGACGATATTATTTTTCGTCTACAAGTAGATACTTCTCCATTGTCATTTAATATGAAATAACCATGCATCCAATATAATGCCATAATACAGTTATCTTTAATTGTACTACATTTGATGTTAGATGCTTTTTTAAAAAACAATTTCTATTATACATACAGGATAAATTATTAAACTTTCACGAAGAGCTCAGCATCACGTTCCCAGAGAAGACGGCAGCGCGCCTTCGGGGTTCAACTGCCTGCTCCTGTGGGAGGCTCCTACCAGCACCCGCGCCACCAGCCCACCTGAGGGGTGAGGCACCGTCCCCCACAGGGAAGCACAAGGCGCACCCGCACCCTGCAGGTGAGGCTCCCAGTGCGTGGCCTCCTGCCCATCAATTTCTACCAAGCTACTGACTTCTTTTTTTTAAATCAACAATGTCTAGTGGGGGAAAGATCCTAGAAACTGAGACACTGCCCTTTATAAGATTCCTAAAATTCAAAGACAAATAAGGACTAGACATATTTCGGATAATCTCTGTTAAAAATTATTCAAAGACAAGCCCATAAAAATATTTAAGTAATTTTATAAATTTAAATTTTAAAGAGACAGGAAAAAGAACCAATGGAACTGTGTTGACGGCAGAACAGAGGCGACCCTGGCCACTAGCACGTCAGGAACAAAAGACTCAGTGGCTTCGTGGCTGCCGGTACACCTAGGCCCCGGCTGACCCTGAAACGGACTGAGGGTGCACCTAAGCCTCCAGGCTGGCAGGAAGGACCCCTGCCCATCTCCATCTGGGCCCTGGGGAAAGCCAGTCACCTCCCTGCCTACTCTACCTTTGAACAACCTGGCAACCTGCTCAGTGGCTTTAAAAATCCTTTCAGTGATACCTGGCATTAGGCAACTTTAATGTTCTTCCAGAGACGTTCTCACCCACTAAAGAGATGACATCTGATCCTTCATGTTTACCAAAGACAGTGCAAACAATGGCATTTTACAACCCACCCAGTCAATACCACCAGGAGGTGAAGGTGAATAAGGTAGTTTACCATGTCTACAATAATACGTCTACATCAGTTACCTCAGAAGCGATCATTTATTTTCCCAAAGTTTGGAGTTTCCACGGCAATCCCTGCTTTTCCACAACACGCTGGTAAGACAAAACGTGTCCACGTTTTGCCGACAAACCAAAAACAACGATCATCCTCAGCACCTGTGGCAGTGGCCTCCATTCCCACACTGTGTCTCTGCACGCTACCAGGAGGCTGGGGCCAAAGCCAGGGAGTGAGGCCTCCGTGAGCCACACCGCCCTCACAACACTGCCATCCTGCCTTTGGACCAGAATGTGCAATCACATTTTACGCAGAAAGTCAAGCTACAGAAAAGGAGCTGTGTGGATACAATCATCTGAACGGAAAACTTAACAGGCAGAAAATATTCGTCTTATCTCAGGGTTCTTCTGCTCATTTTCCAGAGAGCTTTGCTCTTTGTTAGACTAGACTAATTACTGAAGACTTCTTGTAATCTGGCTTTATTTTACAAGGATGCAACCATAGAAACTACTCTGGAAATGAATATTCTATCAACATATTCACTCTGACTTACCAAATACAATATAAATGATCCAAAGGAAA
Source organism: Macaca fascicularis (assembly GCF_037993035.2). Taxonomy (NCBI): domain Eukaryota; kingdom Metazoa; phylum Chordata; class Mammalia; order Primates; family Cercopithecidae; genus Macaca; species Macaca fascicularis. The sequence goes on from NC_088389.1 coordinate 1,608,571, forward strand.
AATTTCTAATCTCAACAGTAAGATTTTAACCACAAAAAGTATCCTTCTATATGAGGCTAAAAGAAAAATCTTTTTTTTTTTTTTTTTTTTTTTTTGAGACGGAGTCTCGCTCTGTAGCCCAGGCTGGAGTGCAGTGGCCGGATCTCAGCTCACTGCAAGCTCCGCCTCCCGGGTTCACGCCATTCTCCTGCCTCAGCCTCCCGAGTAGCTGGGACTACAGGCGCCCGCCACCTCGCCCGGCTAGTTTTTTGTATTTTTTAGTAAGACGGGGTTTCACCGTGTTAGCCAGGATGGTCTCGATCTCCTGACCTCGTGATCCACCCGCCTCGGCCTCCCAAAGTGCTGGGATTACAGGCTTGAGCCACCACGCCCGGCCAAGAAAAATCTTTAAAGTTACCAGAAATTTAAAACTGCTTCAAAAAAATCTTCACACAGTATGCTGGGTAAACTGTACGACCCCGTGTGCAGTGAGCACAAGGCCGGGTCGGCCGACCCCAGTGGGCAGAGCGGGATCTCCCTCAGGGCAAACGTGCTCCAGGAGCGCCTGCCCTGGAACCAGAGACCCCCACAGAAACACGGAGGTCAAGTGCTACAACAATCAGGCACATGGATCTCAGACTCTGCTCTGGTTTTGTTTGTTTTGAAACAGACAACCTCTGTTGTCCAGGCTGGCGTGCAGTGGCACCATCTTGGCTCACTGCAACCTCCGCCTCCCAGGTTCACACGATTCTCCTGCCTCAGTCTCCCAAGTAGCTGGGATTAACAGGTGTGTGCCACCATGCCCAGCTAATTTTTGTACTTTTAGTAGAGACAGGGTTTTACCACATTGGCCAGGTTGATCTCTAACTCCTGACCTCAAGCGATCCGCCTGCCTCAGCCTCCCAGAGTGCTGGGATCACAGGCGTGAGCCCCCGCACCCAGCCTCTGCACTGTTTTCTGAGCCCCGCACACACCCGGCCTCTGCACTGTTTTCACAGGGCCAGCTCTGAGGTCTGCTCTGCAGTCCTGTGCCTCTGGGTCAGAGGCACCAGAAGGCACGACTGCAAGTGAGAACCACGCAAGCTCAGAAGGCAAAGAAGGAAGACGCAGGCATCCTCCCACGGAACTGACCTGGTATTCTTCCCAGCGTGGCCTCTGCACACTTCCACCCGCCATCTGGGTTTTGGGAGGGTGTGTCAACTTTCACGTACTATCTAACCGAGCTTTAAAGACACCTCCATGACGGCAAGACATTAAGAAAATGGAAGGAAACGTCCTTGTGCAGCCTCTTTAAACGTATCTTCATGATCCTACAGCTGAACCTGGTGTTTGCCTTTCACCACCTGGGGGGACTATAAGAAGGAAATTCCTTTTCCCCACAAGAAAATACCCTGGTCCGCTGGGCTATCCTACACGCTATCAACATTTAAAAACGTCATTTCACAACAACCGGCACAAAAGATTGCCTTCTCAATCTGCCAACACAAAAGATTGCCATCCTAACAGTGGAGACCTTTTTATTCTAAAAGTAAGAAAAATGTCACATTCCAATCTGCCATTTGCTCCTTTCTGCTTTAGGAAAGCCCAGGATCTGGAAGGGAGACTCATCTTCTCCTTGGGAACGGTAACAACAGCAAGAAAGAACTTTCAATGCCAAATGGCTTCTCCAGGATGGGAAGCAACTTCGGTCCAGGAAACTCATGAGATGAAGAGCGCTCTCTACCCGCCCCCTAATTTTAAACCATTTTACACATACCAATTTCACCAGCTAATTATCAAAAGGGGTGGAGAGAAAAAGAATGAATCCTTTCAATATCTGAGAGATTTTCTTTTCCCTCTTTTGTCTTTTTGTTTTTTCCCTTGGCAGAAAAAGGAGAGTTGGTTCCTAAATTTGGAAAAAACAATTAATATCCAAAGTAGTCCCAGAAATTACATTTAAGGGACTTTAAAATATCAGAACAGATTCCCTTTCCATCTGCTGCTTAACCCTTAATTGAGCCTCTCTGCAAAGAAAGAAAATCGAAGGTGGCTCCGTCCCTACTGTTGCCTTTGTCTAGTTCTTTCAACTATGGCATTTGTCCAAAGATGGCAAAACCAGTGCAAACACCTGCCAGTCCCTCACGTGCCTCCAGCAGCACGCCGAGACTCCAGCAGCACGCCGAGACTCCAGCAGCACGCCGAGACTCCAGCAGCACGCCGAGACTCCTCCATCGAGAGGTGGGTCGGTACCCCTCTCCTTTGCCTGGGTGGACCTAACTGCCTGGAACTAAAGTATGTGGCAGAAGTGGCAGCCCATGACACAGACTGTGGCCTCAACGCAGCTCTGCCTTGCTTGCTTGCTCTGTGCGGCCCAGCCACTGCGTGTGAGGGGCCCACGCCACGTGGGAGGCCACACATGGGTGCCCTAGCCAACAACCCACTAACTAGCACTGGCCACCAGACGTGAAAGGACGCAGCCCACACTAACAACACCCCCATATTCGAGTCTTCCAGCTGAGACCCTAGACTCACGGACCAAAAGAAAGTCACCTCCTCTGTGCCATCTGAATTCCTGTCCCCTGAAAGGGGTGACACATGACTACTGTTGTTTCAGCTGCCGAGTTTCAGGGTGGTGCAGTCTGTGGCGAGAGACAAGGAAAGCAAAGCTCTTGGTGCTGCCCTTCTTCCCCTTGCCAGCAGGGGTCAGGGCAAACCCCAGCTCCAGGGCCCTATCCGTGCTCCCAGCACAGGCCCAACACACAGATCTAACAGCAACCCAAGCACTGGGGCTCACTTGCCACCAAGGCCTGGGCTCCATGGCTGTGGTCTGTACCCTCATGGAACTGGACCAACAGAGAAGATCAGCAGACCAGGAACGTGAGCAGGCTAATGCTCCCTACAGAAGAAACACGTACCGAGCGGAGGCACGTGGGGCCGGGTGGCCGGCAATGCAGGTGCACAGGGGTGAGCACCTGCCTGCAAAAACCACCACAACTCCAAATTCCCACCAGCCAAAACCTGTCTCTTTAGAGCCTTTCAGGTCCAAAACCACAAAGTAGCCATGACCAGACAGGGTGCCTTGACGTAACTGGCGAGTGTGAGGCCAGAGGGTATCTGCTCTAAGGGCACTCAAGCTGGAGACGGCTACTTGCCTTTCTTACCGCCACTAATAGCTGATGCTCTAGTTTATCTATCGTCTCCTTTGAGACTGAGAGTACAATTGCAGCAATCTGGTTTACCTGCAACACCGAGTTCCTGGGCCTGCCGAGCTGACGGCCTGCCTTCCAGGAGATTCGCCAGGTCGAGGGCACCCTGGGGCCTTGTGCCTGGTCACTTGCTCGCCAGCCTCCTGTGCTAACAGCTCCCTCCTGTGTGCTGGGCGCGTCTCCACTGTGGCTGGGCTGCTGACTGGCACACGGTTCAGAGCACAGCCCTGTGGAGACTTACAGCCTCTACCTGCCCGAGTGAAACTGGAAAACATCTACTCTTTCCCTGCGTTTAATATGGAGCAAATTAAGATGAAAATTCACGGTCAGAAACCACAAGGCTGCTGACCAACAAGACTGCCTCACAGGCAGGAAGAAGGGCCCAGAGCCAGCCTCAGCTGTGCGCCTCCTCCAGTCCCAGGCCCCCGCCGCACTCAGCCACACCACAGGCCCCATAAAACCAGGAAGCTCAGTTCCACCCTAAAGATCTAGTTCTTCCTCCATTTCAATCAAATGCCACGTAATGTAAAACGATCCTAGAGATGGCAGAAGTGCTCAGTACGATGTCACTTCTTTTTTTTTTGAGACAGAGTCTCATTCTGTTGCCCAGGCTGCAGTGCAGTGGCGCGATCTTGGCTCACCACAACCTCTGCCTCCCAGGTTCAACCGATTCTCCTGCCTCAGCCTCCTGAGTAGCTGGAATTACAGGTGTGCCCCACCACACCCAGCTAATTTTTGTATTTTTAGTAGAGATGGGGTTTCTCCGTGTTGGCCAGGATGGCCTCGATTTCCTAACCTCAGGTGATCCGCCCGCCTCGGCCTCCCACAGTGCTGGAATTACAGGCGTGAGCCACCGCGCCCAACTGAGGTCACTTCTTACACCTTAAAATGGGCAACATGCCTCCACATGGCTCATAAATTTGCCCTTAAACAAATCAGTAATGGGATTGAGAATGTGGCCTCTCTACAAGACCACTGGCTGCCTGCAGGAAAGGGAAGGAACTGTTCTAGGCCTGATCTTAAACATAACCAAGTGCACAGAGCAGACTGTGTTAACACCCTGATTTGAACAAAGCCACCATAAAATGACATTTTCAAATAACTGAGCGAAAGCTGAAAGTGATGAGATGACGCTGGTAAAGTGCTGTTAATTCTGTTAGGTGTGAAAACGGCATTGTGACCTTGTTTTTAATGTCTATATTTTTAAATATACATCTTAAGGATTTACAGGTGAGAATCTCACAACACCTAGTAGGTGCTTCAAGACACTTAAGCAACAACAAACGGGAAACACAGGAAGAAAAGGAAGGGAGCCGGCGCAGCACAACCTTGACAATTATCAGCCAGCGTCCTGTGCCACTATGTGGTGGGGATCGGCCAGCATCCTGTGCCACTGCCTGGTGGGTAATGACCAGCGTCCTACACCACTGCCTGGTGGGTATCGACCAGCGTCCTACACCACTGCCTGGTGGGTATCGACCAGCGTCCTACACCACTGCCTGGTGGGTATCGACCAGCGTCCTACACCACTGCCTGGTGGGTATCGACCAGCGTCCTACACCACTGCCTGGTGGGTATCGACCAGCGTCCTACACCACTGCGTGGTGGGTATCGACCAGCGTCCTACACCACTGCCTGGTGGGTATCGACCAGCGTCCTACACCACTGCCTGGTGGGTATCGACCAGCGTCCTACACCACTGCCTGGTGGGTATCGACCAGCGTCCTACACCACTGCCTGGTGGGTATCGACCAGCGTCCTACACCACTGCCTGGTGGGTATCGACCAGCGTCCTACACCACTGCCTGGTGGGTATCGACCAGCGTCCTACACCACTGCCTGGTGGGTATCGACCAGCGTCCTACACCACTGCCTGGTGGGTATCGACCAGCGTCCTACACCACTGCGTGGTGGGTATCGACCAGCGTCCTACACCACTGCCTGGTGGGTATCGACCAGCGTCCTACACCACTGCCTGGTGGGTATCGACCAGCGTCCTACACCACTGCCTGGTGGGTATCGACCAGCGTCCTACACCACTGCCTGGTGGGTATCGACCAGCGTCCTACACCACTGCGTGGTGGGTATCGACCAGCGTCCTACACCACTGCGTGGTGGGTGACAGGTAACGCTTGACATCAGACTGGTTAGATTTGAATCCCAGCTCTGTCATTAATGAGATATGTAACCTTGGTTTCTTAACCTCTCTGTGCCCATTTCCTCTGCAGTAAAATGGGAACAACTAACTACAAAACCAATTTAGCAGGCTATGTGGAGGCTGCAGGACCCTCAGGACTGTGGGTGATGCCTAAGTTCTGAATTATCAGCTCCAATATTATTCAATATACTTAAATATAAAATTAAAGTGTTTAATATCTGCCATATGGAAGACATCAACCAGTGCTTGTTAGACACCCCCTAACTTGAACTGTTCAAAAACAAGGCCAGTCTCCTGATTCCGGCCTCACGGTGTGACGCCAACTCCACGCTGTGGCTCCAGCCCTCAGCCCATCTCCCCTGCGAGAGTGTAACAATTAACCTGCTCTTTCCATCCACCCACTACACTTTTCTTTTCCAAAAAGTCTTGTCATTGCCATGCTGAAAACCTCTGCTGTGCCCATTCGCTGAAGGGTCCAAAGCCCCCAGGTGAGGCAGGCAGAGGCGCAGTCCAGCTGATTCCAAGGACAATCCTTCTGGCCACATCCACCCCGGACCCTCAGGCTTCCGACTGTCCCTTTTTTCCGAAAGACACCCTACCACTGCCTGCATGTGTTCACCCCTCCTCAGCCGGCTCTGAAGCCAGCTCCCGCCCAGGCCTCTTCCTTGGCGCTGCCACACCCGGCAGCGAGCAGGGCGGCTTCACCAGGGCTGGAGCGCGCACCTGAGCACTGCTCACTGCCATCCAACACACAGCATGCGACGTGCTCCTGACCAGAGCGCAGACCATCTAGTTCCTCCCACACATGGAAGACACCAACGTCTAAGAGAGTTTTCTCACTTTTTACAGTTTTACAGACTCCTAAGTAAAAAGAAAAAGTTGATAGAAAAACACCATCTGAGGCTGGGCGCGGTGGTTCACGCCTGTAATCCCAGAACTTTGGGAGACCGAGGCAGGTAGATCACCCGAGGTCAGGAGTTCGAGATCAGCCTGGCCAACACAGCGAAACCCCGTCTCCACTAAAAACACAAACACCAGCCGGGTGTGGTGGCGGGCGCCTGCAATCCCAGCTACTCGGGAGGCTGAGGCAGGAGAACTGCTTGAACCCAAGAGGCGGAGGTTGCAGTGAGCCGAGATTGCGCCACTGCACTCCAGCCTGGGCGACGGAGTGAGGCTCTGTCTCAAAGAGAAGAGAAGAGAGAAGAGAAGAGAAAAGGAAAAGAAAAGAAAGCAAAGCAAAGCACCACCTGGTGACAACACGCCATGTGGAACACCCACAGGTGGAACAGACACCGGGAGGGACACGTGAGGTTTCTGTTTACCAAAGGCATTGTGGAGCACAGAGACCAGGTGCACCTAAACGCTCTTCGCCAGCGCTGCGGGAGCCCCTTCCCCAGCGGTGTTCTGGAACCTGGCCCGATACTGGCTGGGGTTGTGTATGATTCTCATCTTATACCATTTCCAAATTCTTACACACATCACCCTTCTCATTAGTTCTGCCTGGTTTGCACTTCAACAGAATCAGGAATATCCTGTGAATTTTTAGTCAACGCACTTCATTTATATTTCAGGGAAAGAGAACAATCTCAACAGCTCCTGTATTAAAAGAGGAAGGAAATGAAAGAACCAGGGCCAGTCAACACAGGGCCTGGTCCCTGCCCTGGGGAGACAGGGCACTTGGCGTGAGGGTGGGAGCCAAGAGCCAGGCAAGTGCACCAAGCACGAGATGCCGCTCCACACCCACGAGAGACTGTCATCAAAGAGATGGACCCTTACAAGTGCTGGCAAGGACACGGAGAAGCTGCAACCCTCGCGTGCTGCTAGTAAGAATGCAAAATGGTGCGGTTGCCATGGGAAACAGTATGGCGGTTCCTTAAAACATCAAAAATAGAATTATCATATGACCTCGCAACTGAAAGCAGGGTCTCAAAGAGACATTTACACACCATGTTCACAACAGCATTACTTGCAATACCCAAGGGGTGGAAGCAACCAAGCGTCCATCAACGGACATCCACTAACGGGGAAACACAACGCGGTCCGTTCACACAACGGACATCCACTAACGGGGAAACACAACGCGGTCAGTTCACACAACGGACATCCACTAACGGGGAAACACAACGCGGTCCGTTCACACAACGGACATCCACTAACGGGGAAACACAACGCGGTCCGTTCACACAACGGACATCCACTAACGGGGAAACACAACGCGGTCCGTTCACACAACGGACATCCGCTAACGGGGAAACACAACGCGGTCCGTTCACACAACGGACATCCGCTAACGGGGAAACACAACGCGGTCCGTTCACACAACGGACATCCACTAACGGGGAAACACAACGCGGTCCGTTCACACAACAGAACATTACGGCCGGGCACGGTGGCTCACGCCTGGAATCTCAGCACTTTGGGAGGCTGAGGCGGGCAGATCACTTGAGCTCAAGAATTCGCAACCAGCCTGGGCAACAAAGAGAAATCCTGTCTCTACAAAAAAAAAAAAAAAAAAATTAAAAAAAAGAATATATACATATATATATGTACATATTATTCAGCTTTAAAAAGGAAGGAAATTCAGACACATCCTGCAACACAGATGAACCTTGAGGACATTCTGCTATAAGAAATGAGCCAGGCACAGAAAGACAAACACTGTATGGTCCACTTGTGCAAGGTCCCTAGATAGTCCAAGTCAGAGACACGAAGTAGAAAGGTGGGTGCCGAGGGCTGAGGGGAGGGAGGAATGGAGACTTGACATTTAATGGAGACAGAGCTTCAGCCTGAAATGGTGAAGTTCTGGAGCTGGCTGGTGGCAACAGTGGTAAAATGTGAATACACTTAACAATACCGAGCTTTATACTTGAAAATGGTTAAGATGGTGAATTTTATGTACGTATATTTTGTCACAATTTTAAAACAAGTTTAAATGGTCCTCTCTGTATGACCCAGCACCTTAACTTCATGGTGCTTATCTAGAAACATTCTTGGACATGTACACGTGGAAGAATATATGATGCTGTTTAAATCAGCAGTGCTATTTGTACCAGCAACACACACAAGTGATCATCACGATGACCACCAACATGGGAATGTTTAAAGGAGAGGGCCAGGCGCGGTGGCTCACGCCTGTCATCCCAGCACTTTGGGAGGCCAAAGCAGGCAGATCACGAGGTCAAGAGTTCGAGACCAGCCTGGCCAACATGGTGAAGCCGCGTCTCTACTAAGAATACAAAAATTAGCTGGGTGTGGTGGCACACGCCTGTAATCCCAGCTACCTGAGAGGCTGAGGCAGGAGAATCGCCTGAACCCGGGAGGCAGAGGTTGCAGTGAGCCAAGACTGCGCCACTGCGCTGCAGCCTGGGTGACAGAGCGAGACTCCATCTTGGAAAAAAATAAAACAAACAAGAAACAAGATATATTCCTCGATACCTAGTCTATCACTTTTTTTTTTTTTTTTTTTGAGACAAGGTCTCACTGTCACCCAGGCAGGAGTGCCGTGAGGCAATCACAGCTCACTGCAGAGTCTTGAACTCCTGGGCTCAAGCGATCTTCCCACCTCGGCCTCTCAATGTGCTGGGATGACAGCATGGGCCGCTGAGCTCAGCCTCCTGGTGTCTAATTATTACGCAACAGCCCACAAAGTTGATCTCTATGTACTGACATGGAAAGAGCTCTCTGAAATACTATGAAATAGAAAAGCAAATACACAAGAGTAAGTCACCCTGCATGCCTCACTTCCAAATTCTACATGACGTCCATCGGCAAATCTAGTCTCCGCCTTCAAAATACATGAGAAATCCCATCGCCTCTCACACCAGCAGCGCTGGCCATCTGATCTTTTGTGCAGTCTTCCCCACGTCACCTTGAGTCTTAACATAGTAAATCCCATTAAAATGTAAGTCAGATCACGCACCAGTCCTCTGTTCCTCTGTTTCAAACATTCTAGTGGCTTCCCATCTTGCTCAGAATAAAAGCAAGTTCTTTCCAAGAGCCTGCACGTGCACTGCTTCTGTTCACCACGGCTGACCAGAGCTCCTCGGCCTCATCTCCACACGTCTGCTCCACGCCAGGCACAGCAGCCAACATGGTGGGCACCTGTCCAGGATCTGGCCCCCACAATTGCAGTCATTCCCACCTGGAGCCCCTTCCTCCCAGATATCTATGCAGCTTATCTCTCTCACCCTCCTCAGCTCTTTATTCACACGTCAAACGACAATCATAGGTATGCAAAAAAATGTGTACATCGCTATCTGTCCTTTTTTCTTTTTCTTCTGAGATGGAATCTTGCTTTGTCACCCAAACTGGAATGCAGTGGCTCAGTCTCAGCCCACTGCAACCTCTGTCTCCCAGGTTCAAGTGAATCTCTTGCCTCAGCCTCCTCAGTAGCTGGGATTACAGGCGTGCACCACTGCACCCAGCTAATTTTTGTATTTTTAGTAGAGATGGGGTTTCACCATGTTAGTCAGGCTGGTCTCGAACTCCTGACCTCATGATCCACCTGCCTCCGCCTCCCAAAGTGCTGGGATTACCGGCGTGAGCCAGCGCACCCGGCCATGTCCATTTTTTAAAAGTGAAAAAAATGTCAACCAATACATAGAGTGCAATTTCATTATGTTAAAAAGTACATACTCACAAAAACAATAGCGTACAGCTCAACACAAAAACAATAGCAAACAGCTCAATTATATATGGACACACACAAAAATACTCCCAAAGGACACATACCAAACTCACAATACAACATATTTCTGAGGAGGAGGTGGGATCCAGTGACCAAAGAAAACTGTAGCTTTATTTGTAATGTTTGATATTTTTCCACAATTAGATTAAACAAACAGACTTCTTTTGTAATTGAAAACAAAGTCCTTTCCAGTGTAAAAATGGGAATGGAGAACAAGCAGTCAGTTAGTCACTCCTGGGGAATGAAGAACAGGCAGTTACAGTCAGTCACTCCTGGGGAATGGAGAACAAGCAGTCAGTCAGTCACTCCTGGGGAATGGAGAACAGGCAGTTACAGTCAGTCACTCCTGGGGAATGGAGAACAAGCAGTCAGTCAGTCACTCCTGGGGAATGGAGAACAAGCAGTTACAGTCAGTCACTCCTGGGGAATGGAGAACAAGCAGTCAGTCAGTCACTCCTGGGGAATGGAGAACAGGCAGTTACAGTCAGTCACTCCTGGGGAATGGAGAACAGGCAGTTACAGTCAGTCACTCCTGGGGAATGGAGAACAAGCAGTCAGTCAGTCACTCCTGGGGAATGGAGAACAAGCAGTTACAGTCAGTCACTCCTGGGGAATGGAGAACAAGCAGTTACAGTCAGTCACTCCTGGGGAATGGAGAACAAGCAGTCAGTCAGTCACTCCTGGGGAATGGAGAACAAGCAGTTACAGTCAGTCACTCCTGGGGAATGGAGAACAAGCAGTCAGTCAGTCACTCCTGGGGAATGGAGAACAAGCAGTTACAGTCAGTCACTCCTGGGAAATGGAGAACAAGCAGTTACAGTCAGTCACTCCTGGGGAATGGAGAACAAGCAGTTACAGTCAGTCACTCCTGGGGAATGGAGAACAAGCAGTCAGTCAGTCACTCCTGGGGAATGGAGAACAAGCAGTCAGTCAGTCACTCCTGGGGAATGGAGAACAAGCAGTTAGTCAGTCACTCCTGGGGAATGGAGAACAGTCAGTCACTCCTGGGGAATGGAGAACAGTCAGTCAGTCACTCCTGCAGCAGCGTACCACTCCCATCAGGACACTCACTTCCTCTTGTGCAAAGACATCCACAATAGCAGATCAGAGCTCAGAATAGGTCACCACGGCCATCCACGGATGTGATCAGTTCAGTCAGGATGGACTCAGTGGATGACACAGACCTTTACACACCTGCTGTCCATGCAGTGGTATGACACCAACCAAGGAGAACACAGAAGCAAATTCATCACCCATGACAAATACAAACGTGTGCGTGAGAATACACAAAACGCGCAGCTAAGTGAGGGTAATCAAATGGACAGCCGTTGGACAATGGGCTAAAATTATATTTTCTAAGTATTTCCATAATATTATAAAACTAACCCTTTTAAAAACTTCGTTTATACAGTACAAATGCTCTACATTGATATTTCTCTTCACAATAAAGCAGATAAGTTTATTCTTCCCAAATGATCATTTCAAGAGCCTCCAGCAAGCACAGGCATCAGTGTGGCCCTCCATGTGCTCTGAGCAGGAAGACTGCAGCGCTGGCAGCCGGCCATGGCCCAATGTGGGATAAAAGAGTCCAGCAGCGTGGCAAGGTATGATCAACATATGAAAATGAGCCGTGTTTAGAGGCAGAGCTTGCAGTGAGCTAAGATCGCGCCACTGCACTCCAGCCTGGGTGACAGAGCAAGACTCCATCTCAAAAAAAAAAAAAAAAAAAGAAAGAAAGAAAATGAGCCATGTTTATATAAACTACCAATGAAGAATATAAAAATGAAATTTCAAGAACAGTTCCAGGCCGGGCACAACGGCTCACTCCCATAATCCCAGCACTTTGGAAGGCCAAGGCGGGCAGATCACTAGAAGTTAGGAGTTCGAGACCAGCCTGGCCAACATGGTGAAGCCCCGCCACTACTAAAAATACAAAAATTAGCCAGGTGTGGTGGCGCATGCCTGTAATCCCAGTTACTCAGGAGGCTGAGGCAGAATAATCACTTGAACCCGGGAGGTGGAGCTTGCAGTGAGCCGAGATTGTGCCACTGCACTCCAGCCTGGGCAACAGAGCAAGACTCCATCTAAATAAATAAATAAATAAAAATTCCAAACCAAAAATGATACTAAAGAAATAAATTTATCAAAAGAAGTTCAAGCTTGTACAATGAAACTACAAAAAATACTTGAAATAAATTAAAGAAGTTTCAATTAAATAGAAAGACACCCCAGGTTGAAGGATCAGAGACCACACCGTGAAGACGATGACAGGATGACGTGCTCTGACGTTGTCTTTTCAGGCTACTATACCAAACTACCTTCCTGTGGGTGGCACAGACCCAACAGAAACTTATTTGTTTAAGCTCTGCAGGCTCAGAAATCCAAGACCAAGGTGCTGGCAAACTGGGTGTGTGGCCAGGCTCTCGTTTCCGGGCTCACGGCCTGCCATCTTCTTGCTGTGTCCTCGTGTGACGGGAAGGAGTCTCTCCCAAGCCTCTTTTCTAAGGCACTAATCTCATTCATGAAAACTCTGCCTCATGACAGCAGCATCTCCCAAAAGCCTCCCCTGCTAACACTAACACCTTGGTGAGGTAGCATCTTAACATACTAATTGTTATTAATTCAGGCAACAGCACTACCTAAACTGACCCAATGCAGCCCCAAGTAAAATCTCTACTTGCTTGGCTGTTGTTCTTGTTGCCGAAAATGATAAGCTGATCCTAAAATTCATAAGGAAATTCAGAGGGTTCAGATTTCCACAACAACCTGGAAAAAGAAGGATAAAGCTGGAGGACTAACACTTCCCTATTTCAAAACTTAATACACAGCTGCAATAATCAGAACAGTGTGTTACTGGCAAAAAGTCAGACATACACATCAATGGAATTGAATTATGAACCTAGAAATAAGCCCTTGCCTTTACAGTATATTGATATTCGACAAGAATAGACCAGGAATTTGGTAAGGAAGAGCTTTCAATGGTGAAAGAATGGTCTCCAACAATGTTGCTGGGGCAACTGGACTACCACATGCAAAAGAATGAAGTTGGGGCAGGGCGCAGTGGCTCAAGCCTGTAATCCCAGCACTTTGGGAGGCCGAGGCAGGCGGATCACGAGGTCAGGAGACCGAGACCATCCTGGCTAACACAGTGAAACCCCATCTCTACTAAAAATACAAAAACTTAGCCAGGTGTGGTGGCGGGCGCCTGTAGTCCCAGCTACTCGAGAGGCTGAGGCAGAAGAATGGTGTGGACCCAGGAGGCGGAGCTTGCAGTGAGCCGAGATTGTGCCACTGCACTCCAGCCTGGGCGACAGAGCAAGACTCCATCTCAAAAAAAAGAAAAAAAAAGAATGAATTTGGACCCCGACCTCACGCCGTGTATAAAAATTGACTCAGCTGGGCAGCGGTTCACACCTCTAATCCCAGTGCTCTTAGAGGCCAAACAGCTTGAGGCCAGGAGTTCCAGACCAGCATAGGCAACATGGCAAACCCCAGTCTCTACAAAAAATACAAAAACTAGCTGAGGATGGGGGTGCACACCTGTGGTCCCAGCTACTCAGGAGGCTGAGGTGAAAGGAATGCCTGAGCTCCAGAGGTCAGGGCTGCAGTGAGCCATGACTGCACCACTGCACTCCAGCCTGGGCCACAGAGCTAGACCCCGTCTCAAAAAATTTAAAAATTTAAAAATTTTTTAAACTGCCTCGAAATAGATAAAAAACAAATATGAGGTAAAACTATAAAACTCTTAGAAGAAAACACAGGGGTAAGTCTTCACAACCTTGAGTTAGGCAACGATTTCTTAAATTATGACACCAAAAGCACAAGCAACCAAAGAAAAAACAGATAAATCGGACGTCATCAAAACTAAAAACATCTGTGCTGCAAAGGACACCATCAAGAAACAAAAAGACAAGGAACAAGAGAAAATACTTCCAAGTCATGTATCTGGTAAGGGCCCAGTATCTGGAAAATATAAAGGACTCTTCCAAGTCTGACACAGTGGCTCACACTGTAATCCAGCTACTCAGGAGACTAAACTGGGAGTGCCACCTGAGTCTAAGGGCTGCGGACCAGCCTGGGCAACACAGTGAGATCCCATGACTGACTGACTGACTAAATAAATAAATAAATACTCTTACAACGCAATAAAAAGATAAATTTCAAAATGGGCAAAAGATCTGAATAAACATTTCTCCAAAGATATGCAAACAGCTAATAAATACATGAAAAGATGGCCGACATCATTCATTATGCATTACAGAAATGCAAGTCAAAACCACGATGACATACCACGATGCTCCCGCTAGGAGCTACAATCAACAAAATGGACAGTAAAAAGTGTTGGTGAGGAGTAGAGAAATCTGAACCCTCATGCATTGCTAATGGAAATACAAAATGATGCAGCTACCATGAAAAACTGTTTGTCAGTTTGACCTCGGGAAGTTAAACACAGAATTACCACATGATCCAGCAATTCCACTCCTAGGTGTACACCCCAAAGAACTGAAAACAGATACTTGCATATACATGTTGGAAGCAGCATTATTCACAAGAGCCAAAAGACAGGAAAAAACTCATGTGCCCATGAACAGAGGAACGGATAAACAAAACAAAGTATATATCCAGGAATGGGTTCTGATACCTGCTACAACATGGATGAATCTTGAAAACCTTATGCTGCATGACATAAGCCAGACACAAAAGGACAAACACTGTATAATTCCACTTACATGAAATACCGGGTTTAAGCAAATTCACAGACAAAAAGTCTATCAGGGGTTCCCAGGGGTTGGGAGGAGGAAGGTAAGAGAAGTTACTGTTTAAGGGGTACAGAGTTTCGGCTTGGGGTGATGAAAATGTTTTGGAAACAGACAATGATGACGGTTACCAATGGCTGTTATGCGACACTGTGAAGGTACTTAATGCCACTTAACAGCACACTTAGAAATGGTTAATGCCACTTAACAGCACACTCAGAAATGGTTAAAGTCATAAAATTTAAGTATATTTTATCACAATAAAAAAACCAGCAAGGGGAAAAAAGATTTAGAGGTACACAAACCAACCTTATAGATGCAATCATAAACTTCTTTAATTTGTGGCTATGAAACCAATGCAATTATTAGAAAGGACTCCTTTAAAAGGAAAAATACAATGTATATGCAACAATTAAAATCAGAAAATAACTTTTGTGGAGTAAAAAATCAGGACATAGCAAAATACCACATATATATTTTAAGCATACACATAAATTTTCTGATGTTGACTAGTTATATCATAATTCAGTAAAAGAATGGCTTTGTACGATGGGTGTGGTGGCTCATGCCTATAATCCCAGCACTTTGGGAGGCTGAGGTAGAGATCACCTGAGCTCAGCAGTTCAAGAGCAGCCTTGGCAAAGTGGTAAAACCCTGTTTCTACCAAAAATAGAAAAAATTAGCCGGGCCTAGCGACACATACCTGTGGTCCCAGCTACTTGGGAGGCTAAGGGAGGAGGATCGCTTGAGCCTGGGAGGTGGAGGTTGCAGTGAGCCAAGATCGCACCACTGCACTCCAACGTGGGTGACAGAGTGAGACCCCATCTCAAAACAAAAACAAAACAACAACAACAACAAAGAATGGCTTTGTAGGAAATACACACTAACGTGTTTAGGAACAAAGAATGGCTTTGTAGGAAATACACACTAACGTGTTTAGGAACAAAGAATGGCTTTGTAGGAAATACACACTAACGTGTTTAGGAACAAAGAATGGCTTTGTAGGAAATACACACTAACGTGTTTAGGAACAAAGAATGGCTTTGTAGGAAATACACACTAACGTGTTTAGGAACAAAGAATGGCTTTGTAGGAAATACACACTAACGTGTTTAGGAACAAAGAATGGCTTTGTAGGAAATACACACTAACGTGTTTAGGAACAAAGAATGGCTTTGTAGGAAATACACACTAACGTGTTTAGGAACAAAGGGGCATCTAGGAGGCAACTTTCAAAGGGCTCAAGAGAAACATCTCATTTACCACACTTGCAACTTTTCTATTCAATTATTTCAAAATAAAAACAGTTGGCTGGGCACAGTGGCTCACCGCTGTAATCTCAGCACTTTGGGAGGCCAAGGCGGGCAGACTGCTTGAGTCCAGGAGTTCGAGACCAGCCTGGGCAACATGTCAAAACCTTGTCTCTAACAAAAATACAAAAATTAGCCAGGCGCGGTGGCGCATGTTCCTGCAGTCCCAGTTACTCAAGAGGCTGAAGTGGGAGAATCACCTGAGCCCTGGAGGTCAAGGCTACTGAGCCGTGACTGCAACCACTGCACTCCAGCCTGGGTGACAGAGTGAGGCCCTGTCTCAAAAACAAGCAAAAACAGCAACAAAAAAAAAACAGGATAGAAAAAAAATGAAATACATACAAAACAATATTATACTGCTGACGGGTTCAAGCATATCTAAAAAATTAACGTCAGAGATCTTGAAGGACATACATCAAACTCATCACAACACAAGCTGTGGGGTGGAGAGTGAGGGTAGGTGGGACATTCTGCTTGAATGGGATTTGATTTTGAAAAGATAAACTAGTATCATTGTATGATTTCATTTTTTAATTTACGTAAAGGAAATTAATAGGGAAAAAATAAAAACCACACAGAAGTCAGTTCCTTTAACACTCACGTATGACCTTCCAAACATTTTTCTGTGCAAATATGCTGATAAAGGTATAATTTACACATTTCATATAAATGAGATACTACACATACTGTTAGGCAACCACTTTTCCCTTAACCAGTGTGAGCAAAAAAACCTACATCACAGCCAGTCATGGGGGCACCTGCAGTCTCAGCCGCTTGGGCTGGAGCCATGATGGTGCCACCACACTCCAGCCTGGGCAACAAAACAAGGCCCCATCTCCATTATTAATTCATATACACACACAGTCATTAAATGTTTGGAAGGTTATACATGAACGTTAAAGGAATTGGCTTATGTGTAGTTTTTACTGCCCCCGCCCCCAGCCTTATTAATTCCCTGAGGCACCAGCAGAAATTCTCACTACTATTTAGCCTTATTGTAGCACCAAACAGCAGATCAGCTTTTACCTGAGGGACTTTGATCTCTTGTCTACAAAGGCCATTTTAACAAAGATTCAAATGAGTGTCATATATTCTGTCTCTGAGCTTGTATCCCATAGTAGCAGCTTTACTGATCTGATTTTAATAAAGTCTATTAAATGAGAATGCCTGTCAAACAGTGACCTAACTAATTCATGCAACAGTAAACCTATGTAACAGGAACACAATTTTGGCTTTTATGCTTATTAATGTAACTGAATCTAGTTGTGGAAAGAACTAGAAACTGAAAGAAAAGTGGTGTTCGAAAGTCCTGCGAACCCAGGGTTAAGGCCGGGGCACACAGGCCTTTTCACCTGCCTCTCAGTTCCACCTGGCGCAGCGTGTGGGCGCTCACTCGCACACGCAGGGCAGCCCCCGCAGGCAGCAGACCTGTTCACGGCTGGACTGGAGTTACCCGTCGTCTTAGGGGCCCAGCACTGCCTGTCCAGTAACAGAAACCACATCCTCCCCCGCTCTCCAGCCATGGGGCCTGCGGGTCTCAGTGGAGCACTGAGCCTAACAGAGCAGCCACCATCCTCAGGGGGTTCCATGTGAGGCCAGGGAGAGCTCATGGACCACAGGGAAGGCGGCACACCGAAGTAAAGCCTCTCCAAGCTCCTCGTCATGTGAGGTGACAAGTGGCCTCTTTAGCAGAAGCTGATCTGAGCTGGTTTCTGCCATCCGGTGAACAGGCCCAGGGTCACACCTCTCCCTCAAAGCATCCCGGCGACTAGCACACTCAAGCACAGCCCTGCAACTCTGGCTGCCGGGGAGACGCTCACTACAGCAGCCTGAACTTAGCCAGTTCAGGCTACGTTCAGGCTCGTACAGGCTAAGATTTGAGAAAGATAAAAGTTCTCAATCAAAAAATGACTTCTCAGAAATCATAAATTTTCCATCAAAAATAATAAAATCAGTATTTCCTCACATAACACATAAAGGTTGGTACTGGGGGAAAAAACAACAGTTCACTTGACATTTTTAACTTTTTGAGATTTTCAAGTACTTAATAAAACCGAAACCCAGTGGCTGCTTTATAAAGAGGACAGTTTTGGCCGGGCGCGGTGGCTCACACCTGTAATCCCAGCACTTTGGGAGGCCGAGGCAGCGCATCACGAGGTCAGGAGATCGAGACCATCCTGGCTAACATGGTGAAAACCCGTCTCTACTAAAAATAAAAATTAGCTGGGCGAGGTGGCGGCACCTGTAGTCCCAGCTACTGGGGAGGCTGAGCCAGGAGAATGGCGGGAACCCGGGAGGCGCAGGTTGCAGTGAGCTGAGATCGTGCCACTGCACTCCAGCCTGGGGGACAGAGCAAGACTCCGCCTCAAGAAGAAAAAAAAAAAAAAAAAAAGAGGATGGTTTCAATGTGACGAGAGCTTCCCGCATCAGTGACCCGCCTCACGCTTACATACCAGACCCACTGCAAACTTTCCAGGGAATGAATGAGCACAAGGTCTCACCACACAAACACCTGCGGGGGCACATGGACTTAGCAAAAGTCAGATCTGCTCAAAATACAGGAGGGAAAAGCAGAACGAGTGCGTGCGATCCAGAGGTGCAGGGGAGACTTGGATGCCTCCGCACCGGCTGTGCCTCATGGGAAACTGGAAACAGGAGAGAAAGTGGACGGGCGTGGGAGGTTTCCTGGGGACAAAGGAGGCCTGTGAAGGTATCAGGAAAGCAAACAGATGTGACCTGGACAAGTAGGGAAATTAGGAAATACCAAGGCAGTGAATAATTCTGAATTGCTGGAGAGAAAAAAACAATGTATTCTACTACTACAAATAACGAAGGAATTTTAGTCGAAGCAGTTTTGTACTGTTTCTGTATCAATAATATATTAAGCCAAGTACCTCAGGAACTATAATTATATATTTTATAGGCCAAAAGAATTTGTAGGATGTATAATGCAGATACTACACAATTTTACCAAATCCTGGGGCCTGGAGCTGAATACAATTCTTAGGGTTCCAATGTAATCCCTGCATGCTCAGGTGCTGGTTATAGATACATGGCAAAAACACTGAAAATGTGGCAGATTCCATCACCTGCCGCAGCAGGACAGTTCCCTGGGGACAGAGAACTGAACCACCTGGTTGTCCCTCCTTTCTTGCTTATAGTTCTCAAGAAAAACTGTCCAACGCGCTGGGAATGCAACACCCTGGGATAAGGAGCAGCTGAGAGTGGCTTGGGCTCTGCTCCCGTCCCTCCCACAACAGGGTGTCCTAAAACTCAGTCCAGCGGGTCAGGTGGCCCCCGAGTATAAAACCCAGAATAGAGAGCACTTTTGGGGTCTCCCAACTGCAGTACAACATGGGGCACACACAGATGTGCAGACAAGACCCCGTCCACCCTGGGCGCTTTCCTGAGCCTTGGAGGCCAGATCACCACAAGCCCCGCTGTCCCCTCCTCAGCTGTGAGTGACGAGCCTGCTTCACGCAACTCGCACACGAGTGTCCGGCCTCACCAGTCTCATGCAGCGGCCCTGGTGCGGTGTGCGGAGCAGCTCGGGGTTAGGGTCCGCATAGCCCCACGCTGAGGTCTCTCTGGAAGACTGCAGTATCTAATTTCCAACTACCTTCTGCCATGGCTGCTAAGAAAACACGGTGCAGGACCATCTCACAAGGGACAAATGGTACTGATGAAAAACACTGGTATCTCACACAGAACGTGAACAGTACGATCTCTACCTTTTTTCACGGACTATTCCTTCTGGTAAATCTGTACATAATTTATTTCCATGCAAATTATGACTTACTTAATAATTGTTTTTTTTTTTGAGACAGAGTCTGCCTCAGTCGCCCAGGCTGGAGTTCAGTGGCGCAATTTCAGCTCACTGCAACCTCCGTCTCCCAGATTCAAGTGATTCTCCTGCCTCAGCCTCCCAAGTTGCTGGGATTACAGGGATGCATCACCATGCCCGGCTAATTTTGTATTTTTAGTAGAGACAGAGTTTCTCCATGTTGGCCAGGCTGGTCTTGAACTCCTGGCCTCAAGTGATCCACCCGCCTCAGCCTCCCAAAGTGCTGGAATTATGGGCGTGAGCCAGCATACCTGGTCCCACTTGATGCTTTCAATAGCATAAGCAACTAAAAAAAAAAATCCACAAGACTTTAATGTAGAAACAGGAACACAATACAAGATACAGATACAAGATAAAGGGGCACTGCACATCAGCAGGAAGGGAGAACAATAAAACACTCACTGAGACACTGAGGCAGCTGGCGAAGGACTGGGAGGAGAAGGCCATCAGCATTGCAGATCAGTGAATGAAAGAATTGTAAAACAATAAATCACAAAAACAGCAGGAAAAATACCTGACAGCCCTGAAACAAGGAACTCCTGATTCTAAGCATAATACCAAGGCCAGAAATCACAGAGGAAAAGCTTTACAGATTTAAATACCAAAATATTTCAAACATTTATACGGTAAAAATGAATGAATACACTTTCAAACACAGAAAAAAATATCCAATGTATTTGGCTAAGTACAATAGCTTTACTTACTCTTAACTCTATAAGGAAAGAACTACAAATCAGTTTTTTTTAAAAACAAAGACAACATAAAATGAATTAAAGAGGCATTCCCAAATGGCCAACAGACATATAGGAAAATGCTCAGCCCCATCAGTGCTCATGAATTAGTAAGAGGAGGAGGAAATACCTCCCAGCGCCTTCTGTGAGAACAGCATTACACAGAAAACAAAGGGAACTCCTCCTCAGTCCTCTCACAGCCTCAGACAAAACATCAGCAAATGAATGCAACCGCTTGTCAAGAGGATGCCACACTGAGGACCACCAAGACGTATCCCAGGTGCAAGGCTGCTGGAACCTGAAGACCAATCGCAGCATTCCCCTGATTCGTGGATCTGCCACAGCTTCAGTTACCCACAGTCAACCACAGTCCAAAAATATCAAATGAAAAATTCCAGAAATAAACAACTTCTCAGGTCGGGCACAGTGGCTCACGCCTGTAATACCATCATGGGCGGGCAGATCACCAAGTCAGGAGTTCGAGACCAGCCTGGCTAACATTGTGAAACCCCGTCTCTACTAAAAGTACAAAACTTAGCCGGGTGTGGTGGCGGGCGCCTGTAATCCCAGCTACTCAGGAGGCTGAGGCAGGAGAATGGCGGGAACCCGGGAGGTGGAGGTTGCAGTGAGCCGAGATCGCGCCACTGCACTCCAGCCTGGGCAACAGAGTAAGACTCTGTCTCAAAAAAATAAAATAAGATAAAATAAAATAAAATAAACAGCAACTTCTCAGTTTTCAGCTGCACACTGCTCTGAGTAGCATGCTAACTCTCACACTGCCCCATCAGTCCTGCCCGGGATGCGAGTCCTCTCTGTCCCCATGTCCATCCTGTACCCACTGTCCATCATCTCCCTCATCAGATCACAAGGCGATGACCACTGAGTAGAGTGCAGTATATTTTTCCGGGGGTGGGGGGGACATTTATATAAACTTTTACTGTGCCTAATTTATAAACTAAACTTTACCATCGGTATATGTGTCTAAGAGAAAACCTGGTATATAGAGAGTCTAGTACTATCTGTGATTTCAGGCACCGGCCAGGGATCTCAGAAGGCACCGTCCCAGGTGAGGGGGGCTGCCGCAACGCAGCGAGACAGGAACACCAGACAGAACGCCCACGGCTGCACGCAGGGCGCTGACACGGACAGAAGGACAGAAAGCACACGATCGTGACAACGGAGGGAGAAAAAGCATTTCACAAAATTATTTCACAATAAAAAGTTCAACCTGATAAAGGATATCTATGAAAATCTTGTGGTTAATAACTTACTCAGCAGCGTTATGGTGCAAGGCTTAATGCTTCCCCCCAGCGACCGGGAAAAGCCACGGAGGCGCCACTTCCACAGCCTTCAGACACTGTGTTGGGGGCACTAGCAGTGTCATCAGGAGAGAAAAACCAAATAACAAGAAACAAAAATGGCCCATAATCTTACCACCAACAGTCAACATCTTAGTATATCCCTTACAGACTTTTTATATTAATTGGTTATATAATATACTGGTTTTTAATCTATTTTTCCACTAAACTTGATTAAGATTTTGACAACACAATTTTTTTTTTTTTTTGAGGCAGAGTCTCGCTCTGTCGCCCAGGCTGGAGTGCAGTGGTGCGATCTCGGCTCACTGCAAGCTCTGCCTCCCGGGTTCACGCCATTCTCCTGCCTCAGCCTCACGAGTAGCTGGGACTACAGGCGCCCGCCACTGCGCCCGGCTAGTTTTTTTTTTTTGTATTTTTAGTAGAGACGGGGTTTCACCGTGTTGGCCAGGATGGTCTCAATCTCCTGATCTTGTGATCCGCCTGCCTCCCAAGGTCCTGGGATTACAGGCGTCAGTCACGGCGCCCAGCTGACAACACTATTTTTTAAAGATTCACAACAGTGTTGTGTTATATAGTAACAGCACAATCCACCCAACCAACTCTTTTTGTCAATTAAAAACACCACTGGGGCTGACTCTGTGTACACCCTTCATTAAGAATGTCTAGTCCTGGCGAACACGATGAAACCCCATCTCTACTAAAAATACAAAAAATTAGGCAAGCGAGGTGGCGGGCGCCTGTAGTCCCAGCTACAGGGAAGCTGAGGCAGGAGAATGGCGTGAACCCGGGAGGCGGAGCTTGTAGTGGGCCGAGATCGCGCCACTGCACTCCAGCCTGGGTGACAGGGCAAGACTCCGTCTCAAAAAAAAAAAAAAAAAAAAAAAATATCCAGTCCAGCAAGTCCTGGTGGCTCATGCCTATAATCCCAGCACTTTAGGAGGACGAAGTAGGCAGATCCCTGGAGTCCAAGAGTTCAAGACCAGCCTGGGCAAAATGGCGAAACCCCCGTCTCTACAAAAAAACACAAAAGTTAGCCAGGCATGGTGCCACACGCTGTAATCCCAGCTACTTGGGAGGCTTGAGGCAGGAGAATCGTTTAAACCTGGGAGATTGCAGTGAGCAGGGATTGCGCCACTGTACTCCAGCCTGGGCCACAGAGCGAGACTCTGTTTCAAAAACGAAAAAAAGGCCAGGCGTGGTGGCTCATGCCTGTAATCCCAGCACTTTGGGAGATCGAAGCGGGTGGATCACCTGAGGTCAGCAGCTCAAGACCAGCCTGGCCAACATGGTGAAACCCTGTCTCTACTAAAAGTACAAAATTAGCCCGGCGTGGTGGTGGGAGCCTGTAATCCCAGCTATTTGGGAGGCTGAGGCAGGAGAATCACTTGAACCCAGGAGGCAGGGGTTGCAGTGAGCCAAGATCGCACCACTGCACTCCAGCCTGGGTGACAGAGCAAGACTCTGTCTCAAAAATAATAAAAAATTTAAAAATTAAAATAAATTTAAAAAGTAAAAAAGAGAAAATGAACATCATTACTCATGCTCCCTCACACCAACCCCACCTATTGGTCACCAAATTCTATGCCTCCTAAATATTCCATCAAATTCCACTGCTACCTTCTTATTTTAAGCCACATTATTCCTCAAGTCAGTGGTAATAGGAATAATCTAGCAACTCATTTTCTAATTCCAGTCTCTCCCCTTTTCAGTCTAGCATCTATTCTGCAGTTAAAATTATCTTTCTAAAATTGTGACCTTACCATCATCTTCTTTAAAAATTCAGTGGCTTCCCACTGCCCATGGAATCAAGTTCACACTTCATGACAAGGCACAGAAGGAGCTGCAGCAATCTAGGCCAGGCATGCAGCCCCCGGGCCAAATCCAGCCCAGCCTGCTTTCTTACTTCCCACAAGCTAAGAATGAATTTTTTTTAAAATTTTTTAAGTTGTAAAAATAAAAAAGAATATGCATCAGAGACCTTATGTGGCCCAGAACCCACATACCTGGTCCTTTACAGAAGTTTGCAGATTTCTAACCTAGCCCAACGATTTTCAGGTCAGAAATCCTACGTGCCAGTCACGCCGAGCTACTTAAAATTCCAGCAGCAGTATGGCCCAGACCATCACCCTTCCCCCTGCTTCCCGCGACTCTCCAACTATGCAGCGAGCTTTCTGGGCTCAGATGGCCCTTGCAGCTCATCACAGGCTGCCCTGTGGTGACCCACACAAGGCTGCCTCCCACTTACAGAAGAAGCCCTATTCACCTTTGCAACCCCGGCACCTAGCATGGGCACAAAATACGTATTCTACAACTACTGCAAGAATATACTTTAAGATGATGATTAAATACAAATGGCGGGTTTCACACACCAGGAGGTGGGTCGTACAATCGTAGGCAGACTGCAGGAGGCAAGCCACAGCTACCTGGACTTGCTCTTCAAGACTGGACAGGACACAAAGAAAGAGCGCTGGAGCCAAGAGTCGGGGCATCTGGGGACACTGGCCAACAGTGAGATTCTCCGTCAGCCTGCAGAGTGTGGGAGAGCCAGAAAAGGGGACGGAATTCTGAGAGATTTACTGTGGGTTTAATTTATATCATGTTGGTGTTCTTTGATAGGTGCCAGTGAAGAGCACGGTCCTGCTTAATGTCTTTCGGCCCCTGGAATTTGGTCTCAGAACAGGGCTCGATGGAGAGGTTGGCCCTCAGGAGCCCTGGTGCAGGTGGGTCACGCACGCAGCCCCCTCGCCCCGTCACTGCCTGGTAAACAGCAGCATGTGTTATGGTGCTGGTCTTCCAAGCTCGCTGTGCTCCAGGCCCTGTGAGGAATGACTTGGTGTTTTAGAACATCTCCCTGCCCACCCCGGATCTCCCCACTGCCTCTCTCCACTAACTGCATTTCAACCCGAGTGTGAAAAAAGCAGCTTTAGCTGGTCAGCACCTGTCTGGGCCTCCTGGGCTCTATTTTCCAAGACAACAGATTGTCCTGTCCCCGACCAAGGCCTCAGCCCCCAGGCTCCAGAGAACAGTGCAGCCTGAGGAGGGACCCACAGACCCCCAGACCCCCCTAGTATTGGCTCCGGGAGGCTAAGTAACATATCGATCCATAGAGATGCTATCTTATTGTATTCATAGGAATTTTTTATTTTCTATCTTTTCAATTCATACATACTCTCACACAATTACCACCATGAAATGACGGGCCTTAACATTTTTCTAACGTGAGAAACAAGTTTTGAGGACACTGAAGAACACTGGCAGCCCCGGCCAGAGCCTCCCTGGGGGCAGGGCCAGTGCCAGGCAGGGCAGCAGCGCAGTTTGGCCAGGAGTTGTCTGGTATAAAGCACAGGCTGGGAGTGCAGGTCTGCGGGAGGACACAGACGTGAGCCCCATACACTCCCTGGTATATTCTCCGGGCCAGAGCTTCATGCTGCCTTCAGCTCAGCCGCCAAGGACACTGCAGCTGGACACGGCTGCCCTGCCTCCCAGGACACCCATCTCCTCTTCTGAACAACATGAGACATTAAAAATAAGGCTGTGCAGAACTTACACACCACGAAAAAAAAGAGAAGCCTATTTCTTTTTTTCCGATCAGAAAAGTAACTTCAGCAACAGTGCTACCAGAAATACAACAAACATAAAAGCAGCAGTCGAGAGTGGGAAGGGACCACAAACCCCTGGGGGTGTGGTGCAGGCCAGCTCTGAGCACCACCGGGCACCCAGACTGGCACACAGGTAAGGGGTGTCCAATAAACACCTGCTGCGAGGCTCCCACACTCTAGATGTCACTCTAAGATGAGACAACCTCGATGCAAAAGGAAGGTAAGGTTCTTTGCTAAGCACTTCAAAGCAGAATCATCTTAAACAGGCAAAAAAGCAACCCGTATAAAACTGTGGTTCCTTCGTTCCCAAGCTGCGTCCAGTCCGGCGTCAGCCTTTGGACTTGGAACAAAGGCACCACCTTGTGGTTAGAAGTGTAAATGCAGACTACATGCAGAAAACCACGAGATACAGTAATATTAACAAATTCTCTGCAATCAGAAAGTTCCTGGTCTATGGAAGACCACATTCCTACTCATGTCAGAGATTCCTTTTTAAATGTCTCCACCACACTGCTCTGTAATACGATTGAGACAGCATGGGAAAACACACACACATTCATAGCTGAATTTCATTCAAAATCCCCATGTTGATAAAAAGACAGTAAAACCTAAGGAGTTGACTATTTTGAAGGATGTGACACAAAAATGTGAAACTTATCCCCAATCAGAACGTCAGCTCTATGAGAGGCAGACACTGGCTGGCTGGTTGGTTCACGGCCGTACTGCGGCAGGCGCTTTGGTTTATGGTAAAACAGCAATTCCCAAACTTTTCGTTCTCAGGACCACGCCACAGTCTAAACAGCAACGAGCACCCCAAAGAGATTTTGTTCATGAGTTACCAGAATGGTACCGAGTTAGTATGACCACGTCAAACTCCCTTTACAAATAACAATAAACTTATTACGTGTTAACATAAAATAACTGCATGAAAATGAACTATTCTTAAACAAAAACAAGAGAGACAAAAGTGATGTGGTTTTACATTTGTACACATACCTTTTCCAGTCGGCAGAGCCAGATGCTCGCACGGCCTGCCGCACGCCCTCTATGGCACCATCACACACCTCGTGCCTGACTCAGCACAGAATGAGAGTGAAAGGTAAAAAATTCCTCGCATCTGGACGTAGCTGGAGCCCTGGAAGAATCCTGGGGTCTCTGCACCGTCATGTCTGCTGGACAGGAATGCTGGGGGAGCTTCACTGAGTGGAGGGAGAAGGGGCGCAGCATGAACACAAGGACTAAGGGGCCACGGCCTCTGCGCAGCCACGTGTGGGGGCAAGGCCTGGGCCACAGCACACAGGGTTGGGGTCCTTATTTCATCAGGATTCCAAGTATAGGATTCAGGCCCAGGCGGAGTGGCTGATGCCTGTGACCCCAGCACTTTGGAAGGCCAAGGCTGTGGGAAGCTTGAGCGCAGGGGTTCAAGCTCACCCTGGGCAACACCGCAAAATCCCGCCTCTACAAAACATACCCCAAAAATCAGCTGGGCATGGGGGACACGCCTGCAGTCCCAGCTACTTGAGAGGCTGAGGTGGGAGAATAGCTTGCGCCCGAGAGGCAGAGGTTGTAATGAGCCAAGGTCACGCAACTGCACTCCAGCCTGGACGACAGAGCGAGACTCTGTCTCCAAACAAAAAAGAAGAAAAAAAGAAAAGGATTCAGCTCTTCGGGTCTCTGGGTCGCTTTGTTTTCACACCTTCCAGATTCCTGCTATATATTTTTAAGTGATACGCATTAATCATATGAATTTATATATAAATGAGGGTTTCCATTAATTTTTTCTCACGGTAAAGCTAATACATGCTCTCTGTAAAATTATTATATTACAAAAGATACAAAATCACTGGCAATCCCGCAATTCAGAAATAACCAAGTTAACTTTTTATATTTGTATATTTCCTTCTGCCTTTTTCTTACACTGAATGAAAAAAATTTAACAATTTCAGCTCACTTGTTAGCTGTAAAAGGGCTAACAGAATAATTATACAGGGAAACACTAACTATAGGCAAGACACCCTCACTAATCTGTAAGTCAAGCACACAGGGGCCCTGAAAGGTTCAGAGTTCTGACACAGCTCACGGCCTGGGACAGCCCTCTGTTATGTTCAACCACGTGCACAGCGGCTTACCCTGGAACAACAGTCATACAACAGTGGATGATGACAAAGCCAAGCCAAGACCCACAGGCCACAGGGTGTGGTCACAAGAGGTAGGGCAGCAAGAAAGAGAAAAGGTAGCCTGCACTCCAAGAAAGTCCTCCCAGGATGAAGATGGCGGCAAAGGCAAGTGGACAGAAGATGGAAAGGCAGCTCCGGCTCCTCCTTCCCCTGGACACAGCCCCAGGACAGCGCCAAACCCAGCCAGACCCCAGGGAGGATGCAAAAGGAGGATGGGCAGACAGGCCAGTAGGAACTGGAGCCAGGAGGGACAGGGCCTCAGTGAGGACTGACTGGTTCCCTGGGCTGCTGTGCTGCAGACCTGCCCCCAGAGGGACAGGTGGCCAGGGAAACCAGTCAGAAGAGGGAGGCACAGGTGGGAGACTGAGGAAGTCAGAAGGCAGAAGCACCTGCAAGAAGGGCAAAGAGGAGGGAGGCAGATGGGAAGCCATAAAGGGAGCAGGAGACGGAGCTCGCATGTGGGCGCAGGACACCGGAGTCAGAGGCTGAGCTGCACCCAGCACCGGAGGGAGGAGGGAGGACAGGAGACAGAACTCGCACGTGGGCACAGGACACCAGAGTCAGAGGCTGAGCTGCACCCAGCACTGGGGGGAGGGGGCAGGATAGCAAGGCCCAAGGACGAAGCGAGGACACTACCGGGTCAGGGCAGGAGACGGGACCAGCCAAGGGAGGAAGGCTAACAGAGACCTTAACCAGGATGGTGTTGTTGCCCTGGGGGTGGAGGTGCAAGGTCTGACTAAGGATCTAAGGGAGGATGGGGGAGGATGCACATACCATGAAAAAACACAAATCTTTGGAGGAGTTTGGCGCAAAGAAGGGCAAAGAACTGACGTGAAGCTGGTGGGAAGCAGGATCAAGAAAAGCTTTTTTCAGCCCAGGCGCAGTGGCTCACGCCTGTAATCCCAGCATTTGGGGAGGCCAAGGCAGGCAGATCACTTGAGGCCAAGAGTTCGAGACCAGCCTGGCTGACAAGGTGAAACCTCATCTCTACTAAAAATACAAAAATATTAGCTGGGTATGGTGGCACACATCTGTAAACCCAGCTACTGGGGAGGCTAAGGCAGGAGAATCGCTTGAACCTGGACGGCAGAGGTTGCAGAGCTGAGATTGCGCCACTGCACTCCAGCCCGGGCGACAGAGTGAGACTCCGTCTCCAAAAAAAAAAAAAAAGAAAAGCTTTTTGGCCCAGGCATCATGGCACACCTGTAATATCAGCGCTTCCAGAGGCCCAGATGGGAGGATCACTCAAGGCCAGTAGTTCAAGAACAGCCTGGACAAACATATGGAGACCCTGTCTTTTTTTTTTTTTTTTCTTTTTTTAAAGAAGAGAGAGAAAAAAACAAAAGCAAAGCTTTTTTTACATGGGGACGAAGTTTGTAGGAGAGCGAAAAGTGAAGGTCGGGGAGGGCCCAGGGAA
Source organism: Macaca fascicularis (assembly GCF_037993035.2). Classification (NCBI taxonomy): domain Eukaryota; kingdom Metazoa; phylum Chordata; class Mammalia; order Primates; family Cercopithecidae; genus Macaca; species Macaca fascicularis. The sequence continues at coordinate 1,637,734 of NC_088389.1, forward strand.
GAGCTGCTGGAGCAGCTGGGGCCCTGGGCAGGCGGTGGGTGGAGTGGGTGAGTGCGTGTGGGGGGCGTCCTTCCAGGGGTCCTCAGTCTGTTCCTGAAGCAGGAGGCCAGGACCCAGCAAGCAATAAGCACTGGGCAAGAAGGGCTCAGGGTGCGAGAGGGAAGACATGAAGGATACATCAAGAACCTACTTCTCAGCTGGGTGCGGTGGCTCACACCTGTAATCTCAGCACTTTGAGAGGCCGAGGCAGGCGGATCACCTAAGGTCAGGAGTTCAAGACCAACCTAGCCAACATGGCGAAATCCTGTCTCCATTAAAATTCAAAAATTAGCTGGGTGTGGTGGTGGACGCCTGTAATGCCACCTACTGAGGAGGCTGAGGCAGAGGTTGCAGTGAGCCAAGAACGCACCACTGCACTCCAGTCGCCTGGGCAACGAGAGGGAAACTACATCTCAAAAAAAAAAAGAACCTACTTCTCAGCGGGGCGTCAGGGCTCACGCCTGTAATCCCAGTACTTTCGGAGGCAGAGGCAGGTGGACTGCTTGAGGCCAGGAGTTCAAGACCGGCCTGGGCAACATAGCAAGACCCTGTCTCTAATTAAATAAAAAAACAAAATATGAAGAGCCTACTTCTCACCCTGCTCCAGCCACAGCATTTACTGCTTTGGCTACCGCACAGCCTCTCAGCTGATCTCCCTGATGTCACATCCCGCAGGACGGCAGCCTGTGGGAGACGTTGTGGAACCACCATCCTGCCTGGAGCTTGCTGACCACTCAGCCCACGTCTAACAGCCCTACAGCCATCCACTCCCCTTCAGAGCCTTTGCCCTGGCTTTAATCTCGACCCAGAATTCACCCCTCACCTCCTTTAAGTCTCTAGCAAATACCACTTCCACATAAGCAACAACAAACAAATAAATAGGACTTCCATCAAAACTAAAGACTTGTGACTCACTATCAAAAACATGAAAAGACAACTCACAAAATGGGAAAAAAATATTTGCAAATCACTACCTGATATGGGACTTGTATCCGTAATACAAAAAGAACTCTTACAACAATTTTAAAAAATTTTTATTAGGCAAAAGATCTGAATAGACATTTCTCCAAAGAACATATATATGGCCACCAAGCACAGAAGACGCTCAACATGACGAATCATCCGAGAAATGCAAATCAAAGCCACAACGAGGCAGGGGCGGTGGCTTAACGCCTGTAATCCCAACACTTTGGGAGGCCAAGGCGGGCGGACCACTTGAGGTCAGGAGTTCAAGACCAGCCTGGCCAACAGAGTGAAATCCCATCTCTACCAAAAATATAAAAATTAAGGCCGGTATGGTGGCTCACACTTGTAATCCCAGGACTTTGGGAGGCCAAGGCAGGCGGATCACCTGAGGTCCGGAGTTAGAGACCAGCCTGACCAACACGGAAAAATCCCATCTCTACTAAAAATACATAATTAGCCGGGCGTGGTGCCGCACGCCTGCATTCCCAGCTACTCGGGAGGCTGAGTCCTCTCGAAGTTATAGTGAGCCAAGATCATGCCACCGCACTCCACTCTGGGTGACAGAGCAAGACTCCAACTCAAAAACAAAATAAAGGCCACAATGAGACCCACTCCACAATCCACCCACTAGGATGGCCATAATCACAAAGATGGACAACAGCAGGTGTTGGTGAGGATGTGGGGAAACTGGAACCCTGTGCAGTGCTGGTGGAAAATAGAATGGTACAGCTACCATTGAAAACAACTCGGCAGAGCCGGGCGCGGTGGCTCACGCCTGTAATCCCAGCACTTTGGGAGGCCGAGGTGGGCGAATCACAAGGTGAAGAGATGGAGACCATCCCGGCCAACATGGTGAAACCCCGTCTCTACTAAAAATACAAAAATTAGCCAGGCATGGTGGCACACATGTAGTCCCAGCTACTCAGGAGGCTGAGGCAGGAGAATGGCTCAAACCTTGGAGGGAGAGGTTGCAGTGAGCCGAGATCGCACCACTGCACTCCAGCCTGGGCGACACAGCAAGACTCCACCTCAAAAAAAAGAAAAAGAAAACAACTTGGCATTTCCTCCAACGCTTGAAACAGTCACCATATGAGCCCGTTATCCCACGCCCAGGATATCTGAAGAAATGAAAACACAGGTCCACACGAAAACTCATACATGAATGTTCATGGCAGCATCGTCCATAACAGCAAAAAAAAAGGAAAACAACCCAAATATCCATCAGTGGTACCTCCCCCGTGGAGCACCAACTGTCCATCAGTGGCACCCCCCCCATGGAGCACCAACTGTCCATCAGTGGCACCCCCCCCATGGAGCACCAACTGTCCATCAGTGGCACCCCCCCCATGGAGCACCAACTGTCCATCAGTGGCACCCCCCCCATGGAGCACCAACTGTCCATCAGTGGCACCCCCCCCGTGGAGCACCAACTGTCCATCAGTGGCACCCCCCCCGTGGAGCACCAACTGTCCATCAGTGGCACCCCCCCCGTGGAGCACCAACTGTCCATCAGTGGCACCCCCCCCGTGGAGCACCAACTGTCCATCAGTGGCACCCCCCCGTGGAGCACCAACTGTCCATCAGTGGCACCCCCCCCGTGGAGCACCAACTGTCCATCAGTGGCACCCCCCCGTGGAGCGTCAACTGTCCATCAGTGGCACCTCCCCCGTGGAGCGTCAACTGTCCATCAGTGGCACCTCCCCCGTGGAGCGTCAACTGTCCATCAGTGGCACCTCCCCCGTGGAGCGTCAACTGTCCATCAGTGGTACCTCCCCCGTGGAGCACCAACTGTCCATCAGTGGTACCTCCCCCGTGGAGCACTGTCCATCAGTGGCACCTCCCCCGTGGAGCGTCAACTGTCCATCAGTGGTACCTCCCCCGTGGAGCACCAACTGTCCATCAGTGGCACCTCCCCCGTGGAGCGTCAACTGTCCATCAGTGGTACCCCCCCATGGAGCACCAACTGTCCATCAGTGGCAGCTCCCCCGTGGAGCGTCAACTGTCCATCAGCGGCATATCCATCCAGTGGAGTGTTACTCAGCTGTAAAAAGGAATGTGCTGCTGATACACACTACACCATGGCCACGGGTGAGTCCTGAAAACACTAAGTTAAGTGAAAGAGGCCAGGCACGAGAGACAACAGAGAACAGGCAAATTCACAGGGAAGGAAAGCAGATGAGTGGTGGTCAGGGGCTGGGTGGGGTGCTGGGGGCACGGGAAGGAACTACTAACGGTAAAAGGTTTATTTTACCATTTGTATCATGGATGATACAAATGTTCCGGATTTCTGTTCACAAATATACTCAAGTTTCTGGACTAGTAGTTCTGGTATATAGTAAATCATTAATACACAATGATCGGTGGATGAATAGATGGATGTGGACAGGTGAACGGATGAGTTGGTGGGTAAATAAATGGATGGGTGGGTGGTGAGGTGGATGGTAGACAGTAGGGTGGGTGGGTGAATGGTGGATGGGTGAATAGAAGGGAGAGGAAGGAGAATGGAGGCGAGGAAGAAAACAGGAGGAGAAGGAAGCAAGGATTTCTCTTCTAGCAGGATCCTGCAAGTCCCAGGTCAGTTAGACTCTCTGGGGTAGACAGCTCCATCAATGCTGACAGCCTGGCACCCAAAGCCATCAGCTCTCCTTGTCTTCTCTATCAGCGCGTCCCTCCTTCCCTTAGTCTTCCTTCACCTACTTCTGCCTCCCCGCTGGTCCTGCCTCTTCTCCAAGGCAGAAAGGAAGAAACGTGTTCTACGTCTATGAAGGAGGCGGGAGCTTCCCCTTCGCAACACTCTCACTTTTCTTCTTGGAGAAGGTGCAGTCCCTCTCAGAGGTCCTGTGCCATCTGCCACAATCCTAAAAGGTAATTTACCCTGAAGGCAAGAATAATTTGGATAGACTCTTTTCCGGATTCCATGAAACCAAATAAGCAGCATATACTCTAAGACAAATTCCTCTAAGATTTCAGAAGTCAAAATGGCCACACCCATGTGAGAAGCAGCACAACAGCACACCTTTCCTCCCCGAGTTCCCTAAAAAGACAATGCTTTCACTGCAGACATCTTTATTTCAAAAAAACACACCAAAACTTTTACTTTACTTAAATCAACTTTTTCTCTTCAGTTATCTATTATTTTGTCCCCTATTCACAGTGCTTCAAGCAGAAGCCAGAAATCTCTAATGCTAAAATCCACCACCACCCCATCTCTAAAATTATCTTCAAATAAAAAACAAATGTCTACTTAAGCTACAGCCTCCCGGGTCCTGCTTTCCCCATGTCCCAGCCTCTGCCCGTGCCCCAGGGCTGCAGTCACACACCTGCTGCCCATCTCCTTCAAGCCACCCTATCAAAGAGCGGGAAGGAGGGGGAGGAGGAGTAGAGTAAGGCCAGAACCAGCCGATACCTGACCTCCACATGGTCTGGAGAAATGGCTCCTAGAAAAGTACAACATTTTCAACTCCAAAGAGATGAGAACAAATAATCTCTAAGGGTTGAGCTAACCCAGGTGGAGCTGCTAACATTAACCACCGTTAAAATTTACATCACAGGTGTTCAAAAACATTCCTGCATCAGCACATTTGCATACCTGGTTAAACAGTTCCTCTCAGAACCACTACCCAAAACAGTGCCAATTTCCAGTGCACAGCATCCCACAGATGCCACTGCTGCTGGGGACACGTGAGCGATGGCACTGCCCGGGCTCACTGAGTGGCCTCCACCGCGATTCAAGGGCAGGCACAAAGGAACGCCCTATCGTTCCCTCGTCCTCCTCATGCTGTGCGCTGAGCTGGAGTTTCCTCAGAGCTAGGAGAGAAGCTACCATCCCCCACCCTTTTGTTCGAAGAATACGGTTCTAGAACAGGCAGCTATGAACCAATCTGCTCTAATCCTGTTATTTACAATTAATTAATTAATTAAAACACAGCCCTCCTCACTAGGTCTCTCCCCAAGATGTGCCCAGCACTTGCTTGAGCAACGTCTTATTTTCTGTGGAATTGTTTAGAAAATCCAAGTGGAGACTCTGCTGCCTCTCTACCCTCCTCATCATTCCACGGAAAATGGAGTCTCCCAATGAACACGCAGACAGGATCATCATACAGCCCACATGTGTGGACGGGGACGACACAGGCTCTGAGGGGGGAGACTATGTTCCCAGCTCTCCTGATGAGTGGTCAATGCCATTCTCACATCCCGGGCGGACAGTTTTCCCTTTCTGCAGCCTGCATGGCACAGAGCCAGCTGCACAGTGGCACGGCCAGCCCTTGCCCTGCACAGCCTGGCCTCGGGTCCCAGGTCCCTGTTCACCTGGCAGTGTCGTCCCTTCCCAGCCTCACCACTGAGGCTGCCATGGGGGCAGGTAGGAGAATAAAACAGGAAAACACTGCTAGTCAGCAAAAAAAGTTCACGCACGCGCTTTATAAATGTTCAAACAAGAGAAAAAGTCCTGGTTTGTCATCAGCATAACTGAAAAAGGTCAGAGTTCCTCCTGCTACCAGCAAATGCGGAACGGGCTTCAGCTGTTCTCAGTACCCTGAGTTGGAGGGGGACTTCCCGTCCCACTCCCAAGAAAGCGCACGTGGTGGGCGACCAGAGAGCAAAACAGGGTTATTCTGGCAGGGAAGGAGCACAGCGAACAAGGAGGTGTCCCCACATCGCAGCAAGCGTCCCTGCTCTGCAGGCCCTGACCTGGGCCTAGAAGCACCAATGTAAAAGAAAGAGGGATTAAGCAAAGGAAAAAAAGTACCAAATACCACGTCTCTTGCTTGTACCCCATCACTTTTTTCCTCCCGTCTTAGTGCAATTGTTGACTGCGGCCAACTGCAGAGAAATCGCAGTAGCCCAGCTCGGCGGCTCCCTCTGAAGGCTCCACGCACTGGGCATGCTCCAGAGCCATCTCACGAAATGGAGGCAGCCCCAGCGGCAGGATTCCAGAGCTGCACGCGGCCGCCCAGGCACCTCCAGGCCTCCTTGGAAGCCGTTTAAACCCTGGCATTCACAACCATTTGAAAACAATCTGAGTGTTCTCGGATGGAAACCGTTTAACCAGACATTTATTGTTTCACCCTAAAATGTGAAGGGTTCTTCCCAGAAACCATCAACACAGCTCATCCCAAAAGCAATCACTGCTCGGAGGGCCTCTCGGGATTCGCTCTACTGAAAAAACACTAACCAAAACCTAGACGTGGAGTCTGGCGAGCAGCCCTGTCACAGGAGCTCAACTCACAGAGACGTTTTACCTCTAGGCCAAGAGCCCACAACATGACCGTGGGCAGGAAAGCAAACGGAAAACACCAGCTCGCAATGCACACCTCCCACCGGAGCTCCTGTCCCACGGCCAAGCATACCACGGTGGGTCTCAGGGCAATGCTTCTGCCACAGGAGTAGCTCCAGGACGCACCTGCCTGGCGCAGGCTCAGCACAGCAGCCCCCCCACACTCAGGCTGCTCCCAAACATCACCTCCCGTGTCCACCCCAGCTCCAAATTTCTCACAGGCAGAGACCCTCATACAGCTATGCCAGCTTTCCAATCAAGACCAAGTTGTAGCTCTTAATACAAAACAATAAATATTTGAAGTCCTTTTTCCATAAAAATAGGGAATATTTTTTCAAATAGTGTATTCAGGTTCCATGCAGACTGCAAACTAAAAGCACAAATATTATTTTCTATTTTTAAGGTCACATGACAGTAAATAATACTAACCCTTCTCTATAAATGCTACTCTGTAACTCCCACACTTTCTGGTACAATATCAGTGTTGACTGCCCAAGAGTTGCAAAGTGGGTGGTCCAACGGAGCTGGGCCCGCAAGCTGTGCTTACCAGCCAGGGAGGAGACACGCCAACAAAACACCAAGTCCGAAAAGCGATGCAAGTGATTCCTCTTTAAGTACACAGGTTCCACCCAGCCAAGAGCAAACAACCCAGACATGGGACTCCAAGTTCAAATGTAGAAAACACAATGTCAACAGATCCATCTTAAGGCAACAGAGCATGGTCATTTACAAACCTATCTGCAGCCCGCACAGAAACAGAAGAGAATCCTGCCCTCCACCTTGGCTCCCTTTCCCATATGGACAAAGAACAGAGAAGGCAAACTAAGGGAAATAAATGCATATGACTAATAAAAACAAATGCAACTGAAAATACATTTAAAGCAACAAAGACACCATTTTTCCACTTATTGGATTGGCAAAAAAAAAAAAGTAAAGTCTGTTAATAAGAGTATCGGGCAGGCGCAATGGCTCACACCTGTAATCCCAGCACTTTGGGAGGCGGAGGGGGCAGATTGCCTGAGCTCAGGAGTTTGAGACCAGCCTGGCCAACATGGTGAAACCCAGTCTCCACTAAAAATACAAAAATTAGCCGAGCGTGGTGGCGGGCGCCTGTACTCCCAGCTACTCAGGAGGCTGAGGTTGCAGTGAGCAGAGATCACACCACTGCACTCCAGCCTGGATGACAGAGCAAGACTCAGTCTCCAAAAAAAAAAAAAAACAGAGAGTATGGATAAACAGGCAATTCTCATTTCATAAAATCTCTCTGGGGGCAACTTGGCAATAGTTATCAAATTTTAAAGACAAACATACCACCAGGCTCAGTGGCATGCACCTGTAGTCCCAGCTACTTGGGAGACTGGGGCAGGAGGACCACCTGAGCCCACGAGTCCAAGGCCAGCCTGGGCCACACAACGAGAACTCCATCTCTTAAAACAAAAAAAAGTGGCCGGGCGCAGTGGCTCAAGCCTGTAATCCCAGCACTTTGGGAGGCTGAGACGGGCAGATCACGAGGTCAGGAGATCGAGACCATCCTGGCTAACACGGTGAAACCCCGTCTCTACTAAAAAATACAAAAAAAGTAGCCGGGCAAGGTGGCGGGCGCCTGTAGTCCCAGCTACTCGGGAGGCTGAGGCAGGAGAATGGCGGGAACCCGGGAGGCGGAGCTTGCAGTGAGCTGAGATCCGGCCACAGCACTCCAGCCTGGGCGACAGAGCGAGACTCCGTCTCAAAAAAAAAAAAAAAAAAAAAGGGACATACCCCCTAGTTGAGCAGTTCTCCATTGGTAGTATAATTTTACTTATATAAAATCTGTAAAGTGTATAATCTGTAAGATAAATTTTTGCAGAAATTATGCATATATTACGTAGTGCTTGTTATAATAATAATACACAGTACATATAATACTAATAATGGTATATGTGTAGCTTACTCTACAGATATACTAGCAAAAGTTCCCCAGATCACAGGGAACAAGGACATGCATTCAGCCTTCTCTCCAGGTGAGAGGGTCTGAGTGCCCACCCACAGAAGGCCAGTTATAGACAGTTACTCCCCTACAAGGGAATATCCAAAAGCTCTCACAGAGGGTAAGAAAAGGCCGGTGTGCTCGCATGGGAAATCACAGTGGCCACAGGGAGGGCAGAACAGGGTGTCTATGATACCAAGACTCGTGTCAGAGAACAGAAAGATGCTGGTATGTGCACAACCATCTTTCTGGAAGGAATCGTGAGAAATTATTAATAGTGTGACATGTTAATTAAGATTAAGAGCAGAAAGGGAGATGGGAAGTCTTTTACTCTGCACTATGCACCTTTTCTTACTCTTGAGTTTATGTTACTTTTTCTTTCTCCTTGTGGACCTCGAGTGTGCCGAGGATTCTGAGCAATCCACTCTAGCACGCAGGATGTGGCCACCACTGCTCCACGCTGCTCTGCACCTGGTCAGCTATTTTTCATCACGCAGTGAGCACCCATTAACCCACCACTCACAAAAAAAATTAGGATCTTGTCAAGATTCCATGCCTAACCAGCATATGGCCCTCACCACCCCATCACTGCTGCCTCTTCCCGCTCAAGCCAACTATCAGAACAAGACCCATAGGCTGTGGCTTCAAAGAAGAAAGTACTCAAATTAACAGGCTAACAGCAAATCCATCTAAAGAAGGTACAAATGAACACCAAAATAAATTCAAAGAAAGGGACAGGAAAGAGATAATAAAATGAATGGATATTTATACTATAAACAGAGGTTAAAAATTCCAGGCTGGGGCTGGGCGCGGTGGCTCACACCTGTATTACCAACACTTTGGGAGGCTGAGGCAGGTGGATCACCTGAGGTCAGCAGTTCGAGACCAGCCTGGCCAACATGGTGAAACCCTGTCTCTACCAAAAGAACAAAAATTAGCCGGGCGTGGTGGCGTGCACCTGTAATCCCAGCTACTAAAGAGGGTGAGGCACAAGAATCACTGGAACCCGGGAGGCAGAGGCTGCAGTGAGCAGAGATCACGCCACTGCACTCCAGCCTGGGTGACAGAGAAAGACTCTGTCTCAAAAAAAAAAAAAAAAATTCTAGGCTGGCCGCGGTGGCTCACACCTGTAATCCCAGCACAAGGTCAGGAGTTCGAGACCAGCCGGGCCAACATGGTGGAACCCCGTTTCTACTAAAAATACAAAAAATTCGCCCAGTGTGGTGGCAGGCACCTATCATCCCAGCTACTCGGGAGATTGAGGCAGGAGAATCACTTGAACCCGGGAGGCGGAGGTTGCAGTGAGCTGAGATCACGCCACTGCCCTCCAGCCTAGGCAACAGAGCAAGGCTCTGTCTCAAAAAGAAAAAAGAAAAGAAATTCTAGGCAGGGCGCAATGACTTACGCCTATTACAGTCCCAACACTTTGAGAGGCCACGGTAGGCAGATCACCTGAGCCCAGGAGTTCAAGACCAGCCTGGGCAACATTGAGAAACCCCATCTCTACAAAAAATACAAAAATTAGCTGGGGATTATGGTGTGCGCCTGTAGTCCCAGCTACTTAGGAAGCTGAGGTGGGAGGATCACTTAAACCCAAGAGGCAGAGGTTGCGGTGAGCTGAGATCTCAACACTGTACTCCAGCCTGGGTGACAGAGTGAAACCTGTCTGGGGAAAAAAAAAAAAAAAACTAAACAAAAATATCAGCAATTTGAATTCAACAGTGTGTAAAACACACACACACACACACACACACACACACACACATATATATATACTATCAGCAGATATTGTTGGGTATGTAACTCACCACATTAATAGATTTCTTGGCCAGGTGCAGTGGCTCACGCCTGTAATCCCAGCACTTTGGGAGGAAGAGGTGGGCAGATCACCTGAAGTTAGGAGCTCGAGATCAGCCTGACCAACATGGTGAAATCCCATCTCTACTAAATATATAAAATTAGCTGGGTGTGGTGGCACATGCATGTAATGCCAGCTACTTGGTGAGGCAGCAGAGTCACTTGAACCCAGGAGGCAGAGGCTGCACGGAGCCAAGATCGCACCACTGCACTCCAGCCTGTGCAACAAGAGGGAAGCTTCATCTCAAAAAAAGAAAAAATAGATAGATTTCGGCCAGGTGTGGTGGCTCACGCCTGTAATCTCTACTAAAAATACAAAATTAGCCGGGCGTGGTGGCACATGCCTATAATCCCAGCTACTAGGGAGGCTGAGGCAGGAGAATCGCTTGAACCTGGGAGGCGGAGGTTGCAGTGAGCCGAGATTGTGCCACTGCACTCCAGCCTGGGCAAAAAGACTGAAACTCCATCTCAAAAACAAAACAAAACAAAATATATATATATATATATAGATTTCTTTAAAGATGCAGAAAAACAACTGGGTGCGGTGGCTCACGCTTATAATTGGGAGGCAGAGGCGGGCGGATCACCTGAAGTCAGGAGTTTGAGACCAGCCTGGCCAACATGGTGAAACCCCACCTCTACTAAAAATACAAAAATTAGCCAGGTGTGGTGGCAGGCACCTGTAATCCCGGCTACTCGGGAGGCTGAGACAGAAGAATTGCTGGAACTCAGGAGGCGGAGCTTGCAGTGAGCCCAGATTGTGCCACTGCACTCCAGCCTGGCGACAGAGTGAGACTCCGTCTCAAAAAAAAAAAAAAAGAAAAATGTAGAGAAACTACTTGGGGTAAAATTCACCCAAGTATGATTTTTAGAACTCAGTAAATTAGGAATGGAAGAGCATTTCCTTACTCCAATAAAAAAGGATAGTTCTGTTGAGCAGTCTAGGAAAAAAAAGTTTTTAAGTATTTAAAAAAAAAAAAAAAAAAAAAACCATCCTAAATAGGAAAATATTGGAAACATTCCCTTTAAAATCAAGAATAATCATGAAAAGTAAAAAGAAACTAGAGAGACGGACAGACACATAGAACGATAAAGCAAATGTGGTAAAATGTTCACACTTGGGGGATCTGGGTAAAAGGGCCTATGGGAATTCTATGTATTGTTTTTGCAACTTTTTTTGTAAGTCTAAGATTATTTCAAACTAAAAATTTAATAAAGTAATAAAAATAAACAAAACCAAGAAGAAAGACATCCACTAGGATTTTTCCTTTTCAACATCGCATCGTGTCCTGACCAGTACAATTAGACAAGGAATTTGAGGCCTGGGATTAGAAAGGAAGAAATAAAACTGCTAGTATATGTTCTACAAAGTATTAGAAATAATAGTAGAGTTCAGCAAGATGACGGCGAGAAAGGTTAGACACTCAGTTGTCAGCTGTGTGGTTATTCTACAACAGCAGTAAACAGCGAGCTGCTGTAATTACAGAGAAGGTATCACTTACGATGGCACCAGAGAATCATCAGTCATCTAGGAATAAACCTGCAAAAGATGGCAAGACCTCTACAGGAAAAATTTTAAAATTTCATAGAAATATTTCTTAAAAACTAAAAGAAGACAGAAATATACTACGCTCACAAACAGGAAGATATATTGTGAAGATGTAGATTCACACAAAATTGATCCATAGATTCACTGCAATTCCAATTAATATCCAACAAGATTTTTCACGAAATCTTAGGATTCTAGAGTTAATATTGAAGAATAAATGGCCAAAAATATCCAGAACGCCACTGCACTCCAGCCTGGCCAAGACAGGGAGAGCCTGTCTCTAAAAAAACAGAAACAAAACAGAAACTCCCACATGTTTGAACTGTGGGATACGGTATGTCAGGCTGATGAAGAAAGGAGGACTTGTTCAATACCTAAAGCTAGGAAAAAATGATTATACATATGAAGAAAGATGGGGAAAAAAATTTTTTTGAGACAGGGTCTGGCTCTGTAACCCAGGCTAGAGGGCAGTGGTGCAATCTCAGCTCCCAGGCTCCAGTGATCCTCCCACCTCAGCCTCCCTTATTAGCTGGGACCACAGGCACGTGCCACCATGCCGGCTAATATTTGTATTTTTTGTAGAGATGGTGTCTCACTTTGTTGCCCATGCTGGTCTCGAGCTCCTGAGCTCAAGCGATTCTCCTGCCAGCCTCCCAAGGTGCTGGGACTACAGGTGTGAGCCACCACGCCCACACATGAAGAAAGATGAAATTGAATCCCTACTTCACATGATTTACGTTAAAAAAAGAAAACTCTCAATCACAGAAGAATAAGAAATTACATGCCAAAAACAAAACCTCGGCTAAGCACTACATACCTAAGTAAATACATTTTGGACTGCAAGATAAAGAAAAGCCTCTTAAAATACAAAAGGAGGCCAAGCGCAGTGGCTCACATCTGTAATCCCCGCACTTGAGAGGACGAGGTGGGCAGATCACTTGAGCCCATGAATTTGAGACCAGCCTGGGCAACATAGAGAAACCCCGTCTCTGCAAAAAATACAAAAATTAGCCAGGCGTGGTGGTACATGCCTATGGTCCCAGCTACTCGGGAAGCTGAGGTGGTAGAATCACATAGGCAGGGGAGGTCGAGGCTGCAGTGAACCATGAGTGCACCACTGCACTCCAGCCTGGGCAACAGAGACTGTCTCAAAAAAAAAAGTAAAAACGGACCCGGTGTGGTGGCACACACTTTCATTCCCAGCAAGTCCAGCCTGGGTAACATAGCAAGACCCTGTCTCTAAAAATAATCAATTAATTAATTAATTTTAGAAATACAAAAAGGACTGTCAAACTAGGAGAATACATTCATAATACACAGAAACAACAAAAAATTAAGAATATACAAAGAACTGCAAAATAATAAGAACAAACCATGAAAAAATGGGCAAAGGACATCTACAGACGTTTCACAGAAAGGGAAACACATCCAGCCAAGTACCACACTGGAGATGTTCAACATTAATAAGAGAATAAGAAAAACCAAAAATAAGAAAAATACATTATGTTTTGGGAGGAAAACAATAGAATAAGATCTAGTATTTGATAGCACAACAATGTATTTAGATGTTCAACATTAATAAGAAAAATAAGAAAAACCAAGTAAGATGATAATGAGATGCCATTTTACACACATTCAATGGACACAAAACTCCCGGAAAGAGGATGTGGGCTCGCAGGATGTCTACAATGGTTCAGCAGTTCCACTCCAGCCCAAGAGAAGAGACAACCACAGAAGTGTTCCTGGGCTGGCACAGTGGCTCACGCCTATAATACCAGCACTTCAGGAGGCTGAGGTGTGAGGATCCCCTGAGGTCAAAAGCTCGAGACCAGCCTGGGCAACACAGTGAGACCTTGTTTCTACAAACACACACACAGACTTTTTTTTTTAATAAGCCATGCATGGTGGTGTGCACCTACAGTCCCAGCTACTCAGGAGGGTGACGTGGGAAAACCACTTGAGCCTGGGAAGTTGAAGCTGCAGTGACCCAAGGCTGCACCCACTGCACTCCAGCCTGGGCTACAGGGCAAGACCCTGTCTCAAAACACAGAGAAATTCCTTTTTCTATGCCATTTTATAAAAAGTCATTTAAAAAAACAAAAGATAATTGCAGATGATGATAAATAAACCAAGGTAAAGGGACAGAAACATAGGAGAAGCTACCTGAGATACAAGAACCAGGGAAGGCAATTCTGAAGTCTAAAAAAGACCATTCTGGGCTGGGTGCCGTGGCTCATGCTTGTAATCCCAGCATTTTGGGAGGCTGAGGCAGGTGGATCACTTGAGCTCAGGCATTCGACACCAGCCAGGCCACCATGGTGAAACCTCATCTCTACTAAAAGTACAACTAACCAGGCGTGGTGGCACGTGCCTCTAATCCCAGCTACTCGGGAGGCTGAGGCACGAGAATTACTCGAACCCAGGAGGCGGAGGCTGCAGTGAGACAAGGTCCCACCATGGCACTCCAGCCTGGGTGACAAGAGAGACTCCATCTCGGGGATGGGGAGCGGGGACAACCATTCTGGATAGAAAGAACTGCGATTGACAGAAGGAGAATTAAAGAAGAAGGTAAAACGTGGTGCACAGGCACAATGAGGTAGTATTCAGCCATGAACAGAATGAGACCCTGTCATCCGCAACAAGGATGGAACTGGAGGTCACTGAGTTAAGTGAAATCAGCCAGGCACGGAAAGACAAACTTCACATGCTCTCATTTATTTGTGGGAGCTAAAAATTAAAACAACTGAACCAATGGAGATGGTAGAGAGTAGAAAGATGTCTAGGGGCTATCACTTGTAGAAGCGGTATAAAATAAATTTTAAAAAGGATGGTTTCCAGAGGTTGGGAAGCGTAGTGGAGTGGAGGTAGGGAGTGGGAGTAGAAACGGTTAGTAACAAAAAAATGGAATAACAAAATAGATAACAAAAAAATAGAAAAAGAACTAGTATTTGATAGCACAACAAAGTGACTAGAGTCAACAATAATTTATTGTACATCTTAAAATAACTAAAAGAGTAGAAATGCATGGTCTGTAAAACAGGATAAATGCTTGAGGTGATGGACACGCCAATTACTCTGGTGTGACTGTTATGCACCGTATGCTTGTATCAAAATATCTCATGTACCCCATAAATAAATACGCCTATTATGTACCCACAAAAATTGAAAATAAAAAATTTTTATTAAAAAAAAAAAAAGCGGCCAGATGCACTGGCTCCCACCTACAACCCCAGCACCCTGGGAAGCCAACTTCCACTCAAACCACCACCCTCTCATCCTAACGACCGCGACAGCCTCTCACCTCACCTGCTGTACCCTGCAGCCAACTCAACACTGCCACGAGAACGACCTGTGGAAACAGAAGCCACATTCTGCCACTCCTCTGCTCAGAATCGTCCAGTGGTCCCTCTAAGAGCAGCCTGTGAGACAAGCACCCTCTCCAGCTGAGCGGGCTGCCCACGCCTGGCTCCCGCTGCCTCCCCGGGACCCCCGCGCCTGGCTCCCGCTGCCTCCCCGGGACCCCCGCGCCTGGCTCCCGCTGCCTCCCCGGGACCCCCGCGCCTGGCTCCCGCTGCCTCCCCGGGACCCCCGCGCCTCGCTCCCGCTGCCTCCCCGGGACCCCCGCGCCTCGCTCCCGCTGCCTCCCCGGGACCCCCGCGCCTCGCTCCCGCTGCCTCCCCGGGACCCCCGCGCCTGGCTCCCGCTGCCTCCCCGGGACCCCCGCGCCTCGCTCCCGCTGCCTCCCCGGGACCCCCGCGCCTCGCTCCCGCTGCCTCCCCGGGACCCCCGCGCCTCGCTCCCGCTGCCTCCCCGGGACCCCCGCGCCTGGCTCCCGCTGCCTCCCCGGGACCCCCGCGCCTGGCTCCCGCTGCCTCCCCGGGACCCCCGCGCCTGGCTCCCGCTGCCTCCCCGGGACCCCCGCGCCTGGCTCCCGCTGCCTCCCCGGGACCCCCGCGCCTGGCTCCCGCTGCCTCCCCGGGACCCCCGCGCCTGGCTCCCGCTGCCTCCCCGGGACCCCCGCGCCTGGCTCCCGCTGCCTCCCCGGGACCCCCGCGCCTGGCTCCCGCTGCCTCCCCGGGACCCCCGCGCCTGGCTCCCGCTGCCTCCCCGGGACCCCCGCGCCTGGCTCCGGCTGGTTCCTCGGGACCCCCGCGCCTCGCTCCCGCTGCCTCCTCAAGACCCCGCGCCTCGCTCGCGCCGCCTCCTCAAGACTGCAACCACACGCTCCCCACACCACTGCCCATGTGCCCTTCCTTGTCTACACCGGCCGTGACACACAGTTCCGTCTGCTAAGCCCCCCGGACCACAGCACGGAGCAGATACCCTGCACTTCCAGGATGAACAGACAAAAGTAAACGGGTGGCCGGGCGTGGTGGCTCACACCTGTCATCCCAGCACTTTGGGAGGCTGAGGCGGGCAAATCACTTAAGGCCAAGAGTTCAAGACCAGCCTGGCAAAATGGTGAAATCCCGTCTCTACTAAAAATACAAAAATTATCTGGGCGTGGTGACACACACCTGTAATCCCAGCTACTTGGGGGCTGAGGCAGAAGAATCGCTTGAACCTGGGAGACAGAGGTTGCAGTGAGCCAAGATGGCGCCACTGCACTCCAGCCTGGGGGACACAGCGAGACTCTGAATTAAAATTTTTTTTAAAATGGAAGGGCATCCAGCAGTGGGTGAGAAGCAGGGAGAGGCACAGCACGGCCCTTGGACACATGTCTCTGCCTCCTAGGGGTACACTTGTCCCCTGGACACATGCCCCTGCCTCCAGTCCACAGCCTGGGCACAAGGCATCAAGAAAGCAAAGCTCAGCATGGGCACTCTGCCTCTAGATAGATCCGCACAGGGCCAGGAGCCTGTGTTTATTAGGAAGACAATAGTTAACAGGAAACTTCAAAATCTAAGTGTCATCACTCTCACCCAAAATTTCCCGTTTCCTTCCAGTATCTCTTCACAGCTATACATTTTTGTTTTTGTCTTTGTTTTTGAGATGGAGTCTCACTCTATCGCCCAGGCTGGAGTGCAATGGTGCAAACTCAGCTCACTGCAACCTCCACCTCCCAGGTTCAAGTGACTCTCCTGCCTCAGCCTCCCGAGTAGCGGGGATTATAGGCGCACGCCACCGTGCCCAGCTAATTTTTATAATTTTAGTAGAGATGAGGTCTCACCATGTTGGCCAGGCTGGTCTCCAACTCCTGACCTCAGGTGATCCGCCCACCTCAGCCTCCCAAAGTGCTGGGATTATAGGTGTGAGTGACTGCATCCAGTCATATACGTTTTATATGGTTATGAGCTATATAAATAATTTTTCCCTTGAATATTCCATCTTCATGTTCTTCAGTTATCACATGAATGGCAGTGCATTTCATAGATAGACCATAAAGTATTAAAACATTTTTAAATCACTGATAATCAGTTTATCATTACTTTAAAACAGCGGTCCCCAATCTTTTTGGCACCAGGGACCGGTTTCGTGGAAGACGGTTTTTCCAAGGACAGAAGGTGGGGAGGGTAGTTCAGGAAGAAACTGTTCCATCTCAGATCTTCAGGCACCAGATTCTCGTAAGGAGCGTGCGGCCTAGATCCTTCGCATGTGCGGTTCACCCACATAGGAGGGTTCTCAGTCCAAGGAGAGTCTAATCCCACTGCTCATCTGACAGGCGGGGCTCAGGCAGGGACGCTCAACTCAACGCCTGCCGCTCAGGTCCTGCTGGGTGGCCCAGTTCCTAATGGGCCACTGACCGGCACTCCGTGGCCTGGAGGTTGGGGACCCCCGCTTAAAAAACACTATGAGCATCTTCACGTAAATGATAACTACTGTGAACTCATTCATCATCTTCAACAGCACTGAGTGACACCGAATATATGCAACGTATTTTATTTTCCTCATTAAGGAAAACTCCATAGGTAAGATTCCTGGGTCCATTCACGGGTAACAATAGTTCTGGTCTGCTGGCAATAAGGAGGTCTTTTTTAAGCAGCCTCTACCAGCGAGAATGCCGGTGTAGTGCTTGAAAACAGTTAACAGCCAGGCGCAGTGGTTTACGCCTGTAATCCCAGCACTTTGGGAGGCTGAGGCGGGCGGACCACCTGAGGTCAGGAGTTCAAGACCAGCCTGGCCAAAATGGTCAAATGCCGTCCCTACTAAAAATAAAAAAAAAAAAAAAATTTAGCCAAGCGTAGTGGCACACGCCTGTAGCCCCAGCTACCTGGGAGGCTGAGGCAGGAGACTCACTTCAACCCAGGAGGCAGGGGTTGCAGTAAGCCGAGATCATGCCATTGCACTCCAGCCTGGGTGACAAGAGCAAAACTCAAGTCTCAAAAAGAAAAAAAGAAAAGAAAGGAAAAAACAGTTAACCACCTGGTACCTTCCTGCTGCAGTCCCTGAATACCAAGGTCCTTGACACCACCTCTGCTGTCCACGCTGGCCTGTCTAAGCCATAAGCATCAGCATCCCAGCTTGGCTGCACCCCATCACCTGGCCCAAACTCCGACCACCCTGTGGGCTCAGAACCATGTGCACCGTTCACTTCCCTATTCAGCTCTAACGTGCTTCTCTTGGTGTCTGTCCAGACAATGCCATGTTCTGGGGCATGGCAGGCCCAGCCTTTCCTCAAGCCTTCAGGAATATGCTGCCTCCCCAGCCACCCTCTCCAGTCTGGCCCACCTCACTGGGCCCCAGCTGGCTTCTTTGTAGAAACTAACAGGATGACCTAAAATTCATATGGAAACTTAAAAGACCCAGAATAGCCAAAACAATCTGGAAAAAGAACAAACCTGGAGGACTCAGACCTCTCCATTTCAAAACTTACAACAAAGGTAAAGTCATCATGACACTGGTACTGGCCTAAGGAACAACATCTGATCAATGGAACATAATTTAGAGTTCAGAAACAGACTCACATACTTATGGTCAATTAATTTTTCTTTCTCTTTTTTTGGGGGAGGAGCGGGCAGGGGCTGGGGGATGGGGTCCCGCTCTGTCGCCCAGGCTGGAGTGCAGTGGTGTAAACTCAGCTCAATGCAACCTCCACCTCCCACATCCAAGCGATTCTTCTGCCTCAGCCTTTTGAATAGCTGGGATTACAGGCACCCACCACCACGTCAGGCTACTTTTTGTATTTTTAGTAAAGATGGGGTTTCACCATGTTGGCCAAGCTGGTCTCGCACTCCTGACCTCAAGTGATCCACCCACCTCGGCCTCCCAAAGTGCTGGGACTACAGGTGTGAGCCACTGCGCCCGGCCTATGGTCAATTAATTTTTCAATGAAGCCACGAAGACCATTCAATAAAAGGAGAATCTTTTCAGCAAATAGTGCTAGGACAGCAGGAGAGCCATATGCGAATGTGTGAAAATGGACCCTGCTTCACACCATACGCAAAAAGCAAAGGGAGCTGCTGCTCAGCAGTGGGGACACCTTCTAAGAAACGCGTCAAGAAGGGGAAGTCCCAATACTGGCACTGTCCGACTTGCTGAAAATCACTTTGCTTGTTTTATGTACCAGGAAAAATTAGAAAATTGGCCGGGGGCGGCGACTCACACCTGGAATCGCAGCACTTTGGGAGGCAGAGGAGGGCGGATCAAGGTCGGGAGTTCAAGACCAGCCTGGCCAACACAGAGAAACCCCGTCTCTACTAAAAATACAAAATCAGCTGGGCGTGGTGGCGCATGCCTGTCATCCCAGCTACTCAGGAGGCTAAGGCAGAAGAATCGCTTGAAGCCGGGAGGCGGAGGTTGCAGTGAGCCGAGATCGCACCACTGCACTCCAGCCTGGGCAACAAGAGCGAAACTGTCTCAAAAAAAAAAAAAAAGAGAGAGAGAAAATCAAGCCCTTACTCTTCCCGTGTGCCAGGCACTGTCTCAGGTGCTTTACGCAATCGTACATCACTCAACTACGAGGATACCTTCTGGGAAATTCGACGTTAAGCAGCTTCACTGTTCTGTGAACATCACAGACTGAACTCACACAAACCTAGATGCCTGCTACACACCGAGGCTGTGGGGCAGAGCCTATTCTATTGCTCCTGGGCTACAAACCTGTGCAGCATGTTACCGTGTTGAATAGTGCAGGCTACAGGAATACAATGGTAAGTATTTGCATATATAAATATATCTAAGCATAGAAAACGTACAATAAAAATACACTATAAAAAATTTAAAAGTGCCCTGTATGGGGCACTTACCATGAATGGAGCTTGCAGGACTGGAACTCGAAGTTGCTCTGGGTGACTGAGTGAGTAGTGAATGAATGTGAAGGCCTAGAACATTACTATACACTACTGCAGGCTTTATAAACACTGTACACGTAGGCTACACCATCTAAGGCCGGGCACGGTGACTCCCACCTGTAATCCCAGCACTTTGGGAGGCCAAGGCAGATGGATCACCTGAGTGAGGTCAAGAGTTCAAGACCAGCCTGGCCAACATGTTGAAACCTTGTCTCTACTAAAAATATAGAAAAGTTAGCCGGGTGTGGTGGCAGGTGTCTGCAATCCCAGCTACTCGGGAGACTGAGGCAGGAAAGTCACTTGAACCTGGGAGGGAGAGGTTGCAGTGAGCCGAGATTGCACCACTGCACTCCAGCCTGGGCAACAAGAGCAAAACTTCATCTCAAAAAAAAAAAAAAAAAAAAGTTTAATTTCTTAAACTTTTTTGTTAAAAACTAAGATACACTAGTCAGGCGCAGTGGCTCACGCCTATAATCCCAACATTCTGGGAGGCCAAGGTGAGTGAATCACCTGAGGTCAGGAGTTCAAGACCAGCCAAGCCAACATGGCAAAACCCTGTCTCTACAAAAAATAAAAAAAAACTAGCTGGGCCAGGTGGTGCACACCTATAATATCCCTGCTAGGAGGCTGAGGCAGGAGAACTGCTCCAACCCAGGAGTTGCAGTGAGCCAAGATGGCGCCACTGCACTCTGGCCTGGGCGATTAGAGTGAGACTCTATCTCAAAAAAAAAAAAAAAACAGTAAAACACACTGGCCAGGCGTTGTGGCTCACACCTGTAATCCCAGCACTTTGGGTAGCCAAGGCAGGAAGATCACTTCAGCCTGGCTTGGGCAACATAGCAAGACCTCATCTCTACAAAAACAAAATTAACTAAAACACAAACATACACATTAGCCGAGGCCCACACAGGGTCAGGATCATCCATATTACTGTCTTCCACCTCCACATCTTGTCCCCTAGAAGATCTTCAGAGGCACTAACATGCACGGAGCTGTCATCTCCTATGATAACAGCGTCTTCTAGATGCCTCCTGAAGGACCTGCCTGAGACTGTTTTACAGTTAACTTTTTTTAAAATAAGTAGGAGTACACTCTATAAAATGGTAAAAAGTATAGCACAGAATAGTAACTACATACACCAGTAACAGGAGTTTATCATTATCATCAAGCATTAGGTACTGTGCATAACTGTATGTGCTAGACTTTTATATAACTGAGAGCAGAGTAGGTTTGTTTACCTGAGCATGACACGTAATGCCTACTGCTAGAGTTTTAGGATGGTCCTGGGAAATAGGAACTTTTCGGCTCCACTATAATCTTTTCTTTTTTTTCCTTGAGACAGAGTCTCGCTCTGTCACTCAGGCTGGGGTGCAGTGACACAATCTCGGCTCACTGCAACTTCTACTTCCCAGGCTCAAGCAGTTCTCCTGCCTCAGCCTCCCCAGTAACTGGGATTACAAGTGTGTGCCAAACATGCCCAGCTAATTTTTTGTATTTTTATTTTTGGTAGAGTCAGGATTTCACCATGTTAGCCAGGCTGGTCTCGAACTCCTGACCTCAAGTCATCCGCCTGCCTCAGCCTCCCTCCCACAGTGCTGGGATTACAAGCAGAGCCACCACACCTGGCCAGCTCCATTACAATCTTACTGGACCGTCATCTTACATGTTGTCCGTCACTGACAGAGTCATCATTCTGCAGCCTGTGACTATAATTCAAAATAGATCAAAGATCTAAATAAAAGAGCTAAAACTGTAAAACTCATAGAAGAAAACAAGCACAAATCTTCACAACCTTGAATTTCAAAAGTGTTTCTAAAATAGGACAAAAAGGCACAAGCAACAAGGAAAAAAGGGATAAACAGATTTCATCAAAATTAAAAATGTGCTTCAAAGGATACTGTCAAGAAAGTGAAAACATAACCCACAAAATGGGAAAAAATATTTACACGTCCCGTATCTGTCTGGGTGCAGTGGCTCACACCCGTAACCCCAGCACTTTGGGAGGGTTCCAGTTTTTCCTTATCATTGTCAACACTTGTTATTTTTTGTCTTGTTTTTTTGAGACAGGGTCTCACTCTGTCACCTCCCCAGGCTGGAGTGCAGTGGTGCAGTCACAGCTCACTGCAGCCTTGAACTCCCAGGCTCAGGTGATCCTCCCGCCTCAGCCTGCTGAGCAGCTGGAACCACGGGTGTGCACATGCTCATATTCACATGGGGGTGGGAAGATCGCTTGAGCCCAGGAGTTCAACCAGCCTGATCAACACAGTGGGATCCTGTCTGCACAAAAAATTAAAAAACAAAAAATTAGCCAGGCGTGGTGACATGTGCCTGTGGCCCTGGCTACTTGGGGGCGCTGAATTGGGAGGATCACTTGGGTCCAGGAGGTCGAGGCTGCAGTGAGCTGTGATCATCCCACTGCACTCCAACCTAGGCAACAGAGTGCAACTGTCTCAAAAACAAAAAAAAAAGTGGGAGGTCCTACATCTGATAAAGGACTTAACTCTATAATATATAAAGAACATCTATAACTCATTAATAAAAAGACAACCCAATTTAAAAGGGGCAAAAAACCTAAACAGGTATTTCTACAAAGATATACAAATGGCCAATAAGAACATGAAAAGACGCTCAATATCATTAGTCATCAGCAACATGCAAATCAAAACCACAATGTGATACTACTTCACACTCCCTAGTTTGGCTATCATTTTAAAAATGAACAACAGCTGGGCATGGCACACCTGTAATTACACATCTGTAATCCCAGCCCTTTGGGAGGCCAAAGTGAGCCGATCGCTTGAGCCCAGGAGTTTGAGAATAGCTTAGGCAACATGGTGAAACTCCATTCCAAAAAAAAGTTTTAAATTAGCTGGCATTGTGGCCCATACCCGTGTAGTTCTAACTATTAAGGAGGCTAAGGCAGGAGGATCACTTGAGCCTGGGAGTTCGAGGCTGCAGTGAGCTGTGACTGCACCACTGCACTCCAGCCTGGGTAACAGCTGTGAGACCCTGTCTCAAAAAAAAACAAAAAAAGGTAACGTGTTGGCGACGACATGGAAAAACTGGAACCCTCATTCACTGCTGGTAGGAATGTTAGATGGCACAGCCACCATAAAAACACAGCTCCTCAAATGGCTGTCCCACAATGAGACCACGGTAGCTTGACATGCAATTGTAACAAATAACACAGAGATTATATATACACTTTACCCAGTGCATTAGTCTCCTGAGGTTACCTTAACAAAGTATCACAAATTGGTTACCTTAAAACAACTGAAATTTATTTTTATGTTTTCGCATCTGGAGGCCAGAAGTCTGAAATCCGGCTGTTGGCAGGGCCATGATCCCTACAGCAAGGCTGTAGGAAAGAACACGTCCTTGCCTCTTCCAGCTCCGGCGGCAGACGCAATCCTCCACGTTCCCTGGGTCGCAACACTCGGCTCCCACCTCTGACTCCGCTGCCACGGCTGCTTCCCTGAGGCTGTGTCCTCTTCTCTTCTTTTATGGACACCAGCCACTCAATCTAGAGCCCACCCTAAATCTAGGATGACTTCATCTCAAGATCCTTAATTAATTATATCTGCGAAGATCCTACGTCCAAATTAGGCCCCATTCTCAAGTCAGGGGTGGATCTGAATTTGGGAGGACATTTTTGTTTGTTCGTTTGAGTCACAGTCTTGCTTTGTCACCCAGGCTGGAGTGCAATGGCGCGATCTCGGCTCACTGCAAGCTCTGCCTCCCAGGTTTACGCCATTCTCCTGCCTCAGCCTCCTAAGTAGCTGGGACTACAGGCGCCCACCACCTCGCCCGGCTAGTTTTATGTATTTTTTAGTAGAGACGGGGTTTCACCGTGTTAGCCAGGATGGTCTCGATCTCCTGACCTTGTGACCCGCCCGTCTCGGCCTCCCAAAGTGCTGGGATTACAGGCTTGAGCCACTGCGCCTGGCTGGGAGAACACTATTTCTGAAGTCACAAGTGGATCTGAATTTGGGAGGACACTATTTCTGAAGTCACGGGTGGATGTGAATTTGGGAAGACACTACTCAACCCACTGATACCCAGCTTCCTCAGTGACGAAGCTCAAGCACGACACCACAACCAGGATCAGCCTGGCTTTTTGGGTGGAAAACAGGTAAGACAGACACTGCATAAGTAGAAAAACTAGGAAGACCAGTTAAAGGGTGACTGCTACAATCCAAGCAGGGCACTGTGGTGGCTTGGGTCCAACAGTGATGCCATTAGAGGGAGAGTAGTCAGAGAAACGGGACCTGCTCTGAGGATGAGGCTGACAGGGTCTTCTGATGAACCAGCTGAATTTGAGACGGGGAGGCAGGACTAAGAATGATCCCTTGTTGGCATTTTTACAGACATAAAGGATAAGTTTTTACATTAACTTGGGAGAACTAACATGTTTATGATGTCCAACTGTGGAAAATGTATTTCCACAGTTCAAGTCTTCTGTTCCAAGTGCTTGAACGCCCAGGCTAGAGTGCAGTGTTGTGATCACTGCTCACTGCAGCCTCGACCTCTTGGTGACACTCGCCTCAGCCTCCCAGGTAGCTGGGACCACAGGCATGAGGCACCATGCCCACCTAATTTCTGTTTGTTTGTTTTTTGAGAGAAGGAGTCTATGTTGTCCAGGCTGGTCTCAAACTTCTGGGCCCAAGCAGTCCTCCCACCTCAGCCTCCCAAAGTACTGGGATTATAGGCGTGAACCACCACAACCCAGCTGGCTATTGACTTAATGTATCAATTTTATATCCAGTTCCTTACTTAATTTCACTATCTGTGTTTTAACATTCACCCTCTTGGGTTTTCCAGGTATAGTTCATTTCATCTAGGTGTTCAGATTTAATTGCCGAGAATTATACAATATGGTCTCTTACGATTTTGCTCCCAAACAGTATATTGCTTGAAGGGCTCCCACTGGCCATATTAGAATAATTTGAGTTTCAAAAGGACAAATGGTGAAAATAGCTTTTAACACATTTAATAAGTACAAATTCATTACCACAGAAGCCATTCTATAGTAAACCAAAAAAATATGAAAGGGGAAAGAAAGCTCTACTTTGAGAAAAGTATCAACGAACAAACGGGGAAGGAAGGACAGAGTGGTTTCCCAGCATACAGTCAATGTAAAGAGTACGAATTTTCTAAAGAAAAAGAAAGCGATAGAAAGTGTCCACAGATGCAGCCGGGTGAGGTGGTTCACGCCTATTTTCCCAGCACTTTGGGAGGCCGAGGTGGGTGGATCGCCTGAGCTCAGGAGTTTGAAACCAGCCTGGGCAACACGGTGAAACCCCGTCTCTACTACAAATACAAAAAATTAGCTGGGTGTGGTGGCACATGCGTGTAATCCCAGCTACTCGGAAGGCTGAGACAGGAGAATCACTTGAACCTGGGAGGCGGAGGTCGCAGTGAGCTGAGATCGCACCACTGCACTCCAGCCTGGGTGACAAAGCGAGACTCCATCTCAAAAAAAAAAAAAGGGGGGGGTCCACAGATGGTACTTGAGGTGGCCTCTTCCACGTGAACAGACCTGAATGAAGAGAAGGTGTAAGCTACCGGATCACTCAGCAGAGACTCTAGGCAGAGGAGCAGAGTGCAAGGCCACAGTCATCCGACGACAGCCAGGGGGCCACGTTACCTGGAGCACAGCAAGCCAGGAAAAAGTGACAGGAAAGAACTTCAGAGGCAGGCAAGGGCCGGGCGCCGAGCAGAGCCCAGAAGCCACAGGAAGTCTGCATGCAGAGCAGCAACTCCCGGCAAAGACTGCCGCCCCTGAGCAGAGAGCACAGGGGCCACCAAAAAGCAGGGAGAAGCAGCTGGGACCACATCACAGCCATGGAGTGCAGAAGGTGTGTCATAAAGGCAGAGCCGACAGCGTCTCCCAGGAAATGCCATTCTACAGATGGTGTCTAGCACTGCGGGGCGACAGGCAGACTGAGCGAGCTGCATTTCATGCTGGGGTGAAGGTGCCTACCAGTTTTCCATGCAGTCAACATGGAGTCAACTTGGAGCCACAGCAAAGAGGTCAGCCTAGGGCACGAGACTGGAGTCAACAAAGGACTGGATGGCTCAGGGAATAAGGACACACACAACACCAGGACCAGACTGGGCCTTGGGGCACATCAATATTTAGAAGTCAGGCCTAAGAGGTGAGTCCTCCAAACAGGACTGGAAAGTAGTAGCACAAAACCAGAAAAGTGGGGTGTTCTAGAAGCCAAACGAAGACAACGAACCACAGTTTTTTTTTTTCTTGAATTACTACGACAAATGCTGGTGAAAGGACCAGTAAGATGAAGGCTGAGAACTAACCAATGACAATGTCTAGGTCAATGGTGACCATAACCAGAAGGGCATCTGAGGAGCGGTGGAGACCAAAGCCCGCTTGCAGAGGGCTCACAGGGCAGCCACGGTGGGGACTGGAAACAGCACAGGCAGAAGGAAAGCTGAGTGACTGGGATTTAAGGTACAGAAAGGTAAGGAAAAATCTCAATATAAACAGCCATTTTTTCAAAGACAGTAGGAGATAATGTTAAAGCTGAAAAGCAGTTAAGACATCCAACACTACAAGATTTGCAGCAGTGAGGGGATCAAACCCAGACTCCAATTCGGCCAGAGCTAATGACAACACATGTGCCTTGCGAGATGTGAAAACAACAGAACTGCAGCACACTTCCCCCACCCACTCCAGCCCACACGCACGTGGGCCACCCCGCCACTCCAGCCCGCACGTGGGCCGCCCCCGCCACTCCAGCCCGCCTGCACGTGGGCCTCAGGACTACACTCCAGCCCGCACGCAGGTGGGCCGCCCCCGCCACTCCAGCCCGCCCGCACGTGGGCCTCAGGACTACATCCCAGCCCGCACCCAGGTGGGCCGCCCCCGCCACTCCAGCCCGCCCGCACGTGGGCCTCAGGACTACACCCCAGCCCGCACGCAGGTGGGCCGCCCCCGCCACTCCAGCCCGCGCGCACATGGGCCTCAAGACTACACTCCAGCCCGCACGCACGTGGGCCGCCCCCGCCACTCCAGCCCGTGCGCACATGGGCCTCACGACTACACTCCAGCCCGCCCGCACGTGGGCCGCCCCCGCCACTCCAGCCCGCCCGCACGTGGGCCTCACGACTACACTCCAGCCCGCACGCACGTGGGCCGCCCCCGCCACTCCAGCCCGCGCGCACGTGGGCCTCACGACTACACTCCAGCCCGCACGCACGTGGGCCGCCCCCGCCACTCCAGCCCGCCCGCACGTGGGCCTCACGACTACACTCCAGCCCGCACGCACGTGGGCCGCCCCCGCCACTCCAGCCCGCCCGCACGTGGGCCTCACGACTACACTCCAGCCCGCACGCACGTGGGCCGCCCCCGCCACTCCAGCCCGCATGCACGTGGGCCTCACCACTACACTCCAGCCCGCATGCACGTGGGCCTCACCACTACACTCCAGCCAGCCGGCACGTGGGCCGCCCCCGCCACTCCAGCCCGCACGCACGTGGGCTGCCCCCGCCACTCCAGCCTGCACGCACGTGGGCCTCACCACTACACTCCAGCCCGCGGGCACGTGGGCCGCCCCCAGGCTCCAGGGCGGGGCAGCCTCACCAAGGCTGCTTTCCACCTGCTGACTGGCTCCTCTCGTCCACAAAACCGGCGCGCTCTTCAAGGCTCCCATTCAGTCCTCTTACTTTCCAGCCCATTTTCCAGAGAATGAATCCCTCGTCCTCTCCCCTTGGTCACAGGATTCTTTCCCTAGATGGTCCACAGCACAAACTTGAACTGTTCCTCAGGTCAGGGCACCACTGTCCCATAGAAAGATAGGAAATGCCACAGACATCATTTTAAGTTTCTGGCATCTACAAAAATTAAAAATAGGCCAGGCACAGTGGTTCACACCTGTAATCCCAACACTTTGGGAGGCTGAGACAGGCGGATCACCTGAGGCCAGGAGATCAAGACCAGCCTGGCCAACATGGAGAAATCCCATCTCTATTTAAAATACAAAAAGTTAGCCAGGTGTGGTGGCGGGCACCTGTAATCCCAGCTGCGAGGGAGGCTGAGGCAGGAGAATTGCTTGAACCCGGGAGGCGGAGGCTGCAGTGAGCCGAGATCACGCCATTGCACTCCAGCCTGGGCAACAGAGCAAGACTCTGTCTCAAAAAAAAAAGTAAAAATAGAAGTAACTAATTTTAATAAATTGCCTTTAATTCAGTATAGATCCAAAATATTATCAACATGTAATATAAAATTAGTACCAAAAAAGAGTGTGAACTGTCTTCCTAAGTCTCTGAAATCTAGAGTGCATTCCACACAGCACATCTCAGTTCAACATGGCCACGCTTCAAGGGTCTGGGGCCCATGTGGGGCTGCAGCCACGTTTCTGGAGATTGCAGCCACCTCTCCACTCAGCGCTGCATGTGCAGAAGCCAAACCTTCTCTAAGATTCCATTTGGAATCCTGAGTGAAAAAGACACGGTATCAGTCTGCAGCAGATATGAAAACACAGACGGCCTTCCATTAACCACCTACATGAGGCCCTCTGCGATGCTTCTATCATACCGTTTATCTCCTTTAATAGCAATTACCAAAGTGTGCAATTGTTTGTCTTTCTCAAAACTAGGACACAAGGGCTTCTGTAAGTACGAGACAGACGCCATGTGCACTCTCATGTGGCCCCCAGTGCAGAAGTCGGCACACGAAGGCAGTAAGTACCTGTCACAAAAATCAACAAATTAAGGAACACATGAATGGATAAATGGTTCCTGTCTACACTGAGAAGTCAGTTAATTCCAAAAATCTTCACCCTGGGCCACAAAAACGTATGTAAATAAAGGCACAAGTCAATTTCGGCCCTTTCTCCTTTTGTATCAGCTTACACGACAATTTACCAAGGACCTGAAGTGTGCCAGGCAACATTCAATGGGTTGGGGAACCAATAAAGCTAAATAGGCAGGCCGTGGTGTCTCATGCCTGGAATCCCAGCACTTTGGGAGGCCGAGGCGGGCAGATCACTTGAGGCCAGGAGCTCGAGAACAGCCTGGCCAACATGGCGAAACTCCGCCTCTACTAAAAATACAAAAATTAACCGGGCATGGTGACACACACTTGTAATACCAGCTTCTTTGGAGGCTGAGGCAGGAGGATCACTTGAACCTGGGACGTGGAGATTGCAGTAAGCCAAGATCGCACCACTGCACTCCGGCCTGGGCAACAGAGCGAGACTGTCTCTTAAAAAAAAAACAAAAACAAAAAAACAAAGCTCTAACCTCAAAGAGTTTACAATCTAGCAATTGAGACAAACAAAAAGACCAATAATTAAAACACAAAATAAATGTTACATCAAAAGACAAGGTGCTTTGGAAACAGTGACTAGATCTCAATCAGGGGTCAGCAAACTACAGCCTGCCACCTGTTTCTGTACAAACTGAAAGCTAAGCATGATTTTTAGGCTTTTAGATACATAACTCATAAAAAGTATGTGCATGTTTTTGGCCGGGCCCAGTGGCTCACACCTGTAATCCCAACACTTTGGGAGGCTGAGGCGGGTGGATCACGAGGTCAGGAGTTCGAGACCAACCTGGCCAATACAGCAAAACCCTGTCTCTATTAAAAATACAAAAATTAGCTGGGCATGGTCGCACGCACCTATAGTCCTCCCAGCTGCTCGGGAGGCTGAGGAAGGAGAATTGCTTGAACCCGGGAGGCGGAGGTTGCAGTGAGTCGAGATTGTGCCACTGCACTCCAGCCTGGGTGACAGAGTAAGGCTCCATCTCAAAAAAAAAAAAAAAAAAAGAAAAAGTATGTGATTGTTTCAAGAGTCAAATGAAACTGAAATTCCAGTTTCCAAACATTTCCAGCTTTACCAGCACACAGCCACCCCCGCTTGTTTAGTATCGCCTGTGGCTGCTTTCCTGCCATAAGAAAGCGGAGCAGTTTCCCAGAGACCACGTATGGGCCTCCCGGTGGGCCGCAGTGCTGCTCCGCAATGCCGGGCGGGATCTGCTGCCGAGTGCCACCTGGTCACCGTACTGCTACTGCCACTTACCAAGACAGCTCACACCCATCGTGTCAAAACAAGAAGGGAGGAGCGGGCCTCAAGTGCTGTGCCTTTAATCCACACTGCAGCTGCAACTGGATGGCGAAGCACTGTGTTTACCATGCAAGGACACGTCAGACGGGGGTGAGAGGACAACGCGCACGCAGATGAAGTACTTATCACAAAGTTCCCAACGCTCTGGAAGGCAGCAGTCAAGTCAAAAAATTAAGAAGCTCAACAAATCCAAATGAGAAAAACGCGAAGAGGTCCACACCTACACACACCTCCATCAGGCTGAACCACAGACAGAGACTCTTAGAAGCAGCGAGAGAGGAGCGACGTGTCGTGAACGAGGGTCCTGAGACATGAGCAACGGTGCCTCATCAGAACCACGGAGCGGGAGGCAGCCAGACAACACCTTCAGAGTGTTAAAAAACCTTTTTACACAAAACTATCTTCATAAAGGAAAAATAAAGCATTCCAAGATAAACAAAAGTAGAGAGTTCGTCACTGAAAGACCTGAGAGCCCTTCAGGATAAATGAAAGGGCACAAGACAGAACTCTAGCCCACGTGAATAGAGAGCACCAAGGCCCGGCGTGGTGGCTCACGCCTGTAACCCCAGCACCTTGGAAGACTCAAGGAGGAGGATCTTCTGACGCTGGGAGTTGGAGACCAGCCTGAGCAACATAGTGAGACCCCATCTCTACAAAAAAAAAAAAAATTAAAAATCAGCAGGGAAGGCCGGGCACAGTGGCTCACCCCTGTAATCCCAGAACTTTGGGAGGCCGACGTGCACGGATCATGAAGTTAGGAGATCCAGACCATCCTGGCTAACACGGAGAAACCCCGTCTCTACTAAAACTACAAAAAAATTAGCCGGGCATGG
This sequence comes from Macaca fascicularis, assembly GCF_037993035.2. Lineage (NCBI taxonomy): Eukaryota > Metazoa > Chordata > Mammalia > Primates > Cercopithecidae > Macaca > Macaca fascicularis. The sequence goes on from NC_088389.1 coordinate 1,668,538, forward strand.
TGGCGGGCACCTGTAGTCCCAGCTACTCGGGAGGCTGAGGCAGGAGAATGGCGTGAACCCGGGAAGCGGAGCTTGCAGTGAGCCGAGATGGCGCCACTGCACTCCAGCCTGGGCGATAGAGAGAGACTCGGTCTCAAAACAAACAAACAAACAAAAAATCAGCAGGGAATAGTGGCACGCACCCACAGGCCAACTACTCAGGAGGCTGAGGTGGGAGGATCTCTAGCCCTCTAGCCCAACTACTCAGGAGGTCGAGACTGCAGTGCTATGATTGTGCCACTGCGCTCCCACCTGGGTGACAGAGTGAGACCCTGTCAAGAGGGGAGAGGAGGGGAGGGGGGGGGGGGAGGGGAGGGGGGGGGAGGGGAATCAAGAGCACCAGTAAAAGCAACTACACAAGTAAATATGGAAGACAATATAAATGTATTTTTTTATTTATAATTTGTTTTTTCTCCTATATGATTTGAAAGACAATTGCGTAAAGCAATAACTATAAATCTGTGTGGATGGGCACACAGTGTAATGTAATTTGTATGACAACAGTACAAGAAGGGCAAAAGAAATTGAACTATACACAAATATTCCATACACTATTGTAATAAAGTTGGTATTAATACAAACTACATTATTAAAAATTAATATACTAAATTGTAATCCCCAGGACAACCAAAAAAAACAAATAAAAAGTACAGTCAGCTGGGCGCAGTGGCTCATGCCTGTAATCTCAGCACTTTGGGAGGCCGAGGAGGTCGGATCACCTGAGGTCAGGAGTTCGAGACCAGCCTGATCAACATGGAGAAACCCTGTCTCTACTAAAAATACAAAAACTTAGCCGGGCGTGGTGGCGCATGCCTGTAATCCCAGCTACTAGGGAGGCTGAGGCAGGAGAATCGCTTGAACCCAGGAGACGGAGGTTGCGGTGAGCTGAGACCACACCATTGCACTCCAGCCTGGGCAACAAGAGTGAAACTCCGTCTCAGAAAACAAAAGAAAAAAAAAAGTAGAGTCAAATAAACAACAAGGGAATTAAAATGGTATACAGTAGAAAATATCTAACACAGAAGAAAGTAATGAGTCAGGCATGGTGGTGCGCCTGTAGTCCCAGCTACTCAGGAGGCTGAGGCGGGAGGATCCCTTGAGCCCAGGAGTTCAAGGCCACAGTGCACTATGATCAAGGCTATGAATAGTCACTGCACTCCAGCCTGGGCAACACAGTGAAACTCTATCACCATGGGAAAAAAAAAAAAGTAATTGAGACAGAAAGTAACAAAAAAGAAAGACGACGCAGAAAGCAAGTACAAATAGACAAGTATACACCCTGCCTTTCAGTAATTAAGTTAAACGGAACGGAGTATAAACCCTGCCTTTCAGTAATTACCTTAAATGAAATGGATTACATGGCCCACATAAAAACCAGAGATTGGGGGAACAGATTAAAAAATTTGGGGCCAGGCGCCGTGGCTCACGCCTGTAATCCCAGCACTTTGGGAGGCCGAGGTGGAGTTCAGGACCAGCCTGGCCAACTTGGTGAAACTCCATCTCTACTAAAAATACAAAATGTAGCCAGGCATGGCTAATTACTAATTACTCTACTAAAAATACAAAAATTAGCCAGGCATGGTGGCGGGCGCCTGTAATCCCAACTACTTAGGAGGCTGAGGCAGGAGAACTGCTTGAACCGTGGAGTTGGAGGGGATGGGGTGGAGGTTGCCACGAGCCGCAGTCACGCCACTGGACTCCAGCCTGGGTGACAGAGCGAGACGCCATGTCAAAAAAAAAAAAAAAAATGTGACCTTAGTCCTTTGAGCTTCTTCCTGATGAGCAAGGAGGCCCTTGGGTCCAGACTTCTCTCCCGGAATGACCCCCAAACACCCGTCTCTGACGCCGCCTGAAAGGAAGACGTGGCACCAGCCCCTGACAGAGGCCAGAGGAAGAGAGGAACAGAACAAGCGGCAACCAAGCCCACGAGGAAGCAGAGCACGAAACCAGCTTCAGAAACAGGCTTAGCAAGTGAGCGGCGAGCGGACTGGGAAAGCGAACACAGACAAACTCAGTCAACCACGTTCTTCAGGGGAGATCAGAACTGACTGCCAAAATCCCCAATTTCTGGTAGTAACATTTGTCAGCCATCCACAAGCATATGCACTGCTTGGGAGGAGGACGAAGAGGCACTGCATTATTTGACCAGCGCTGAAGTGACCGAATTTGATGATATTAAATCAGGTTACAGAATAAATTTTTATTTTGATGAAAATCCTTACTTCAAAAATAAAGCTTTCTCACAGAATTTCATCTGAGTGAGAGTCGTGATCCATCTTCAAAGTCCACGGAAATCAAATGGAAATCTGGAAAGGAAACTCTTCAAGTCAAATGCGGAAGAAAGCCAGTAGGATGAGGCATCCTGAGGAACCAGACAAGTTCTGCACCTGGTTTACTGGCCATTCTGACACAGATGCAGCTGAGCTAGGAGAGGTCAGCAAAGACCATACTTGGCCAGTCCATCCCAGTGCTCCTTGGTTCCCAGTATGGATGATAAAGAAGGAGAAGACGAAGATGAGGAGGAGGAGGAACTGGAAGGCACTGATAAAGAAGGGGATCAGGAGAAGATAATAGAACACGCACAGACTAGAACCTTCCTTTTTTAAAGCTGTCTCCAGTTGCCGGGAGCTTGCTTTTTCCCCTAGTGCTCACCCGGTTCTTGAGGTCTCTCTTGTCTACATCGTGGATCTCAACTTATCTGGGGGGGAGATACCTTGAGGAGAATAAACTGTGAAAAGAATCTCTACCTCTTTCTGTTTCAGACTCATTTTTATCCCTTCCTGTCTCAACAAACTCGTATGGAATCAACACCACCATGTTCTGTGGAATCAACACCACCATGTTCTGTGGAATCAACACCACCATGTTCTGTGGAATCAACACCACCATGTTCTGTGGAAAAGAGAACAAGCTTGTGCCCCCTTTGCGCTGCTGGAAGCTACAGGGCACCGGGCCCCGATAACGCAGACAATTCTGGCTTCTCTTCCCTTCTCTGTATGTCGGGCTCAGAGAAAACTCGCTGTTGTTTAAAAAAAGAAAACTTCAGACCAGGCACAGGGGCGCACACCTGTCATCCCAGCACTTCGGGAGACCAAGATGGGAGGAGCACTTGAGGCCAGGAGTTCAAAACCAGCCTGAGCAATATAGCAAGACCCCATCTTTACAAAAAATTTAAAAATTAACTGGTAATAGTGGCAGATGCCAGTGGTCTCAGCTGATTAGGAGGCCGAGGTGGGAGGACTGCTTGAGCCCAAGGTCGAGGCTGCAGTGAGCTATGATCACACCACTGCACTCCAGTCAGGGTAACAGCAAGAACAGGCCTCTAAAAAACACAAAAATAAAACAAAACAAAAATTACAATTAAAAGCTTTAAAAAATAAGGTTACAGGCCAGGCGTGGTGGCTCACGCCTGTAATCCCAGCACTTTGGCAGGCTGAGGCAGGCGGATCACCTGAGGTCAGGAGTTCAAGACCAGCCTGGCCAACATGGTTAAACCCCGTCTCTACTAAACATACAAAAATTAGACGGACACAGTGGCACGCACCTGTAATCCTAGCTACCCGGGAGGCTGAGGCAAGAGAATCACCTGAACCTGGGAGGCGTAGGTAAGGGTGAGCCAAGATCACGCCATTGCACTCCAGCCTGGGTGACAAGACCTAGACTCCATCTCTAAATAAATAAATAAGGTTACAGAAGGCCAGCAAAGGGTGGGTCTCAAATGCCTGGTTGGGCTGGGTGGCCATTCTGGTAACACGGCTCCTCCTCTGGCGTGATTAACGGAGATGTGCGATGGACATCCTTGCAGTCTAAGGTGACACCTTAAAAATAAAATCTCCTCTATCAGGTAAGAAAAATACATATATATGATTCAACTGCTGAATCTACAAGATCCAATCTCAGATGGAAAGGACTAAAAGAGATATTCCTTCGACTGAAGACACAAAGAGATTAAAACTAAAAGGCCAAAAAAAGATATAGCATGCAAAAATAAACCATTAAAAAACAGAAGTGGCTATACTGATATCAGACAAAATAGACTTTAAAACAAAAACATTTATAGAGACAAAGAGGGACATTTCATAACGAGAGAAGGTTCAAAACAACCGGGCAGACGTAACGACTATAAACACACGCACGACAACGCAGCCGCAAAACACAAGGCAACAACCAACAGAACTGGAGGTACAAACACGAAATTCAGCAGTACTGTAGATCTCATACTCTACTCTCAATAACTAATAGAACTAGAAAGAAAATGAGAAAGAATAAGGAAGACTTAATACTATCAACCAATTCAATCTGACATATAGGGAACATTCCACCTAATAAATGCATAATGCACATTATTTTCAAGCACGGATGAAACATTCCCCAGGACAGAATATAATAAGGGATTTTTTCTAATCTAACAAATTAAACACACTGAAATTATACAAAGTATAATTCTGACCATACAGGAATTATATTAGAAATCAACAAAACAACAAAATCTGGGAAATACCGAAATATTTAGAAATTAAATGACACACTTCTGAAGTCACAAGGGAAAACAGAAAATATTCTGAACTGAATAAAAATGAAAATACAACATATCAACATTTATAGGAAGCAGCTTGTTTTTACCCAGGACACGTGTAACAACAGAGATGTATGGTCTCGGAGTTCTGAAGGCCAGAAGTCCATGATGAAGGTGTCAGTAGGCCGTGTGCTCTGTAATGGCTTTGGAGTGCAATCCCCTGCCTCGGCCAGGCTCTAGGGTCTGCTGGCCGTCCCTGACAGTCCTTGGCTTATGGAACCATCACCCCAGTCATGCACCACCTTCTCCCTGTGTGTCTGCATGCCGTCCTCTTTCTGTGCATGTCTGTGTTCACAAGGCATCCTTTTTTTAAGAGGACACACAAGTTGTACCGGATTAGAGGCCTACCCTACTCAACTATGATCTCATCTTAACTAATTTCCAAACAAGGTTAAATGACCTATTTCCAAATAAGGTCAAATTCTGAAGTACTGGGGTTTAGGACTTCAACATATTTTTGGGGGGAATGGAATTCATTCTATAACATAGCTAAAGCATTAAGAAACTAGTAAAAAACTAGGCCGGGCGCAGTGGCTTACGCCGCAATCCCAACACTTTCGGAGGCCAAGGTGGGTGGATCATTTGAAGTCCGGAGTTCAAGACCAGCTTGGCCAACGTGGTGAGACACCATCTCTACTAAAAATACAAAAATCATCCGGGCGTGGTGGCGGGTGCCTGTAATCCCAGCTACTTGGGAGGCTGAGGCGGGTGGATCACCTGAGGTCAGGAGCTCAAGACCAGCACAACCAACATGGTGAAACCCCGTCTACTAAAAATACAAAAATTGCTAACTTTTGTACTAGCAAAATACAAAAATACGCCGGGCGTGGTGGCGCACTCCTGTATTCCCAAATATTCAGGAGGCCGAGGCAGGAGAATCGCTTGAACCCAGGAGGCGGAGGTTGCAGTGAGCCAAGATGGCGTCACTGCACTCCAGCCTGGGTGACAGGGCGAAACTCCATTTCAAAAAAAAAAAAAAAAGTTGCTTCTCTGAAAACTTCAACATAATTCACAAAACTTTAGCTAGAATGACCAAGAAAAAGAGAAAAATGACCCCACTTACTAAAATCTATTAGCATCAAAGAGGAAACACAAGCCCTGACAGAAATAAAAATGGTCGTAGGGAATACTATGAGTGACAGCATACCACAAACTAGATAACCTGGATGCGATTAACAAATTCTTAGGAAGACACGGAACAACAAAGATAACTCAGGAATAAACAGCAAACCTGCACACCTAGAACAAATACGGAAATTAATAATTTTTAAAGCTTCCGATAAAGAAAAGCCAAGATCTAGATGGCTTCGCAGGTGAATTTTTTTTTTTTTTTTTTGAGATGGAGTCTCACTGTCTCCCACGCCGGAGTGCAGTGGCACGATGTCGGCTCACTGCAAGCTCCACCTCCCGGGTTCCCGCCATTCTCCGGCCTCAGCCTCCCGAGTAGCTGGGACTACAGGCGCCCGCCACCACGACCGGCTAATTTTTGTATCTTTAGTAGAGACGGGGTCTCACCATGTGAGCCAGGATGGTCTTGATCTCCTGACCTCATGATCCGCCCGACCCGCCCGCCTCGGCCTCCCAAAGTGCTAGGATTACAGGCGTGAGCCACCGCGCCTGGCACACAGGTGAATTTTAACCAAACATTTAAAGACATGATAACCGGTGCTTCACAAACTCTTCCCAAAAACGGAAAAGGGAAATACACTTCTCAACTCATTCTATGAAGCCAGTATTACCTTTGCACCAAATACACAAAGAAAATGACAGGCACTTGCCTGTAGTCCCAGTTACTCAGGAGACTGAGGTAGGAGGATCACTTCAGCTTAGGACTTCAAGACTGCACTGAGCCATGATGGCACCACTGCACTCCAGCAGGGCCACAGAGCAAGACCACCTATCTAAAGTAAAATTTTAAAAATGTTTTAGGCCAGGCGCAGTGGCTCACACCTGTAATCCCAGCATTCTGGGAGGCCGAGGCAGGCGGATCACCTGAGGTCAGGAGTTGAAGACCAGCCTGGCCAACATGGCAAAACTCCATCTCTACTAAAAATACAAAATTAGCCTGGCATGGTGGAGCATGCCTGTAATCCCAGCTACTCGGGAGGCTGAGGCAGGAGAATCACTTGAACCTGGAAGGCGGAGTTTGCAGTGAGCCGAGATCACACCATTGCACTCCAGCCTGGGCAACAAGAGTGAAACTCTGTCCAAAAAAAAAAAAATACAAAAAAATTTTTAAAAACCAAATACCTACAGACCAACATAATACCACTTATGAACAAAGATGCAACAATCCCCAATAAAATACTAGCAAATCAAACTCAGCAAGATTTAAAAAGGATTAGATACCATACCCAAAAGAATTTAGTGCAGAAATGCAGAGCGGCTGAGCATATGAAAATCAATGTCAGACACTGTATCAATAACAGGGAAAAACTACAAAATCATCTCAACAGATGGAGAAAAACATTTGACAAAATCCAAAACCCCTTTATAATGAAAACACTCAACAAGCCAGAAGTAACAGGGAATTCCTCAATCTGATAAATGGCATCTATGGAAAAACCCACAGCTAATATCATACCTAATGGTAAAAAATGAAAAGCCTTCCCCTAAAAACAGAAATGAAGATGGGAATGTCAGCTTTCACCACTTCTATTCAACATTTTACTGGCCAGGGCAATTAGCGAAGGAAAAAAGTGAAGAACTACAACTCTATTCCCAAATGACATAGTCCTATATCTAGAAAATCCCAAGGAATCCACACCAAAAAAATTCAGCAAAGTTGCAGGATACAAGATTCAACATATAAAAATCAATTTTATGTCTATACAATTGCAATCTAAAAATGAAATCTGGCCGGGCACAGTGGTGTGCACCTGTAATCCCAGCTACTCAGGAGGCTGAGGCAGGAGAACTGCTTGAACCCAAGAGGCGGAGGTTGCAGTGAGCGGAGATCACGCCACTGCACTCTAGCCTGGGTGACAGAGCAAGACTCCATCTCAAAAAAAAAAAAAAGAAATTTTTAAAAATTGTATTTATAGGCCGGGCACGGTGGCTCAAGCCTGTAATCCCAGCACTTTGGGAGGCCGAGACAGGCAGGATCACGAGGTCAGGAGATCGAGACCATCCTGGCTAACACGGTGAAACCTCGTCTCTACTAAAAAATACAAAAAACTAGCCGGGCGAAGTGGCGGGTGCCTGTAGTCCCAGCTACTCGGGAGGCTGAGGCAGGAGAATGGTGTGAACCCGAGAGGAGGAGCTTGCAGTGAGCTGAGATCCGGCCACTGCACTCCAGCCTGGGTGACAGAGCAAGACTCCGTCTCAAAAAAAAAAAAAAAAATTGTATTTATAATAGCATCAAAAAGAATGAAATACTTCTAAGAAATAACTACAAGACTTACACATGAAAATACTGCTTTTTGTTTTGTTTTGTTTTTTGAGACGGACTCTCGCCTCCCAAGTAGCTGGGACTACAGGCGCCCACCACCACGCCTGGCTATTTTTTTATATTTTTAGTACAGACAGGGTTTCACCGTGTTAACCAGGATGGTCTCGATCTCCTGACCTCGTGATCCACCCGCCTCAGCCTCCCAAAGTGCTGGGATCACAGTCATGAGCCACCGTGCCGGCCCTGAAAATATTGTTGTTTTTTTTTTTTGAGACGGAGTCTCGCTCTGTCGCCCAGGCTGGAGTGCAGTGGCCGGATCTCAGCTCACTGCAAGCTCCGCCTCCCGGGTTTACGCCATTCTCCTGCCTCAGCCTCCTGAGTAGCTGGGACTACAGGCGCCCGCCACCTCGCCCGGCTAGTTTTTTGTATTTTTAGTAGAGACGGGGTTCCACCATGTTAGCCAGGATGGTCTCGATCTCCTGACTTCGTGATGCACCCGTCTCGGCCTCCCAAAGTGCTGGGATTACAGGCTTGAGCCACCGCGCCCGGCCGAAAATATTGTTAAATAAAATTGAAGGCCGGGTAAAGCGGCTCACACCTGTAATCCCAACACTTTGGGAGGCCAAGGAGGGCAAATCACGAGGTCAGGTGTTGGAGACCAGCCTGGCCAACATGGTGAAACTCCGTCTCTACCAAAAATACAAACAAGAAATTAGCTGGGCATGGTAGCTGAACTGGAGTGCCACTGCACTCCAGCCCAGGTGACAGTGCAAGGCTCTGTCTCAAAATAAATAAATAAAATAAAATAAAATAAAATAAAATAAAATAAAATAGAAGACCTAAATAAATGGACAAGCATCCGGTGTTCCCCAGTTGGAAGACTTGCTATTAAGATGGCCATATCCTAAATTGATTGACATATTCAACACAATCCCTTTCAAGATCCCAAAAGGCTTTTTTGCAGATATTGACAACATGATCCTAAAACTCACATGAAAATGCAAGGGACAGCCGGGCGCGGTGGCTCATGCCTGTAATCCCAGCACTTTGGGAGGCTGAGGCGGGCAGATCACGAGGTCAGGAGATCGAGACCATCCTGGCTAACACGGTGAAACCCCGTCTCTACTAAAAATACAAAAAAAAAAAAAAAAAAAAAAAAAAACTAGCCGGGCGTGGTGGCGGGCCCCTGCAGTCCCAGCTACTCAGGAGGCTGAGGCAGGAGAATGGCGTGACCCTGGGAGGCGGAACTTGCAGTGAGCCAAGATCATGCCACTGCACTCCAGCCTGGGTGACAGAGCGAGACTCCGTCTCAAAAAAAGAAGGAAAGGAAAGGGGAAAGGAAAGGGGAAAGAAAGAAAGGAAAGAAAGGAAAAAAGAAAACGCAAGGGACCCAGTCTTGAAAAAAAAAGACAAAATCAAAGGACTCACATTTCCTCATCACAAAACTTATTACACTGCTGCAATAACACAGACAGGGTGGTACTCGCATAAGGACAGATGTATAGATCAATGGAATAGAACCGAGAACCCAGAAATGAACCATCACATTTATGTTCAACTGATTTTCAAAAATGACGGCCAGGCAATTCCATGGGGAAAACACAGTCTTTTCAACGAGTGCCGCTGAGCCAACTGTAAGTGAAAAGAATGAAGCCTGGATCCTACCTAACATCACGTACAAAAATTAAGTCAACACGGATCAAAGACTTAAAAGTAAGAGCTAAAACTATGCAACTTTTCCAAGGAAACAAACTCCCTGGTTTGGATTGGGCAATCAGACACGACAACAAAAGCAAAGAAACCAAGGGGAAAAACAAGAAAGTTGGATTTCATCAAAAATTAAAAACATTTGTGCTTCAAAGGAAAGCATCAAGAAAAGAAAAATTAGGCCGGGCGCAGTGGCTCACACCTGTAATCCCACCACTTTGAGAGGCCGAGGCAGGTGGACCACTTGAAGTCAGGAGTTCAAGACCAGCCTGACCAACGTGGTGAAACCCCGACTCTACTAAAAATACAAAAATAAGCCGGGCGAACACCTGTAATCCCAGCTACTCAGGAGGCTGAGGCAGGAGAATGGCTTGAACCGGAGAGGCGGAGGTTGCAGTGAGCCAAGATTTCACTTCGGCCTGGGCGACAGAGTGAGACTCTGTCTCAAAAAAAAAAAAAAAAAAAAAAAAGAAAGTGAAAAGATAACCCACAGAATGAGAGAAAAGATTTGCAAAAAAGTAGAGCAGGATGGGGGGTCGGGGAAGGATTAGGGAATGCCTGCTAACGGGTATAAGGTTTCTTTTTGGGGTGACAGAACGATCTGGAAATAGTGGTAATGGTTGTACCATTCCAAACATACCAAAGAACCCCACTGAGGTGCACATTTTAAAATGTGAATTTTATAGTAAATGAATTACATCTCAATAAAAATAAATCATCTGCTCCTGTATTGATATTGGAATATGGCAATAGCGATCAGTGTGAAGACATTTTCAAAGATGAAACACAGAAAACTTATCACAGATAGGCACTTAACAGATGAACAGTTCCAGTAATTTTTATGACAGGGCACATTAACTTTGAACCCCAATTAAGCAAAATGTTATCCCCCAAAAAATTCTGTTCTTCTAATCAGTAGATCTGTATTACAAAAAAAAAAAAAAAAAAAAAAAGTAGTCAACTATATTTTGATCTTTGTCAACAAAAATTTGTGGAGTTATCCTTGATTTTGCTTCTTGGTGCACGAGTCCGAAATACTATCCAGCCTGCACAGAAAAAGTTTGCCACTCCTGGAATAAACCACCCCAGAGCTGACCCGAGCATGCCTTCCCTGTCTGGGTGAATGGCACCGCCACCCACCCTTCTTCTGCTCAAGCAGAGAACCCAGCATTTGGCTCCAGCCTAGTCCCACAAGTCATCCTTGTGCCCTCCTCATCTGCCACATAACTGGTGACCACCCACTTCCTGAGGACTGCATTTGCTGCCTCCACTGCCGTCCGTCTACAATCCGTTCTTCACATAGCAGCAGGAAGACCAGGAAGGAAGCCAGAGCCTAACACGCAAACCTGATGAAGTCACTCCCTGCCTTGAAACCCTCCTACTGCCCTTATTACAAGGACAAGAATCATTAGCATGGTCTCCACAGCCCCATCAGTCCACCTAGGTTAGCAACCTGCCCCATGTGATGCTATACCCAGGAGAATAACCAAAGAAACAGTCATTAAATGGTTTAAAAAGTGGTCTTGGCCGGGCACAGTGGCTCACGCCTGCAATCCCAGCACCTTGGGAGGCCAAGGCAGGCACATGGCTTGAGGCCAAGAGCTCAAACCAGCCTGGGCAACATGATGAAACCCTGTCTCTACCAAATATACAAAAATTACCTGGTGTGGTGGCACACACCTGTCATCCCAGCTACTCGGGAGGCTGAGGCGGGAGGACTGCTCGAGCCCAGGAGTTTAAGACCAACCTGGGCAACACAGCGAGACCCCATCTCAAAAACAAAAACAAAAAACAGAGCACAACACAGACTACATCTTGGTGCATTCGCCTCTGCATTTTCCAGGTGAACTGAGGCGGAAAGGCTGACTTACTCCCACCCGCAACTCGCAAGTGACTTCTGCGATTCCCTCCCAACTCTCCCCCAACGCCCTTCTACCGCACCGTCCTAGTCCAGGGCAGAGCCAGCTCTAACATGTACCGGCCACGTGGGAAAGTCATCGAACCCCTCGACATGACAGTATCATTACTGCATCTAAGTGACAGTAAACATGCTGAAAAGGCAACAGACGTGACCCTGTGGCCCAGGTCCTTAGGAGGCTGATGTGGGAGAATCACCTGAACGAGATCGAGCCACCGCACTCCAGCCTGGACAACACAATGAGGTCCTGTCTCGAAAATAAACAAATACAAAACGTGTGTAAATTAGCCTGGTGTGGTGATGCACGCCTGTGGCCCCAGCTACTTGGGGGCTGAGATGGGAGGACGACCTGATCCCAGGAGGTCCAGGATGCAGTGAGCTGAGACTGCGCCACTGCACTCCAACCTGGGTGACAGAGCAAGACCCAGTCTTAAAAATCAATCAATAAAGCAAAATTAAGTGATCTCAAATAAAAGAAAATGGAAACGGAACGCATGAGGGAGCAAGCCCACCTGTAACGTCTGGACAGCATTCCGTACGACGCATTGATCTGCATGATGGACACAGCTAACGGGGCCAGGAAATTGAAACAGAAATCACAAGAGACAAAACACAAACAAGTGGCTGGGGTTTTATGCTCCTTGTTGACGGCCCTAAATGTCTCCTGACCAAGCTGTGCAAAGGGAAGACCAGGAGACTCCGGCTATGGCAGGTGCCCGAGGGACAGGCTGCCTACACCACAGACGGCACAAAATGACGCCACCAGGAGTCCACGCGAGTCATGGGACCCCTGGGAGCACCACCTCCTCCTCCTGCCCCAAGTTTGCAGCTCACACAGGTAACGCCCAGGAAGCTTGAATTCAAACTCCAAAGACGCTTCACTCTTTTGCTGTTCTGGGACCCAAAGGGTACCTCAGATTACCTGGCTGAAACACAATGGAAAGACACTCATTTCCTCTTCCGCGACATGGAGTAACTGGGTTAGTGACCCCACCTGATAAAGCTGTTATAAGGATTAAATTTAAAACTCCATACAGGCCAGCGTGGTGGCTCACGCCTATAATCCCAACACTTTGGGAGGCCAAGGCGGGCAGATCACGAGGTCAGGAGATGGAGACCATACTGGCTAACACAGTGAAACCCCGTCTCTAATAAAAATACAAAAAAAATTAGCTGGGGGTGGTGGCGGGCACCTGTAGTCCCAGCTACTCAGGAGGCTGAGGCAGGAGAATGGCGTGAACCCAGGAGGCGGAGGTTGCAGTGAGCCGAGATCACTCCACTGCACTCCAGCCTGGGCAACACAGTGAGACTCCATCACAAAAAAATAATAATAATAAATAAAAATAAAATAAATAAATAAATATAAGAATGATACCAGTTGTGATACATTCTTACTGGAAAAAAAAATAATAATAAGACAAATCTGCATCTGATGGAGCCCCTGGACCAGGGCTATCCAACTGAAAGACAATGTGAACCACAGAGGGAACCATGTACGTAATTCCTAATTTTCTAGTTGTCACTTTTTTTTTTTTTTTGAGACGGAGTCTCACTGTGTCGCCCAGGCTGGAGTGTAGCAGCGCAATCTCGGCTCACTGCAACCTCCGCCTCCCAGTTTCAAGTAATTCTCCTGCCTCAGCCTCCTGAGTAGCTGGGACCACAGGCACGTGCCATCACGCCTGGCTAATTTTTTGTATTTTTAGTAGAAGGTGGGGTTTCACCGTGTTAGCCAGGATGGTCTCAATCTCCTGACTTCATGATCCACCCACCTTGGCCTCCCAAAGTGCTGGGACTGGCATGAGCCACTGTACCCAGCCCGTCACATTTTTAAAAACCAGAAACACACCAAATAACTTTTAATACTTTATTTAACCCAATATATCCAAAGTACTATATATCCACATGCAATCAACATTTTTAAAAGTATTAATGTGATCATTTACATTCTTTTTTACAATCTGCATTCAAAATCCCAGGTGTTTTCTGCACTCACCACACATCTCACCTCACACTAACCACGTTTCAAGTACTCCAGAGCCACGTGTGGTGAGTGGCTCTCACACTGGACATCAGCAGTTCTAGATAGTAAGTGTATGTCAATGACAGGCACTACAGGAAAGAGGAACATGCTAAACGCCACCGTTAAGATGCAATCAGCAAAACAAGGTTATAGGAAACACTGGGACAAATGAACCATTCTCTTCAAAACTTAATTGCAAGAAAAAATAAAGACATGAGAAAAAATAAATAATAATAAAGACATGGAGGAGAAATCAATATACTGAGATTTAAGAGATCTCTACCAAAGCTAATGAATAGACCATATTTTGTTCCTAAACTGAAACAAGAAATCTGAACACTATTTATTGACTGAAATATTTACATTAACTGAAATATTCACAGAAAAAATATGCCTGAGAACTGCTTCAATATAATTGCAGATAGGGTAGGGGTGAGGGAGGTATTACAGCTGAAACAAGACTGACCATTATAAGATAACTGTTAATGCTGGGGGACAGGGAACAGTGTTCATATATACCTACCTTTGAGGAAGTTTGAAAAAGTTCCATCATAAAAAGCCTCAAACATCTATACATGTATTTGTACGATCACGTGACACTTAATGAGGGGGATACATTCTGAGATATGCATCATTAGGTGATTTCATCACGGTGCAAACATCAAAGTGCACTTCCGCAAACCAAGACGGGATAGCCTGTGACACACCTAGACTGTATGGTGAAGCCTACAAACCTAGACGGGATAGCCTATGACACACCTAGACTGTATGGTGAAGCCTACAAACCTAGACGGGATAGCCTATGACACACCTAGACCGTATGGTGAAGCCTATGGCTTCTAGGCTACAAACCTGCACAGCGTGGTACTGTAGGTAGGTGTAACACAATGATACCCGTATGTCTGAACATAGAAAAGGCAGCACACTACCCTACTACAAAACAATGCCCACTACACGACTAGGAAATAAGAATTTCTAGCCTCTATTATTATTATTTTTTTTTTTTTTTGAGACAGGGTCTCGCTCTGCTGCCCAGACTGAAGTGCAGTGGCACCAACATGGTTCACTGCAGTCTTGACCTCCTGTCAAACAACTCCCCCACCTCAGCCTCCCAGAGTAGCTGGGTCTACAGCACACACCACAATGCCCAACTAATTTATTATTTTTGTAGAGACAGGGTCTTATTATGTTGTCCAGTCTGGTCTTGAACTCCTGGGCTCAAATGATGCTCCTGCCTCAGCCTCTCCCAGTGCTGGGATGACAGGTGTGAGCCACCACGCCTGACTCCATTACAGTCTTATGGGACCACCCACAGGTATGTGGTCTGCCATTGACCAAAATGTCCTTAAGTGACACACGACTGTATATTCATAAATATCATGAAATATGCACAGTAATACTGGGGACCTCCCAAGAGAAGAACTGAGTGGCTAGGGAGGTACTTTTTCAATTTTGTTTTATTTTTATTTTTTTCCCAAGATGGAGTTTCACTCTTGTTACCCAAGCTGGAGTCCAATGGCACAATCTCAGTTCACTGCAACCTCCACCTCCCGGGTTCAAGCAATTCTCCTGCCTCAGCCTCCCGAGTAGCTGGGATTACAGGCACCTGCCATCACGCCTGGCTAATTTTTTATATTTTTATTAGAGACAGCATTTCACCATGTTGGCCAGGCTGCTCTCAAACTCCTGACGTCAGGTGATCGACCCGCCTGCCTCGGCCTCCCAAAGTGGTGGAATTACAGGCATAAGCCACTGCACACGGCCATACTTTTTCAATTTTGAACCATGTAACTGTCCTATATGCTCAAAAAATTAAATCTAAACACCTATATCATGACTAACCTAAGCCACTCAAGCCAAGCCTGCTCACTGGCCCCCTATTTCCACTACAGTCTCCCTTCATCCACTCAGCCAGGGTCATCTTTTTAAAATATCACTCCATGCCTAAAATCTTCAAGGACTGTCTACAGTGGTTATGAAACAGCCCAACTTGTTACCATGGTAACACGGCCCCGGATGACCTTGCCCTGCCTTGCCAGCTTCATCTCGTGCCACCCTCCCCTTCTGACCTTGTAACTCCACTGTGTACCAAAGGATACAGACCTCACCCAAATCACAGTCGAGGAAACTGGGACTTTTATATGTCACACACCATGCAGCTACCAAAAACACTGAAGACACGATTGCACGTCAGACAATACAGGACAGAGGAAGTACAACGGCACATAATCACTGATTACCAGCAATTAAAATAAAAACACATACACTCATGCGGATCAGGAAAAAACAGATGACAAATATTTGGCGTTCTGAGGGTTCTAGGTTTTCTAAATTTGCTAAAATGCCTAATTTTTGTTAATGTACACTTCATACACCTTCTCATGCCAATTCATGTCTTACATCCTTTAAGACCTAGACTATGCGTTGCACAAGAAGCTGTTAAAGGGAAAAAAAGACCTAGACTAACTCATCTTCCTTAAGGAGCTTATCGCCACACATGTGGCCACAGCAGTTATGGCCATCCAGCAGCCTCTTCTTGCTTACTTTTAACTGACTCTCATTTCCTACTCAGTAATATTTGCTCTGTTCTATTATTAAATTTTGTAAAATCAGGGACCAATCTCTAAACTTTGTATGTCCTCTTACAAATACCTGGAATAGCACCGTATAAACAGAGAGTGCTCCACCAGCACCTTCAATACGCTGTGATCAGAACCAGCCTGTCACAACTAGAATACAGAAAGAAATCCACAAGCTTTCCAGAACGGAACAGCAGCTCGCAGTGACGTTCCTGGGAAAGAGGCCTCTTATCTAGGAGACTCCATTTCAAAGGAAATGCTGCCTCTGAAGAGGTACAGCAGCCACTTTGGCTTTTATTTTTCAAAATCCAAAACCATCAAAGAGATTTTTTTTTTAATATATGAAAATATTACAAGTTAAAGAGAAGCAAAACAGTAAGAAAGGAGATTTCTCAGTCCTGGAAGTAATGCTTTCTGTATCATACCTGCCATGGCCAAATTAACTGGGTTCTAATAACTATTCTCAGCCAGGCGCGGTGGCTCACGCCTGTAATCCTAGCACTTTGGGAGGCCAAGGAGGGCCAATCACGAGGTCAGGAGATGGAGACCAGCCTGGCTAACACAGTGAAACCCCATCTCTAGTAAAAACAGAAAAAATTAGCCAGGCATGGTGGCGGGTGCCTGTAATCCCAGCTACTCGGGAGGCTGAGGCAGGAGAATGGCGAGAACCTGGGAGGCAGAGCTTGCAGTGAGCCGAGATCGCACCACTGCACTCCAGCCTGGGCGACAGAGAAAGACTCTGTCTCAAAAAAAAAAAAAAGAAAAATGGGTCGGATGCAGTGGCTCACACCGGTAACCCCAACACTTTGGGAGGCCGAGGCAGTCGGATCACATGAGGTCAGGAGTTCGAGACCAGCCTGACCAACATGGAGAGCTCCCACCTCTACAAAAAATACAAAAATAGCCAGGCATGGTGGTGGGCACCTGTAATTCCAGCTACTCAGGAGGCTGAGGCAGGAGAAACGTTTGAACCTGAGAGGCAGAGGTTCCAGTGAACCAAGATTGCGCCATTGCACTCCAGCCTGGGCAACAAGAGCAAAACTCCGTCTCAAAAACAAACCAAAAAAAAAAACAAATACAAAAGCAAATAACTATCCCTACCTGGTCTGCTGAGTGAGCACCTTAAAATCAAACTGCCCACTTACGTGAGGAAACGGCATCCATCAGCCATGCTAAATCCAATGAAATGATAAAAAATAAATAAATAAATAAAGGCTCCTAAAGAACCCAAAACATGACTCTTATAAGCCAAATTATTTTCAAAGAAAAACTCAATAAAATGTGGTCAAACCTACACAGCTCTTTGAGCACATGACAGAAAACCAGGGCTCTAGCCCCAGCTCTGGCTCTGGCCACACGTAAGATCTCCAGTAACTAAGGTAGCCACAGATGCTCTTTTCGACATGAGAGCTGAGGCACAAACATCACCCTTGCTGGCCCTTATTATGACTCCAGAACCTTCTGACCACAACCAAGAACTGACACAGTAAGATCCCAAGACAGGCAGCCCTTTTCATAGGACAGCTGTGCTTCTAGTTTATGGGAGAATCTGCTTCTCAAGATTTATGAAAATGCTTCTCAGGCCAGGCACAGCAGCTCATGCCTGTGATCCCAACACTTCGAGAGGCCAAAGCGGGAGAATCGCCTGAGCCCAGCTGGAGATCAGCCTGGGCAACACAGTGAGACTCCATCTCTACAAAATGTTTTATAAATTATACTAAATGTAATTAAAAATTAAATGTTTAGGTTGGGCATGGTGGCTCACATCTGTAATTCCAGCACTTTGGGAGGCCGAAGCGGGCAGATTACGAGGTCAGGGGATCAAAACCATCCTGGCTAACACGGTGAAACTCCATCTCTACTAAAAATACAAAAAATTAGCCGGGCCTGGTGGCGGGCGCCTGTAGTCCCAACTACTTGGGAGGCTGAGGCAGGAGAATGGCGTGAACCCGGGAGGCAGAGATTGCAGTGAGCCAAGATCGCGCCACTGCACTCCAGCCTGGGCGAAAGAGCGAGACTCTGTCTCAAAAAACAAATAAAAAAAATTAAATGTTTAAAATTAATCATTTAAAAAAAAAGAAAAACTGCTTCTGATCCTCCCCTTTCTCTTACCAAAAATCAATCAAAGACAAGAAAGGCAGGAAAGAGACACATAAACCCCAAGACATGTGAAATCCCTAAAGAAAACACAAATAGGAAGATGCAGCGGTAGAGGACAGCTAACCCATCCCACAGAGTAGAGGAAGAAGAAACTTAAATAAAGGAGTTGCAGCTGAGCAGCCGGCAGACTGACCCCGGAAAACACAGAAGGGTGGGGACAACGGGGGTGATGCCTGCAGCTGCAAAGGGGAATGTGGACAAAACTCCACCTGAGAACAGCTGACCCCTCAGGTCTCCTCCTCAAGCAAGTACTGGTCTTCTTAGCCACAGGACACTAGACTTTTACCCCGTAAAAAGGTCCACTAAAATTGGCCGGGCACGGTGGCTCACGCCTGTAATCCCATTATTTTGGGAGACCCAGGCGGGTGGATAACCTGAGGTCAGAAGTTCAAGACCAGCCTGGCCAACATGGCGAAACCCCCCTCTACTAAAAATACAAAAAGTAGCCACACGTGGTGGTGTACACCTGTAATCCCAGCTACTCGGGGGGTGGGAGGGCACTGAGGCAGGAGAATTGCTTGACCCTGGGAGGCGGAGGCTGCAGTGAGCCGAGACTGCACCAACGCACTCCAGCCTGGGTGACAAGAGCAAGACTCCATCTCCAAAAAAAAAAAAACATTCCTGCTTATACCAGCAAGGCAAGAAATTGAGGGATCATTCAAGAAAACCAAACCATCCCAGAAAACAAACCAGCAGATAGAAACATCTGCAAGAGGGCCAGGCGCGGCAGCTCACGTCTGTAATCCCAGCATTTTGGGAGGTCAAGGTGGGCAAATCACCTGAGATCAGGAGTTTGAGAACAGCCTGGCCAACATGGTGAAACCCTGTTTCTACAAAAAATACAAAAAATTATCCCGGCGTGGTGGTGGGCACCTGTAATCCCAGTTACTCGGGAGGGAGGCAGGAGAATCGTTTGAAGCTGGGAGGGTTGCAGTTAGCTGAGACTGTGCCACTGCACTCCAGCATGGGTGACAGAGAGAGACTCCATCTTTAAAAACAAAAATTTTAGGCCGGGCGCGGTGGCTCAAGCCTGTAATCCCAGCACTTTGGGAGGCCGAGACGGGCGGATCATGAGGTCAGGAGATCGAGACCATCCTGGCTAACACGGTGAAACCCCGTCTCTACTAAAAATACAAAAAACTAGCCGGGCGAGGTGGCGGCGCCTGTAGTCCCAGCTACTCGGGAGGCTGAGACAGGAGAATGGCGTAAACCCGGGAGGCGGAGCTTGCAGTGAGCTAAGATCCGGCCACTGCACTCCAGCCCGGGCAACAGAGCCAGACTCCGTCTCAAAAAAAAAAAAAAAAAAAATTTTTTAAAAAGGCCGGGCGCGGTGGCTCACGCCTGTAATCTCAGCACTTTGAGAGGCCGAGGCAGGCGGATCACAAGGTCAGGAGATCGAGACCATCCTGGCTAACACGGTGAAACCCCGTCTCTACTAAAAATACAAAAAATTAGCCAGGTGTGGTGGCGGGCGCCTGTAGTCCCAGCTACTCGGGAGGCTGAGACAGGAGAATGGCGGGAACCTGGGAAGCAGAGCTTGCAGTGAGCCGAGATCGCGCCACTGCACTCCAGCCTGGGCGACAGAGCGAGACTCCATCTCAAAAAAAAAAAAAAAAAAAAAAACCAGGCGTGGTGGTTCATGCCTATAATCCTGGCACTTTGGGAGGCAAGGGGGGGGTGGGTCACCTGAGGTCAGGAGTTTGAGACCAGCCTGGCCAACATGGTGAAAACCTGTCTCTACCAAAAATACAAAACTTAGCCGAGTGTGGTGGCGCATGCCTGTAATCCCAGCTACTAGGGGGTGCTAAGGCAGGAGAATCACTTGAACCTAGGAGATGGAGGTCACAGTGAGCCAACACCAGGCCACTGCACTCCAGCCTAGGCAACAAAGCGAGACTCCGTCTCAAAACAAAACAAAACAAAAACAAAAAATTAACCTGGTGTGGTAGTGCACGCCTGTAATCCCAGCTACTGGGGGGGCTGAGGCAGAATTGCTTGAACCTAGGATGCGGAGGTTACAGTGAGCAGAGATCACGCCATCGCACTCCAGCCTGGGCAACAAGAGCGAAACTCCGTCCCAAAAAAAAAAAAATCTGCAAGAGAGCCAACAAAACAGCAACAGCCAACCATCACCCCACAGTGAAAGCAACAAGTAAACAAGGCCCCAGCACTCAGCTTTCCACGGTGAGTGCTTTATTCGCAACACAGCAAAATGACCAAAGACAATGAGACACTGAAGGAAAGGCTACATCATGGAAGAAAGACTAAGAGATAAGACAGCAAAGAGGAATGAATGCAGGGAAAACACAAAAAATGAAAGAAACCCCCTTTTTTTTTTTTTTGGTTAGAGACAGAGTTTCTTGCTCTGTCGCCCAGGCTGGAGTGCAGTGGTGTGATCACGGCTCACTGCAGCCTCAACCTCCCAGATTCAAGCGATCCTCCTGCCTTAGCCTCCTGAGTAGCTGGGACTTCAGGCACGTACCAGCTGGTCATGGTGATGCATGCTGGAAGTCCCAGATTTTAGGGTCTTGCCGTGTTGCACAGGCTGGGACATTTTTTTAAATAGTTTTTTAAATAACTTTAACTGGAATTTTAAAATTTTAATTGTAATTAAAATAAGCAAAGATACTATATACATAAAACAAGAACAGGAGATACTAAAAAAAGAATAGAAAACAGTAAAGAATATAAAAATAAAACAACTGGGCCAGGCGAGGTGGCTCACGCCTGTAATCCCAGCACTTTGGGAGGCCGAGGTGGGTGGATCACCTGAGGTCAGGAGTTCGAGACCAGCCTGAACAACATGGAGAAACCCTGTCTCCACCAAAAAAAGATACAAAATTAGCCAGGCTTGGTGGTACACGCCTGTGATCCCAGTTACTCGAGAGGCTGAGGCAGGAGAATCACTTGAACCCAGGAGGCAGAGGTTGCAATGAGGAGAGATCGTGCCATTGCACTCCAGCCTAGGCAACAAGAGTGCAACTCTGTCTCAAAAAATATATATAGGCCGGGCGCGGTGGCTCAAGCCTGTAATCCCAGCACTTTGGGAGGCCGAGACGGGCGGATCACGAGGTCAGGAGATCGAGACCATCCTGGCTAACACAATGAAACCCCGTCTCCACTAAAAATACAAAAAAAAAATTAGCCGGGCGCGGTGGCGGCGCCTGTAGTCCCAGCTACTCGGGAGGCTGAGGCAGGAGAATGGCGGGAACCCGGGAGGCGGAGCTTGCAGTGAGCCGAGATCGCGCCACTGCACTCCAGCCTGGGCGACAGAGCGAGACTCCGCCTCAAAAAAAAAAAAAAAAAAAATATATATATATATATATACACACACACATATATACATAACTGAAACTAAATATTTTGATTAAAAAAATTGGGAAATGGTCAAAAATGCTCCCCCAAAATAGAAAAAAAACAAGACATGACAAGAAAAAATATACTTAAAATTAGAAAACTAAATACAGGATGTCCAACATTCAACTAAAGGAAACAGAAAAGGACCACACACAGAGGAGAAAGTAAAGAATAAACTGTCGGCCAGGCGCAGTGGCTCACACAGGTAATCCCAGCACTTTGGGAGGTCGAGGCTGGCAGATCACTTGAGGTCAGGTGAGACCAAACTGGTCAACACGACAAAACCCCATCTCTACTAAAAACACAAAAATTAGCCAGGCGTGGTAGCGCATGCCTGTAGTCCCAGCTACTCCAGAGCCGAGGCAGGAGGACTGTTTGAGCCCAGGAGTTCAAGACCAGCGAGACCAACATAGTGAGATCGTGTCTCTCCCAAAAAAAAAAAAAAAAAAAAAAAAAACACCCTCCTATAATAAAAGGGTAGCAATCTTCAGATTTCACAGCTACTTGGGCATCTGCATAAACATGAAAAGGGCTAGCACTAAACGCATGGTAAAGATTAGGAAAATCACAGATGCAGTGATCCTAAAGGTTTGGCAGGGGAATAGCGCTTACAAAGGGTTAAGAATGAAACTGGGCCTCACCAGCACAGTGGCGGACACCTGCAATCCCAGCACTCTGGGAGGCCGGGGCGGGTGGATCACCTGAGGTCAGGAGTTTTAGACCAGCCTGGCCAATATGGCGAAACCCCGTCTCTACTGAAAATATAAAAATTAGTGGGGCGTGCTGGCAGGTGCCTGTAATCCCAGCTACTTGGGAGGCTAAGACAAGAGAATTCCTTGAACCCAGGAGGTGGAGGCTGCAGTGAATCGAAACTGCGTCACTGCACTCCCAGCCTGGGTGAAAAGAACAAAACTCCGTCTCAAAAAAAAAAGAATGAAACTGGGCCAGGCTCGGTGGATCACACCTTTAATCCCAGAACTTCAGGAGGCCGAGTTCAAGACAAGCCTTGGCAACATGGCAAGACCCTGTCTCTACAAAAACAGAAAAATCACTGCCAGGCACAGTGGCTCACGCCTGTAACCCTAATACTTTGGGAGGCCGAGGCGGGCGGATCATTTGAGGTCAGGAGTTTGAGATCAGCCTGGCCAACATGGTGAAACCCCGTCCCAACTAAAAATACAAAAATCAGCTGGAGGCTGGGCATGGTGGCTCAAACCTGTAATCCCAGCACTTTGGGAGGCCAAGGAGGGTGGATCACTTACTTGACGTCAGGAGTTCGGGACCAGCCTGGCCAACATAGTGAAACCCTGTCTCTACTAAAAATACAAAAATTAGCCAGGCGTGGTGATACACACCTGTAGTCCCAGCTACTCAGGAGGCTGAGACAGGAGAATCGCTTGAACTCGGGAAGCAGAGATTGCAGTGAGTCGAGATCGTGCCACTGTATTTCAGCTTGGGCAACAGAGTGACACTCGTCTCAAAAAAAAAAAAAAAAAAGCCTGGGTGTGGTGGTGCCTACTTGTAATCACAGCTACTCAGGAGGCTGAGGCAGGAGAATTGCTTGAACCGGGGAGGTTGCAGTGAGCCAAGATCATACCACTGCACACCTGCCTGGGCGACTGGGTGAAACCATGTCTCAAAAAACCATGTCTCACGGTGCCTCATGCCTGGCCTGCAATCCCAGCACTCTGAAACGCTGAGGTGGGTGGATCACAAGGTCAGGAGTTCAAGACCAGCGTGGCCAAGATGGTGAAACGCCGTCTCTACTAAAAATACAAAAAAATTATCCAGGCGTGATGGCGCACACCTGTTAATCCCAGCTACTCGGGAGGCTGAGGCAGGAGAATCACTCGAGCCCAGGAGGCAGAGGTTGCAGTGAGCCAAGATGGCGCCACCGCACTCCAGCCTGGGCAACAGGGTGAGACTCCATCTCAAAAAAAGAAAGAAAAATCAACCGGGTATGACGACACATGCCTGCAGTCCCAGGTACTACTCGGGGCGCTGAGGTAGGAGGATTACTTCAGCCCGGGAGGTCAATGCTGCAGAGAACTATGATCGAACCACTATACTCCAGACTGTCTCAAAAAAAGACCAAACCAGACTTCTCAAGAGTAACAATGAAAACTGAAAGATATTGGAGCTATGACTTCAAAATGACTTTCCAACCTACCAGCCAAACTTACTAAGTGCACGTGCAGAATAAAGACATTTGTGGCCGGGCACGGGGGCGACCTCTGGTAGTCCCAGCACTTTAGGAGGCCTCACCTGAGGTTGGGAGTTCGGGACCAGCCCGGCCAAGAAGTTGAAACCCAGTCTCTACTAAAAATACAAAAATTAGCCAGGCATGGTAGCAAGCACCTGTAATTCCAGCTACTCGGGAGGCTGAGGCAGGAGAATCACTTGAACCCAGGAGGCGGAGGCTGCAGTGCGCGGAGATCACGCCACTGCACTCCAGCCTGGGCGACAGAGAGGAACTCCATCTCAAAAAAAAAACAAAAACAAAAAGAGTAAATACATTTTCAGACGTGCAAATCCCAAAAGTTTGCCGCTTACCATCCCTTCCTGGCTAGCTACCGGAGAGTGTATTCTATCACCAAGAGGGAGTAAACAGTAAGTGACATCAGATGCAGGGAAAGGCGAGGAGACTCCTCAGAATGACGCTGTATACCAGGCCAAGAGAACATGCATTTTTTTTTTTTTTTTGAGACGGAGTCTCACTCTGTCGCCCAGGCTGAAGCGCAATGGCACAATCTCGGCTCACTACAAGCTCCGCCTCCCAAGTTCACGCCATTCTCCTGCCTCAGTCTCCCGAGTAGCTGGGACTACAGGCAGCCACCACCATGCCTGGCTAATTTTTTTGTATTTTTAGTAGAGATGGGGTTTCACCGTGTGTTAGCCAGGATGGTCTCGATCTCCTGACCTCGCAATCTGCCTGCCTCAGCCTCCCAAAATGCTGGGATTACAGGTGTGAGGCACCGCACCCGGCCACATTCTTTTTTTTTTTTCTGAGACAGGATTTTGTTCCATCACCCAGGCTGCAGAGCAGTGGCCTGATCACAGCTCACTGCAGCCTTGGCCTCCTGGGATCAAGGGATCCTCCCACCTCAGCCCCTCAAGTAGCTGGGACTACAGGCACATCCCACTACCACGCCCAGCTAACTTTTTTACTTCTAATAGAGACAAAGTCTCACTATGTTGCCCAGGCTGGTCTCAAACTCCTGGGCTCAAGGGATCCTCCTACCTCAGCCTCCCAGGAGTGAGCTGCTGGCCCTGGCCAAGAACATGCATTCTGATTGGGGCAGGATGAACATAAGAGAACAAAAGTCTTCTCTAATCTAAATCTTGCACTAATCTGCCATTAATGGAAGTCCATAGTCGACCCCTAAAATTGGTGAATAAAGACATGACAACACAAACATATAGTAAATGCTCAAGAGCTGCAAGTGGCTGCTGCTTATCCGGAAAGACAGAAGATGATCGGCCAGGGGCGGTGGCTCACGCCTGTAATGCCAGCACTTTGGGAGGCCAAGGCAGGTAGATCACTTGAGGTCAGGAGTTCGAGACAAGCCTGGCCAACATGATGAAACCCTGTCTCTGCTAAAAATACAAAAATTAGCCAGGCGTGATGGCAGGCGCCTGTCATCCCAGCTACTAGGGAGGCTGAGGCACGAGAACTGCTTGACCCCAGGAGGTGCAGGTTGCAGTGAGCCGAGATCGCGCCACTGCACTCCAGCCTGAGTGATAGATCAAGACTCAGTCTCAAAAAAAGAAAGACAGGAGATGAGAGCAGCTTTTCTTTTAAGTGTTTTAGCACTGATTTTTTAAATTATGTACACGTGCCTATATTATTTTTAAAAAGAAAAAATAAGGAAGAGATACATAGTAGCCACCCTGCTGGAAAATCATAGCACTTGCCTGAGAAAGCCTTCCTGCTGGAAGATGATGTTTTGCTGAGACAAAAGCCTTGAGTCAAAGGAACCCTGGGGTCTGATCCTCAGTGACCCTGGATGTATTTAAACCCTAACATGACTCACATCCTAACTAATCCACAAATGGGGAATGGAAAATATATTCAACTACCTCAGTAGTTTGTTTTTTTATCCTGAGACAGTCTCTCGCTCTGTTGCCCAGGCTGCAATTATAGGCACGTACCACTAGGCCCAGATAATTTTTGTATTTTCAGTAGAGACAGAGTTTCAACCATGTTGGCCAGGCTGGTCTCGAACTCCTGACCTCAAGTGATCCGCCCGCCTTGGCCTCCTAAAGTGCTGGGATTACAGGCATGAGCCACCAAGCCTGGCCAGTTCTTTTTGGTGTGAAAATGTACTGACTATCTTTGTAGATCAAGGAAAATAACAAAACTGAAGTTAGATAAGTTTCCAGTGTCAGCTTTATTACCTTAATCATTTCGCAATTAATGAGCCCTGACGCAGGGATCATTTCCCAGGTTTGGTGACAATAGTGATCCCATGCCCACCTACTGTCCAGAAGGCCGGCGTTACTGCGCTACACACAGCGGCTCCCTCACCTTCTCATACAACTTGATGATAAACCCTCAGAATAATAAATCTAAAAACAGAGCTTTTATTAACCTAAAATGACCATCACAGATATAACACGTTTAGCAAGCACCGGCTCTGTAGCCAAACCACCTGCATCTTCATCTTCTTGGCCACGAGCTCTTCAATCTTGGGCCTCACTGTGCCTGGCTCCTCATTTACAAATGGGGAGATAACAGTACCTTCCTCTTAAGGTTGCTGCTAAGCTCAAATTATTGAATCCATGCAACTATGGCAGGGTTGGACACAAGTCAGGGTTCAGTAAACACAAGCTGTCATTATCATCAGGTGTGTAAAGCCCTCTATTCAAGGCTGCCTATGGAACCAGAGACCTCTGGAGCCATTTGCTCGTCAGTCATTTATTAAACACCTACTACGTGCCCAACACTGTACTAGTGCTAGTCCTACAACCGACTGGACAAGTTATCTAACCCTTCCTCCTCAGCTAAACAGGAAACAACAGGCCGGGCACAATGGCTCATGTCTGTAATCCTAGCACTTTGGGAGGCCCGAGGCGGGCAGATCGCTTGAGTCCAAAAGTTCAAGACCAGCCCGGACAACATGGTGAAACTCTGATGTCTACAAAAAAAAATTGGCAAGGTGTGGCAACACCCACCGATAGTCCCAACTACTTGCAGGGCTGAGGTGGGAGACTCCCTTGAGCCTAGGTGGTCCAGGCTGCAGTGAGCCGTGATCATGCCTCTGCATTCCAGCCTGGGCGACAAATGGAGATCCTGTCTCAAAAAATAATAATAAATTTTAAAAAAAGGAAATAACAGCACCTGCTGCACAGGGTGAAGAAAACTGAGTGAGGCGCCTGATCTAAAGGTCTTGCACAGTGTGTGGGATCCAGTGGGTGCTTTATAAATGATATAATTCATCACTACACATCTTCTCTCCTACAAGCCTGGAAGTGACTTGAAGTTTTCTAATTTCCCTTTTTGTTCTCAGTGACTAATACTCATTCCTTGAATGCTGCAGGTACTCAGCAAAAACTCCTTGCATTGAATTTAAGAATTCCCCTGCACCTTCCCAGTTTACTTATTTCAACACCCCCCCAAAAATGCAGGAAAAAAATAAACAAAAAAGCCATACATTACCTGAGTTAAAATACAGTGTTAGGTCTACGCACCAGGATACTGTACGGCTTCTTACTACACCTTAACTTTCTAAGCCTGAGAAGTCTCAACTGTTATTACATAGTTAATTTCAAAGAAATACTTCTAAGCTAGCACTTTTCTCCAAACCGGTCCCTTATTTCAGCCCTAAGAACACACGATTTCTGCAGCTCCACGGACACACCACCTCCTGCTTGCTTTTCCTTCAGAGGGACGCCAGTGGACCACTCTCAAGACTTTAATCTCTATGCTGCTTCCTTTCCTAAGCAAGGAAACAAACTATCCTTGAAATTGAGCACGGGGAAGGCCAAGACCATTAACAAAAGAATGTGAACTTTTTATATAGAGAGCCCTTTAAAGCTGCTGGTTTGGAAATAAACTTGAGTCCGCAAGCTTCCCACCGAGCGTGCTTTCCTGCTTCTGACAGCCAGCAGGGCTGGAGCAGCATTGTCTGGGGAGAAACACGCCGGGACTGGCCAACTTTTCGTTAAAGATGGTGCCATCCTACTCAGAACAAAGTGAAAGGTCAACGGAGCGAAGGAAGAGCTCCGAGAGGAGGGACAGCCTCGCCTCGGCCGGCGCTCCAAAGTTGGCCGGCCCCGCTACTTTTCCTTTTGTCCTCCGCACCTCCCCGGCACCCTGGCCGAGGCCCTCCCCGCAGATCCGGCTCGCGGGCGGCGGCGGCGGCACGGGGTCCGCGGGGGGCGCGGGCGCAGGTACGCGGCCGCCTCCCTCACCTGCGCCCCCGCCCGCACCACCAGCCGCCGCCCGGCCCGCGCCGCGCACAAAGCGCGCCCGGCGGGAGCGCGGGCCGGACGCCCGGCGGCCTCGGCCCGGCCTCGGCCTGAGGCGGCGGCGGCAGGCGGCAGCGGCGGGGGGGCGCAGGGCCCCGCCCGCCCGCCGGCCGCCTGCCGCCGCCGGGCCCGGTTCTTCGCCCCCGCGCCGCCTCCGCCGCTGCCCGCCGCCCCCGCGCCGCCCCCCGCCGGCCCTGCTGCTCACCTCGGCATCGGCGGCGGCCATGGCCCGGGCCCGCAGCGTGGCCCCGCCCCTCCCGCGCGCCATCGCCCCGCCCGCGCCTCGCGGCCCAGAGTCGGGGCGGGGCCGATCGCCTACGTCTGCGCCTGCGCCTGCGCCCGCGCCTGCGCGTTGGAGCCCGACCGGTGCGGCGCCTGCGCACTGGGACCAGGCGTGCGGCGCCCCAGGCGCCGGGCCTGCGGCGGCCGGAAGCGGAACGCGCGCCCGCGGGATAGGAGACCTAGAGCCGGAGAACCCGCCCGCCAGAGTCGTGGTAGTGGATGGGGAGTAGCCTTCCCATTTTCAACACATATCTCATTCTAAATTGACGTTCTGGTGGGCTGGCCGAAGGAGGAGAAAGACCTGCGGCTCCGACCTCTGACCTCTAACCCCGGACGCACTTTGATTTCGCCGGCTTGCGCGGAAGGCTGACTCCCTGGGCCGCGGCCTGGCGGGGGAGCCGCCTGTGGGGTGTCCCCGGCGCGGGAGGGTGCTCTGGTTCAGGCAGGTTCCCGTGGCGGCGGGGGTTCCCCGGTTGGGAGGAATGCTCCTGCCGAGGGGTGCTCCGGCTGGAGGGGGTGTCCCGAACGGCGGGGATGCCTGGACTGGCGGGGGGTGTCCCACTGGGGAGGGATGCCCGGTGGGGAGGTGCCTGCGGGGGAGCGGCTCCGGCTAAGCATGGGTGCTGTGCTAGGAGGATGTGTCTGGCTGGGGGCGGTGTCCCAACCGGGAGGGTTGCCCTGATGGGGGAGGTTCCGCAGTTGTGGAGATGCCAACTTGGGGGGTGCTCCGGTTGGGGGTGTGTGCCCTCTGGTTACCCCGCTCTCCCTGCCACCCATATACCTGCTGCCCAGGTATGCACAAGCCAAGGCCTTTTCTGTAGACCAAGTAGCCTTCCCTGGACAGCGCCCCCAGCACCACAGAAACTATCTTAGGCTGTATGCCCCGCTGTGGTCAGCCCGCCTTATCCCAGCCCCCAGACCCAAAACAAGAAGCATGGACTGAATTTGAGGTTTCTGGATGGTCGCGTGAACCAAGGGGACGGGTACTGTACTGACAAGAACTGAGTCTTGAAGGTCAATCTGGGTGACACCCGAGTCTCCTGGTGAGTCGGACCCCGGAGAATTATCCCAAGTCCAGGATAGACAGTGCACTCAGAGACAGAAAAGGAAACGGACAATCCCAAGTGCCAAGAGAACCTTCCCAGGTTTCTTTAGGACAGCTCAACTGCTCTGTCAAAGCTTAAGTCCATTCATGACAGGCCGAGCACCCTGAGCCCTCGCAGGAGACACCAGCA
The DNA here is from genome assembly GCF_037993035.2 of Macaca fascicularis. Classification (NCBI taxonomy): domain Eukaryota; kingdom Metazoa; phylum Chordata; class Mammalia; order Primates; family Cercopithecidae; genus Macaca; species Macaca fascicularis. The sequence continues at coordinate 1,698,273 of NC_088389.1, forward strand.
CCCTCCTGCCCCGCCCTGCCCCACACTCACCTCTCTGCTGCCCCTGCTGCTGTCTGTCCCTTCCCTGAAACCTTTATTTCAAGTGTCTTTGTGGCTTGCTTCTTTACCATCCTGGAGTTTAACTATCAGCTCTGCAGGGAAGCCTTCCCTCTCCTCCCTAGCTGAAGTGAGACTGCCGCCCATGCCGGTCTTCCTCGCCTCACTTTGCTCCATCAGTGTGTGACATCTGACTCTCCACATCCTGATTTGGAATATTGTCTCCCCCTAGAATGTAAGTCCATGGTGCCTAGAACAATTCCTGGTGTGCAGGAGATAAAAGTATTTTGTTGACTGGGCTGGGCACGGTGGCTCACGCCTGTAATCCCAGCACTTTGGGAGGCCGAGGCGGGCGGATCACGAGGTCAGGAGATCGAGACCGTCCTGACTAACACGATGAAACCCCGTCTCTACTAAAAATACAAAAAATTAGCCGGACATGGTGGCGGCGCCTGTAGTCCCAGCTACTCACAAGGCCCAGGCAGGAGAATGGCCTGAACCCGGGAGGCGGAGCTTGCAGTGAGCTGAGATTGCGCCACTGCACTCCAGCCTGGGCCACAGAGCGATACTCTGATATCTTAAAAAAAAAAAAAAAAAATTATTGACTGAATAAAGGGAGTTAAAATGTGAAGAAAAATCCTTTACCAAGCAAACATCCACCCTAAGTGAAGGTGTGGGAAGCAGCTTCAGGCAGCTTTTTCACTCCATTTTGCAATCAGCTGCTCCCCTTGTGTGCCCCTCAGCACTTGTCAAGGTGCTGCTCTCAGCACATGACATGCTAACCCTGCAAACTTCAAGTCGGTCCTGAGAGGCAGGCACTGCTCTTACCCACATTTTATAAGTGACTGAACTGAAGCAAGGGAGTGGTGAGAGGCAGTGATGGGATTTAAGCCCAGGAGGCCTTCCTTTCAACCACAGACTGCTTCCAGCAGGTACCACCTGTGGTACTTTCTGCTGTTCTCCAATATTCATGCTGACCGTCCCACAATTAGTAAAATTTTAGCCAAGTACAGGACTGCGTGGCTAAAGACCACATTTCCAATGGGAAGGGGACAGGTCAGAGACAAAAAGTGACAATCTACTTCCCAGTCTGTCCCTCAAAAGTCCCACCATTAGGCCGGGCAGTGGTGAAAGCTGTTAACAGCCATCTGGGAGCCAGGGATGGGAGCCACTACATAGGAATGACAGCTCTGCCATGAGGCCAGGATCTGCCCCTCTGGACTGTTCGAGAAATAAACTGTCATGCTATGAGGGTGGGGGGCTGTCTGTCCCCTACAGTCCCAGGAGTTTTTTGTGGGGTTGTTTATTTTTTGAGACAGAGTCTCGCTCTGTCCCCCAGGCTGGAGTGCAGTGGCGCAATCTCAGATCACTGTAACCTCTGCCTCCCGGGTTCAAGCGGTTCTCCTGCCTCAGCCTCCCGAGTAGCTGGGATTACAGGCATGTGCCACGATGCCCAGCTTTTTTTTTTTTTTTTTTTTTTTTTTTTTTTTGTACAGACAGAGTTTCATTATGTTGCCCAGGCTGATTTGAAACTCCTGACCTCAAGCAATCTGCCTGCCTTAGCCTCCCAAAGTACTGGGATTACAGGCGGGAGCCACCGTGCCGGCCTGGTCCTGTGCATTTTATAGATGAGGTAACTGACAAACCTAGCCACAGCCACCTCTTCATCCTATAGAACTGGAATTTGAACCCAGAGTCGTCCTTCACTACCACCTCCATTGTTTCTGGAAGCGCGCTCCAGGCAGGCTGGCCAGCATTACAGGGCCTCCCTGGGGGCCCCTTTGGGAACGCTGCTCCACAGAACCCTGCCTCTCAGGTCTTGGAGATGTGGGCAGGAGAGAAGCTGCGTCCCTCAGAGCCAGGCCTGGCAATGATGCCAGTAGGGGCCGAGGCAAGCCCTCCACATGCCCGCAGGTTTCTCAGCAGGGGAAGTCCACACCACGCCGCCTGGGAACCTGGGTGCCTAAACACAGCAGGAGCCGAGGCACAAATTTAACCAGATGCCAAGGTTGCGTGAGCCCCAGTTCGTGAGCCAGGCTCCAAGGACGTTTCCTTAGGTGGCTCTGGAAGGCCCAGCGCCAGCCCCCGTCCTCTGTTAAAGGGAACCAGCCTGAGCGCAACCCCAGGGTAGCAGGGGTACCCGAGGAGCGGGCTATGCCCTGGCAGGAGCAGAGCCCAGGATGGGGTCAGGGTCAGGCCCTGCTGGAGGCTGGAGGGCGCCCAAGGCGAGGCCGGTGAGGCCCAGCTCTACAAATACAGCGTTTTATTTACAGGAGTCTCTCCAGGTCCCAGCTCCCTGCCACCCCCACCCCAGCCCCAGGGAGAAGAGGGTGGACACCAGAGGAGCTGGCAGAGGCTGGGCAGGTCCTGAGTGGGTCAGGCCAGGCCGAGAGAGAAGGCACGAGGCCCTGGGCGCCCCAGTCCCAGGGCAGAGGCCAGGCCTGCCTGGAGAAGGCAGCACGGGGTCAGCTCTCAGGGGTCAGGCTGGGGTCCACGCCGCCGCAGCTCTGCTCATAGGACGGTGGGGCCTCTGCAGGGAGAAAGCAGGGTCTGCATGGGGCTCCTGGCGTCCCCTCCCTGCCAAGCCCTGGCCCTTGACTCACCATAGGGGTAGCCCCAAGAGCTGTACTCTGGAGGAAGAATCAAGGTGCTGGTGGTAGGCACTGGTCCCCCAGAGCCCTCTGCAAAGTAGGGGACAGTGGCACCTGTTGAAATGCACAAGGGAGGCCGAAGCGGATATGAGGCAGGGCTGCCATCCTGAGGACAGGGCTCGGGGGCACCAGGCACAGAACCCAAGGTGGCCAGCAGGGGCTGCTGCTGCGAATGGCTCTTGGTGGAGAGGGAGACCGGGTCCAAGAAGTGGGGGCCGCCAGCGGCAGCCTCGGCCTCCTCCTGGGGTGGTGCAGAAGGCACCACCAGGGGTGGGGCCCAGGGAGGCAGCCCTGGACCTGGCCGGGGGCTCAGTGGGGCATGGTTCACAGCAATATTGCCAATGAAGACCGGGAGGGTCACAGTAGCTTCCGGTGCCTTCAGAGAGACCTGGACAGGATTGAGGTGGGGCATGAGGGGCCAGGGCCAAGGCCACTAGGCCTCAGGCCACCCAGCCCCCACCAGCACCAAACCTGTAAGTAGTAGTCGATGTGGATGAGGCTGCAGCCTGGAAGGGCCGACTGGGGCAAAGCAGGCACCAGGATCTGCTCATGCCACTGTGCCCGCCGCCAGGCCTTGACGCCCGCACCCTCCACCTCCGCAATGGTCCGTACGTCGTGGATCCAGCGCTTGGCCTTATAGGACACTTTCTGGGGAAGGACCAGCCTGTGAGCCTGCGCAGGCTGCCAGCCCACCCCAGGAGGCCAGTCCGGGCAACTGCCGGGGGCTCTGACCTGCAGCAGACTGGCCACCACAGGGCTGGTGTCCTTGCCTGACTGGTTCTCAATGTCGGCGTGCAGCTGCAGTGCCTGCCCCACCACATAGCCGCGGAGATCAGTGCTGGCTGTGAGGACCACGCTGCCCGTCTTCACCAGCTTGTAGGAGAACTTCTTGGTGGCAGAGGCCACATTGGGTTGCTTTGGGGGAGGGCCAGGGAGAGGCTTAGCAGGTGTGGGCAGGCTGGATCCCTGTGGCATCAGGACAAGCCCCTCAGCCCTGCCATGCCCTGCCCCTGGAGACCAGCAGTCAGCTCAGGGCAAAGAGGCCACTGCCTCCAGACCCTGGCCCCCCTCACCTCAGCTGGGGACAGGACACCGGGATGAAGCAGTGCCTGCCCGGCTCTTCCCCAGCCCCCACGAGGGTGGGGACCCACCAAGGAGGTCACTGTGCCATCCTCACCTCAATGTCTGGGATGCTGTTCAGATTCAGGGGGCTCAAGATATAGAACACGAGGCTGCACTTGTGATCCTTGGAAAACCGTGGCGTGTGGATGGCGGCCCTCACCTGGTGCACGATCTTCCCAAAAGGACCCTCAAAGGACGTGGGTGCTGTGGCTGGGGAGAGAACAGGCACTGGCACCTGGCTGCCTTCACCCTGCAGAGCCCACCTCCCAGGACCAGTTGGTCATCACCAGGCCTGTCCAGGCTGGGCTCTTACCAGGAAGCAGGAACTGGAAGGGGAAGCTGTGCTCACCAGCGGGCAGACTCCCTGCAGAGACAGGAGGGAGGTGGGGGGCGGTGGGGACAGGCCTCCGGAGGTCTGAGGGGGCCACAGGGCCAAGATAAGAGTGGGACTGCAGCTGACCAGCTCACACGGGGTCTCCCTGTCTCAGTCACCAGCAGCACAGGGCTGTGGCCTGGGTGAAGGACTGAGGGTAAGGGCTGGAATAGGAGAGTGGTTTGGGAATGGGGCAAGGGTGAAACAGCTGTGCCAGGAGTCAGAGCCCACCCACATCCAGCACAAGTGGAAGGTGGCCCCTTCAGCCACCCAGCCCCTATGAGAAACCCATCAGGGCCCACAACCCTGGGAGAAGATGGGCCAGTGCAGGATCCAAGAGGCAGGTCTAGGAAAGGGGGAGGACAGGCAGGCCCCACTCCAAGGGGTGCCCCCAGGGGTCACCACTTGGGACCAGGTCAGGAACTGGCTCCCAGACTTACCCTTGTCCGCCAGCGACAGGGAACTGTTGAAGTAGTCCTCCTCCGCTACCCACGCTGCGTCGTTAGCCTTGTTGGAGACCCCGCAGGAACCCGTGCAGGTCACCCGGATGGCTGCCAAGGGGAAAGCTGCATGAGCCCCACCCAGCCAACGGCCCAGGAATTCGACCTGGGGCCCAACAGCCCCGCCTGGGCAGGGTCCTGGGAAGGCCAGTGAGCAAGCAGCCCCTGCCACTTCAGGGGACACCTCCTGCCCGTCTCCTGTCTTGGGGGGCTCCAAGGGAGCCGGGCTGGCGAGGGGCCTGACCAGCACAAAACAATGTCTGCCCTGCAGCCCAGAGCAGAAAGGCCCCAGCGCTCATCCAGATGGCGGCTGGGTCGTCCCCCAGACTGGTAACCTGGCTGTGAAAGCCCAGCTGCTTGCGGGGATCCTGGTGGGGGGCACCTGGGACACTCCAAGGGACGGACGCGTCTTCTTGCTGCCCTGTAGACAAGTCAGTTAGGCAGGGAAGGACCCCTCCACGCTCCAGGAAGCTAAAGCTAACTGGCAACCATCATGCTGCAGGAATGTGGCCAGACCCGCCTGGGCAGACAGTGTTCCACAGTCGGCACACCGCTGGGTAGGGCCCTACTTTCTGGGCCAGCATTGCCCAGCGGGGCTGACTTTGTGCATCAGGAGACGGCTTGGTTCTCTCTGGCCTCCCCGGGGGAGTGCCAGACCAGGAACTGCTTGAGGCAGAGGTTGCCACTGTTCTGTGGCCAGGAACACAAATTCCTCAGTCCAACAGATGTGTGTCCAGAAACCACGATGGTCAGAAGATCATGGCTGGACAACCAGGTCCAGCAGAAACTGGTCACAAGGGAGGACAGACGCAGCAAAAGCACACACAGCACCAGACCCAGGTGGGCAGGGGTTGGGGGAGCCATCAGCAGGCCACCCGCAGCTCCAGCCCCTCTTCTCCCTGCAAGGCTGAGTCAGGGCCAAAGATGGCCACTTCCCTGCCTCGTCCTGGTGGGGGTCACGTGAGGGGAAGGTGACTCAGACTCTCAGAACTGCTGAGGGAGCACCCAGGGAGGAGGAGTATCGGTGTCCGGTGCGCCCAGGGCCAGCCATACCTGCCTCCCCTATGGTCTCCCCAGCAGGCCCCACCTGTGGCCCAGGCCTTCTGCCGGCCACCAAGAGCAGCAGGGTTCTTCTCAAAATCCTTGGCCCAACCGCAGTCCCACGTGGCTCTCCATACACATCCTGCCCTTCCCCTCAGCAGCTGCCAGACCCAGTCCCCCATCCCTGAGGGAGGCCCTTGCTTCCTGCTACACGTCCTCTAGCCCCTGGGCACTGCCATGGCCTGGCCTCAGCCTCCATTCCAGCCCAGCCTTGCCACCCCAACCTCGGTCCATTTTTTGTTTTGGTTTTGTTTTTTTTTTTTTTGAGACACGGTCTCACTCCCGCTGCCCAGACTAATGTGCAATGGCACAATCTCAGCTCACTGCAGCCTCAACCTCCTGTGCTAAGCGATCCACCCATCTCAGCCCCCTCGAGTAGCTGGGACTACAGGCACATGCCACCACACCTGGCTTTTTTTTTTTTAATAGGGTTTCACCATGCTGTCCAGGCTGGTCTCAAACTCCTGAGCTCAAGCAATCCACCTGCCTCAAACTCCCAAAGTACTGGGATTACAGGCATGAGCCACCATACCCAGCTCTGCCCTGATTTTGAATCCATGGTGTGTTAGCCAGGCCCTCCTAGGGCCAGACCCTTACTGTTTCCAGGCTGAACATCTGGAATACTGGTGATTCTCCTGTGAGCCAGCAGACAGCCCAAGAGGAGCACGCAGGCATCAGCAGGCACAGAGGAGGCAGGCGTGGCTGAAGCAAGGAGAGGAGGCCTGGGGACTGGAAATGCTGCAATGCCTTTAACACTCCTGACAGACTGCACATCCCCACCTTGAATCCCACAAATGCTGGGACCCAGCTGGGTACGGTGGCTCACACCTGTAATCCCAGCACTTTGGGAGGCTGAGGCGGATGGATCACTTGAGGTCAGGAGTTCAAGACCAGCCTAGCCGACATGGTGAAACCCCATCTCTACTAAAAACACAAAAATTAGCCGGGTGTGGTGGCAGGCGCCTGTAATCCCAGCTACTCAGGAGGCTGAGGCAGGAGAATCACTTGAACCCGGGAGGTGGAGGCTCCAGTGAGCGGAGATCATACAAATGCACTTTAGCCTGCGTGACAGAGCAAGACTTCATCTCAAAAACAAAAAAGAAAAACGCTGGAACCCACAGAGGATGCTGTAAAGGGAGCAGTGGTCCCCAGACTAACTGGTATGCCAGCCAAGCACCCTCAAGTGATCCTGGCTGGTGGCACAGAACTGAATATTCACCCTGCCCCCACTGTCCATATTCCTAACCCACAACACTGAGAGATATAATAAAATCGTTGTGTTAACTGTTTAGGAATGGTGTGTGACTTGAGGTGACAGCTACTTTTATGTAGTAGTCCCAGCTACTCGGGAGACTGAGGCAGGAGAATGGCATGAACCCAGGAGGCGGAGCTTGCAGTGAGCCAAGATCGTGCCACTGCACCCCAGCCTGGGCGGCAGAGCGAGACTCGGTCTAAAAAACAAAAACAAAAAACGGCTAGGTCTGGGCTCATGCCTATAATCCCAGCACTTTGGGAGGCCGAGGCCGGCGGATCATGAGGTCAGGACATCGAGACCATCCTGGCTAACACGGTGAAACCCGGTCTGTACTAAAAATACAAAAAATTAGCCAGGCGCGGTGGCGGTGCCTGTAGTCCCAGCTACTCGGGAAGCTGAGGCAGGAGAATGGCATGAACCCGGGAGGCAGAGCTTGCAGTGAGCCGAGATCACGCCACTGCACTCCAGCCTGTGCAACAGAGCTAGACTAAGTCTCAAAAAAAAAAAAGAAAGAAATTAGGGAAAACCCAAATTATCTACCATTTCAATCCATCAGATTGACAAATATTAAATGTCTCAACACAGCTGGGCGCAGTGGCTCACACCTGTAACCCCAACACTTTGGGGGGCCAAGGCGAGCAGATTGCCTGAGGCCAGGAGTGTGACAGCAGCCTAGGTAACACGGTGAAACCCCGTCTCTACCAAAACTACAAAAGATTAGCTGGGTGTGGTGGCGTGTGCCCCTGGTGCCAGTCACTCAGGAGGCTGTAGTGGGAGGACTCATCGCTTGAGCCCTGGAGGCAGAAGTTGCAGTGAGCCAAGATCGCACCACCGCATCCCAGTCTGGGTGACAGAGTGAGACCTCATCTCAAATAACATGAATGTCTCTAGGCCGGGTGTGGTGGCTCACGCCTGTAATCCCAGCACTTTAGGAGGCTGAGGCGGGCGGATCACTTGAGGTTGGGAGTTCGAGACCCACCTGACCAACATGGAGAAACCCCGTCTCTACTAAAAATACAAAATTAGCCGGGCATGGTGGTGCCACATGCCAGTAGTCCCAGCTACTCGCAAGTCTGAGGCAGAAGAATCGCTTGAACCAGGGAGGCGGAGGTTGTGGTGAGCAGCTGAGATTGCGCCATTGTACTCCAGCCTGGGCAATAAGAGCAACGTACATGAATAAATAAATGTATGTCCCACCACACGTTGGAGGGAGGTGGAAAACAAACACCCCTTACACCAGTCAAATTGCAGACAGGTATGAGGTACTGGCAAAGAGTGGGACAGGTCTACTGTAAATTTACCTGTGCATACCAGGAAACCCAGAATTCCGCTCAGAATCTCATGGTATTTAACTAGGAGCCTCACACACCACTGCTCATACTAGCAAAGCATCGCTAAAACCGTCATGGGACACCTGACTCCATAAAAACAAACAGTATCCAACTGACCCTTGGGTCATCCTAAGGGCCCAGGCTCTGTGATCTTCCCAACGCCCATGCAGACGGCCCTGTTCTGCACATACACCAAGGCTCTTGCAGATGACTCTGCCAGCGTGAGCAGCCTCCAACCACTGTCCAAAGTGAAATCTGTCCTGAGCTGCCCACACTGTCCTCAGTAAGAACACGGGAGGCACGGGGCTCCCGCACAGCTGGTTCCTTTCCAGCCGGAAAGCTGCTTCCTTTCCAAAACACCTGGAGCTGCTCCTCCACCTCTCAGCAACTGCTTCAGGCCAGGCTGGCTGAATTCCCCAGGGAGCCCGTTTTCACTGGCCAGGCCAATGGCAGCAGCCATGTTTCTGCCTTTTCAAACCATCGAATCAGGCAGGACCACAGGATGCAGTTCTGCCCACAGAAGCCAGAGCCGTGCGTGGGGTCCATTGTGAGGGGTCTCCTTGCTGCCGGAGAGAGGCATATGACCCCACTCCCTCTTCTTTCCAGCTTGCAGACTGCTTGTAATGGCAGAACAGGCTGAAGGGAACCAAGCCTTTTGCAACAGGAAAGCCGCCAGGCAGGGCTTGGCTGCAGGACTGAGTGGCTCAGTGGCAGTTGCCTAGTCAGAGTGTGACTTCTTCCGCCTTCTGGACTTGAATGTTGCACCTCTTTGCAGGGGCCCTGCAAGCCCCGTCCCTCTTCCCCCATGCAGGTTTAAAAATGTTTCCTAGGCCGGGCATGGTGGCTTACACCTGTAATCCCAGCACTTTGGGAGGCCAAGGTGGGCAGATCACAAGGTCAGGAGATCGAGACTATCCTGGCTAACACGGTGAAACCCCATCTCTACTAAAAATACAAAAAAATTAGCCAGGTGTGGTGGCGAGCGCCTGTAGTCCCAGCCACTCTGGAGGCTGAGGCAGGAGAACAGCGTGAACCCGGGAGGCGGAGCTTGCAGTGAGCCGAGGTCGCGCCACCGCACTCCAGCCTGGGCGACAGAGCGAGACTCCATCTCAGAAAAATAAATAAATAAAATAAAATAAAAATAAAAAATGTTTCCTAAGTGTGTTCAGATGCACAACCAAGGACCAGCTGTTGGAGGCTGCTCTGACTCAGGAAGCTCATGATTGGGCCGTGTTCTCGAGGGACCACTGGAACTTTCTTCTCGAGTTCAGGAGCCCCTCCTTTGCACCACCTACACTTGGACCAAGAAGACCCACCAACTCCTCATCCTCATCCCAAAGGACTCATGCCTGCCACAGAAGCTGTGACCTGTAAGCCACTCCCCCAGTCCTGTTTCCAAATCTGTATCATGAGAGTAACAACCACGCCACAGGGTGCTGAGCGTTACTGAGGCTGGCCCATGGGATGTGGAGAGAATTTGCATCAGGCCTACCATGAGTGCTCCGAGAACCACTGTCGATCCTGGTCGCCCATCCCAGTAACAGAACACGAGGTGGTCCTGCCTGACCCCCAGCCCTGGATTGGGCCAGCCTGGGCTCCAGAAAACTGCTCCTTCCCAGGCCTCCCTCTGTGTCAGCCCTCGAGACAGCAGGCGTCCTCATGGCTGGGTGCTGACCGTCACCAACACTCATCGGCAGAGTAAGTGAGCAAGCCCAGGGGCCCAGGCAGGGCTGCTGTCCTCCTGCGGGCTGAGGGCCTCCCTACTGGCTCCTAGCAGGATTGACAAGCATCCTTTGAATGAGGAAACGATGACATTCCGTTCCCATCCCAGGCAGGGCTGGGGGAAACCCCCGGGAACCCCTGTACAACCCTCCCACCTCACTTGCAGCAGCCTGAAATATGTGCTCTCCGGCCCATCAGGGCCCATCTCCTACTCCCTAGTTCATGACCCTCCTTTTTCTCCCTCACTCGGACCAGCCTCTGTGAGCCAGTGCTACCTCAGCTCTTGGGCCAGCTGCCCAAAGTGCTGGGATTACAGGCGTGAGCGTTCACCCACCCACCACGTCCACCCGGAGGCCGGGGAGCCTGCTCATCCAGGCCAGTCACGCACCGCGAGGCCATCCCTTCCCTGTGGTCAGCAATGGCCTGCTCGCCCCAGGCCGCGCCAGGGGAGGGACGACAGGGCCCTGCACTCCCCTCGGCCCGCCTCACCCCACACCTCACCTGTATTCAAGGGATGCATGTGCTATCTCTGCCCTGCCACAGCCACACCTGCCCCCACCCAGACCCCAAACTCAAGCTGGGGACAGAGGAAGGGAGCCTGTGGGGTCATCCCAGGAGGCCCAATGGGGCCAGGAGCCTGACAGAAGCACCTACCACCAGGCTTCTTCGAGGTCCCACAGCCCCAGGCGGTGCAGGGTCAGGGCCACAGCACCATCACCTGTCCCAGGCGGCTGAGAGGACAGAACAGAGGCTGTGGGTTCTCAGCAGGCACAAAAGCGGTGCTGTCACCCACGCGCAGGCCCAGCGGTCAAGGTCCAGTGGGAAGCCCACGGGCTGTGGCCAAGCAGCCCAGGTGGTTCCCACAGGAGGCCAAGGTAGAGAAGCCCGCGGCAGGGACGCGGCACTCACAACCAGGGGCCGGGCAGAGGCCTGTGCGGAGGCTCCCATCCTCGGGAGGCAGCCTCACCTCGCTGGCCTGCCCTCACCTCCAGGGCGCCCTGCCAGCGGCCACTGCAGCAACCCGATCCCCAGTCCCCGAGGCCCAGGCGTCCGCCTCGGCGGGGGGCGGGCGAGGCCTGCTGGCGCGGGGCAGGGGGCGCGGGGAGCCGCAGCAGGTGCCTGCACCCCGCCGGGACCGCACGCCCGGGCCAGGAGCGGCTCTGCAGAGGGAGCGCCTGCGCCGGGAGCCCGGGTGCGGGAAGGAGCCCAGCAGGTGCGAGCGCGGACAGGGAGGGTCGCAGGCCTGCTTGTGCCCGCACTCAGGGCGTCCTCCACCGTGGACCCGCTTCAGGCCCCGGCTTGAGGCCCCGCCGGGACCACGCCGACCCTCGGCGAGAGGGCAGGAAGGGCAGACGCGGAAGGGCGGCGCCGCCCGGACCTCCCCGGCGCCGCCGAGCCCGCGCCCCAGCAGTCCCGGGCGGCTACGACAGCGACTTCGCGGGCCCAACCCGGGGCCCGGCGACGGCAGCCGCTTCCGGGAACCCTGGCCCCGCGCAGGTGCGGCCAATGGCCCTCCCCGAGGACCCGCGCCCACCTCGGAACGGCAGCGGCGCCCCCAGGCGCACGCGCACGGTCCCAGCCAGCGGCTCCCCGGGGCTGTAGACAACGCGGCCGTGGCTCAGGCTGATCTCGAAGAGCTGCACTCGCCCCATGCCGCGGCCTCACCGGCCCGCCGCACAGTGACGCCCCCGCCGGCAGCCCGCGAGCCCCGGCTCCGAGGTCCGGCCCCGCCCCCTCCTATGCCCCGCCCCCATCCGTCCCAATCCAGGCCACGCCCCCGTCCGGCCCTTCCCAGGCCCTGCCCCGCCCCACGGCCCCGCCCAGACCCCTGGCAGCCCCATCGCCCGCGGGCTGCCGCTCGGAGGCCCGGCCCCGCCCCTATTCCCCGCCCCATCCGTCCGCGTGGCCCCGCCCTGATTATGCCCCGCCCCTCTGACAGCTCCTCGCCCCGCCCCCGCCCTTCGCCCCTGCCTCGCCTTCCCAGCTCCGCCCCTGCCTCGGCCGCCCCACCCCTACCCCGCCCCCCGGCCCCGCTCATCCATCCCCGGCCCCGGCCCCCGCCCCGCTGGGTAGGTGCTGCGCTGCGTCGGGCGCCGCTTAAGGGACTTGAGGCGAAAGAGTCCCCAGCATCCCCCACTGAGGGAGTCACCGCCGCGTCTCTGACGGGGGGCGGGGCTGGGGGCGGGGCCGAGGCGAGCTCTGGGACTGGGAAGGGCTCCCCGCTGCGCTCTGCATAACCCACGCCTCGCCCCAACCCTCCGCCCGCCCCGCCCAGGGGTCTCCCTCACCCCGAGTCGCGGAAAAACGTCACTGGGCCGCGCGGGCGTCCTGGGCGGGGATGCTCCGCCGCCTAGCACCTGCCCTGCCTTAACCCCCACCCCCGGCTCCTACCCCGCATCCCCCGCCTTCCCCGCACCTACCCCGCGTCCCAGCACCTGTCCTGCCCTTTCGGAACCTGCCCGCCCTCCCGCCTTCCCGGTACCTGCCTGCCCCCGCACCTGTCCCGCCCTCCAGCACCTGCCTCGCCCAACCACCGCCCCCCCGCCCGCCCCCTGCCTTCCCCACACCTGCCCGGAGTCCCAGTGCCTGCCCCGCCCTCTGCTATCCCCCTCCCTGCTGGCCTGATAGGGTGCGGGCCCAACGGAGCCACACTTGGGCGGAGGCCCTGGGGCGGGGGTCCGCAACAGAAGGGTCGGGGGCCAGGTGGGGCGAGGACTTAGATCACTGGGAACCGGAGAAACACACTCCTATTTATCTTTCTTAAAGATCCTTTTGTAGAGAGTGAGCTGCGGGGGGGTAGGACTCAAATACCCCGGGGACCTAAGTGGGGAGAGAACCGTTGGATAGTCCTGGAAAGGGAAGGCCTCCCTCGCCTACGGACAAGCTCACCATGGAGTGGGTGAGGCAGGCCCCAGTGCTGCGAGTTTTTCTAGGACAGCTGGTGAAGACGGTGGCCTTCTCTGATGGGGAGGACGGGCCTAGACACACATGGTTTGCTGGTGGGAGACTCATCACATGCGGAGTCTGAGGTGCCACTGATCCCCAAGTGGACCAGGTACTTCCGTGCATGAGCCTGGGAGTCAAGCACTTAAACGTTGCCATCCCTGGTTGGTAGAAGGTAATAGGTCAGGAAGGAGGAGTCCGGCACCCCAGCAAAAGGAGAGGGGCTCACAGGCTGGAGGGGCCCCCAGGCCAGGCTGGGAGAGGCCCTGAAGCCCCAGGCCCAGCTGACTCCCTTGGGATTCCAGTGTTTCAGGAGGTGGGTCTAACTGGCCACGCTCCAGACACTTTCCTGCCAAGACTATGCACACGCAGAATTCCCGAACAAGAGAGAAGGGTGCCATGGGATGGCAAGGATTGTGGACAGCCCTCCCGAATGGCAGTCGGCCATGCCAGAAGTCAGAAAGAAAGAGTTTCACCGGGCACGGTGGCTCATGTCTGTAATCCCAGCACTTTGGGAGGCTGAGGTGGGTGGATCACAAGATCAAGACCATCCTGGCTAAAACGGTGAAACCCGTCTCTACTAAAAATACAAAAAATTAGCCGGGCGTGGTGGTGGGCACCTGTAGTCCCAGCTACTCAGGAGGCTGAGGCAGGAGAATGGCATGAACCCGGGAGGTGGAGCTTGCAGTGAGCTGAGATCACACCACTGCACTCCAGCCTGGGCAACAGAGCGAGACTCCGTCTCAAAAAAACACAAACAACAACAACAAAAAGAAAGTGTTTCAAGCAGGGAGAGACAGATTGTGTTGCAAGCTACTGAGATGGAAGACAATGGACACAGAACACAGGTGGCCTTTATCCCATGTCAGCCACAGTCTAAGCCCCACAGGGCTCTGCACATCCTTGTTTCTGACCCTATCTCCCACCCATCCTGTATTCCAGAAACCACCACCAGCACCAATCGCCCTGTCATTAGACTCTTCTCTTCTTCCCCCAGCATACTTTTAGTGGTGCTCTCATGAAAAGCTGGCTTCCCCTGGAGCTTTCAGGTGCAAAGACTTCTCTTCACAGGATCCCGCCACCTCTGGGTCTGCAGGTGGGGTGGGGACCCTCCTGGCTCCTTCCTAACACTGCCAGGCCACTCTCCACCCTGGGAGCCACCACGTGTAAGCCTCCTGGTCTCAGAATCACCAGCACCACCTTTGCTCTGATCAGCATCCTCATTTCTTGTTGATTTTAGCTCCTAACTCACTGTCATTCTCTCCACCTCCACGTGTGGAAACAGTGCTTCTGAATCCCTGCGGGCAATCCTTCCAGCCTCCTGCCCTGTATCCTAAAAGTACATGGGCTTTGTTTGTATGTTTGTATGGTAAAGTGACAGACTAGGAGACAAGGGCCACAAAGGAAGAATTTAGTACTCACGGTTCTCAGGAGGAGGGGCCCCGCCACGCCATGCAGGGCCAGAAGGGGAAGTACCAGGGTCATGAGGAGCCAGGAGAGAGCACGGCCCAGAGCCTTTTTGTGTTTTCCTCAGGGTGAAAATGGACAAGGCAGGGTAGGTAGGTGTAAGCAAGTTTAGGATTAGATAACTTGAATCCTATCGGCAGGCTCTAGGTCACAGCAGGGGGCTCTAGCTGTCTGGTATCGGCCCCTGGGGGATGCAGGGCAGGAGAAATGCTGGCTTGGGATGTGAGAGTCACATCAGGAAGAGGTTGGGGATATGGGCTCTGGATTGGTGTTGATAAAGTTGTTTGCTAGCTCTGGGAATTAGCCAGCCCTGGGAGGGGCAGTGTCTCTCTGACTAGTAAAGCCTCCAAGATGTCAAAGCATAATAACATACAGAAAATGAAAAGTGTGGGCTGGGTGCAATGGCTCCGCCTGTAATCCCAGTACATTGGGAGGCCGAGGTGGGCGGATCACCTGAGGTCAGGAGTTCAAAACCAGTCTGGTCAACATGGTGAAATCCCATCAATGCTAATAACACAAAAAAATTAGCCAGGCACGGTGGTGGTGCACGCCTGTAATCCCAGCTACTCGGGAGGCTGAGATAGGAGAATCGCTTGAACCCAGGAGGTGGAGCTTGCAGTGAGCCGAAATTGGGCCATTGCACGCCAGCCTGGGCTACAAGATCAAAACTCTACCTCAAAAAAAAAAAAAAAAAGAAAAAAGAAAGAAAGAAAAGTGTAGTAAACACATGTCCGTCTTGTGGCTCCTCCTCCAAAACCGTCCTCTACCTCGGCAGTCTCCCTCTTAGGGCTTGGTGGTTCGTCCTCAAAGATTCCGCCAAACTTTGCATTAGTGCTGCTCTTCCCACCAGGGGGCTTCCCCAGGAACCTAGGCTGGCCCACAACTTGCTTTAACTGGAAGAATTGCAATGAAACAGGCCAGGCGCAGTGGTTCATGCCTGTAATCCCAGCACTTTGGGAGGCCGACGTAGGCAGATCGCTTGAGATCAGGAGATCGAGACCAGCCTGGCCAACATGGTGAAACCCCATCTCTACTACAAATACAAAAATTAGCCGGGAGTGGTGGCGCATACCTGTAATCCCAGCTACTCAGGAGGCTGTGGCAGGAGAATCGCTTGAACCTGGAAGGCGGAGGCTGCAGTGAGCTGAGATTGTGCCTTGTACTCTAGCCTAGGCAACAGAGCAGGATTCCATCTCAAAAAAAAAAAAAAAAAAATTGCAATGAAACAGAGGCAGTGCTAGTTCCAAGCCGAACCTAGGAGTCCTGGCAGGTTTTGTTTTCTTGCTCTTGGAGCCCTCAGCTGTCATGTAAAAATTCTGCTTACCTGCTGGAGAGATCACGTGGAGAGTGACAGAACGGCCAGCCTTCTAGGGAAGCCATCTCCTCCTGTAGCCTCCCTCATGCCAAGATGACTACAGCCATCTGAGTGGCACCAGCAGTTTCAGCTGTCTATCGCTGCATAGCAAACCACTGCCCTGATTTATTTCTCCTGAAAACTGTACTGGACTCAGTTGGGAGGTTCTTATGCTGTCTAGCATCCACTGGGGATGAAATGTTGGAGACTTCACTTACCTGTCTGCCATTCCAGCTGGGACGACTGGGACAGCAGGAGGGAACAGACATCTGTTCTCCCACGGGCCTCTCCACATGGCTAGCTTGGGGGTCCTCACCGCATCATGCTGTGGGGATAGTGAGACCAGTCACCTTGTAGGTGGCCCCCAGGAGGGAGGAAGCTGAAGATGGCAGTTCTCAGGCTGAGCTCAGCAGTCTCAGAATTTTCTACCAAATTAATTACATCAAAAACAGTCGTAGGGCCGGGTGCGGTGGCTCACGCCTGTAATCCCAGCACTCTGGGAGGCCGAGGCAGGTAGATCACAAGGTCAAGAGATCTAGACCATCCTGGCCAACATGGTGAAACCCCGTCTCTATTAAAGGTATAAAAATTAGGCCAGGGGTGGTGGCTCACACCTGTAATCCCAGCACTTTGGGAGGCCAAGGCAGGCGGATCAGGAGGTCAGGAGATTGAGACCATCCTGGCTAACATGGTGAAACCCCGTCTCTACTAAAAATACAAAAAATTAGCCGGGCATGGTGGCAGGCGCCTATAGTCCCAGCTACTCAGGAGGCTGAGGCAGGATAATGGTGTGAACCCAGGAAGCGGAGCAGACAGTGAGCTGAGAACTCGCCACTGCACTGCAGCCTGGGCAACAGAGCAAGACAACGTTACAAAAAACAAACAAAAAAAAAGAATCCTAGGAGCAACACACACTCACGTGGAAAATTCGATGGTAACAATTGAGACAACCTACCACACCCTAGCCAGCAACAGCAGAACCAACCAGCTAAGCCCAACCTAAACTACAGAACCATGAGAAAATACATAGTTGTTTAAAGCCACTAAGTTTTGGGGTGGTTTATTTATTTATTTATTTATTTTGAGACAGTCTCACTCTGTCTCCCAGGCTGGAGTGCAGTGATGAGATCTTGGCTCACTCCAACCTCCACCTCCCGGGTTCAAGCAATTCTCCTGCCTTAGCCTCCCCAGTAGCTGGGACTACAGGCACACACTACCACTCCCAGCTAATTTTTTTCTATTTTAGTAGAGACGGTGTTTCACAGTATTGCCCAGGCTGGTCTCGAACCCTTGAGCTCACGCAATCCATCTGCCTCGGCCTCCCAAAGTGCTGGGATGACAGGTGTGAGCCACCGCGCCTGGCCATTATTATTTTTTTCAAGATGGAGTCTTGCTCTGTCACCCAGGCGGGAGTGCAATGGTGTGATCTTGGCTCACCGCAACCTCTGCCTCCTGGGTTCAAGTGATTCTCCTGCCTCAGCCTCCCGCATAGCTGGGATTACAGGCGCACACCACCATGCCCAGCTAATTTTCGTATTTTTAGTAGAGACAGGGTTTTGCCATGTTGGCCAGGCTGGTCTTGAACTCCTGACTTCAGATGATCCGCCCACCTCAGCCTCCCAAAGTGCTGGGATGACAGGTGTGAGCCAGCACGGCATGCCCAGCTTTTTTTTTTTTTGGCGGAGTCTTGCCCTGTCGCCCAGGCTGGAGTGCAGTGGCACAACATTGGCTCATTGCAAGCTCCGCCTCCCGGGTTCACACCTTTCTCCTGCTTCAGCCTCCAGAGTAGCTGGGACCACAGGCGCCCGCCACCATGCCTGGCTAATTTTTTGTATTTTTAGTAGAGACGGGGTTTCACCATGTTAGCCAGGATGGTCTTGATCTCCTGATCTCATGATCTGCCTGCCTCGGCCTCCCAAAGTGCTGGGATTACAACCGTGAGCCACTGTGCCTGGCCTTTTGTTTTTTTTTTTTTTTTTTTTTTTGAGACGGAGTCCCGCTCTCTTGCCCAGGCTGCAGTGCAGTGATGCACTCTCGGCTCACTGCAACCTCTGCCTCCCAGGTTCCATAGATTCTCCCGCCTCAGCCTCCCAAGTAGCTGGCACTACAGGCACCCACCACCATGCCCAGCTAACTTTTGAACTTTTAGTAGAGACAGGATTTCACCATATTGGCCAGGCTGGTCTCAAACTCCTGACCTTGTGATCCACCCGCCTCAGCCTCCCAAAGTGCTGGGATTACAGGTGTGAGCCACTGAGCCAGGCCAACACCACAACTTTGCCTCCCGGGTTCAAGCGATTCTCCTGCCTCAGCCTCCGGAGTAACTGGGATTACAGGCACGCAACACCATGCCCGGCTAATTTATTTATTTCTTATTTATTTATTTATTTATTTTTGAGACAGAGTCTCGCTCTTGTCACCCAGGCTGGGATGCAGTGGCACCATCTCAGTTCACTGCAACCTCGGCCTCCTGGGTTCAAGCAATTCTCCTGCCTCAGCCTCCCGAGTAGCTGGGACTACAGGCGCCCGCCACCACTCCCAGCTAATTTTTTTTTATTTTTAGTTGAGACAGGGTTTCACCATGTCAGCCAGGATGATCTCGATCTCTTGACCTTGTGGTCCCCCCTGCCTCAGCCTCCCAAAGTGCTGGGATTACAGGCATGCGTCACCATGCCCAGCCAATTTTTTTTTTTTTGAGACGGAGTCTTGCTCTGTTATCCAGGCTGGAGTGCAGTGGCACGATCTCGGCTCACTGCAAGCTCTGCCTCCTGGGTTCACACCATTCTTCTGCCTCAGCCTCCCAAGTAGCTGGGACTACAGGCGTCCACCACCATGCCCGGCTAATTTCTTCTTTTTGTATTTTTACTAGAGATGGGGCTTTACCGTGTTAGCCAGGATGATCTCTATCTCCTGACCTGGTGATCCACCTGCCTCGGCTTCCCAAAGTGCTGGGATTACAGGTGTGAGCCACTGTGCCCGGCCCAATTTTGTATTTTTTTTTTTTTTTAGTAGAGATGGGGTTTCTCCATGTGGGTCAAGCTGGTATCGAACTCGCGACCTCAGGTGATCCTCTCGCTTAGGCCTCCCAAAGTGCTGGGATAACAGGTGTGAGCCACTGCGGCTGGCCCAAACATTTTTTAAATATGGCATTGACTTTGGAACCAGGCAGCAGGAGAAGGCTGGAAGGGTCGTGAGAAAGTTGCTATTGTAGGCTGGAGAAAGTGTGGACTATTTACATTCTGCCAAGACCATTGCCTGTGGAACGTGGCGGACAGAAAGTGCATGCTGTGATCTGACTTTCCTGACATGGAGTTTAAAGGTCCAGTTGGCTTCATTCAGTTTTTTATGAGAAAGTGAAAGCAACAACAGAAAGATGATCTAAATAAACTCTCTTGGCCTGGCACAGTGTCATACACCTGTAATCCCAGTGCTTTGGGAGGCCAAGGCAGGAGAATCGCTTGAGCCCAGGAGGTCTAGGCTGCGGTGAGCCGTGCTTGCACCACTGCACTAAAGCCTGGGAGACAGAGGGGGACCCTTTCCCCCCAGAAAAAAAGAACTTCCCCAAACTCCCACCAACACACCTACTAGCCTTTCTAGAACCTTCGTATTGGCTACCGCCGAGGTGCACCACCCCGTCCAACACAGCTCATCATCCCCTCTCCTCTGCAGCAGACGCCTCATCCCTTTCCACCATCGTCCCCATGGGCGAACATCAGTGCCACGTCCCCTGCACCATGAATGCTCTCCTGACCTCCCTCCTCTTCCAGCCGCAGCTCCCTTCACTGCTCCTTTTCAGCAAAATGCGGAAGAGCCGTCCATCTCAGCCTGCAACTCTGTCCCTCATTCCTTCCGACACCCTTGGACGTCTTCCCTCACCCCTCCGCTGGCACTGGACTTTGACGGCTGCTCCCCGTGTTGCTAAATCCATTGATTCATCCCCAGTCTTCACTTTACCAGACCCAGCAGCAGCTGGGGCTGCCGTGTGGGCCTTCCTCCTTCACATCTTTGTTCTCTACTGAGTCCTCTTCTATCCGATCTCTTTCCCCCTTAATATGGTAGCATTAAGTATCCCTAGTATCCCTTCTTTTTTTTTTTTTTTTTAATTTATTTTTTTGAGACGGAGTCTCGCTCTGTCGCCCAGGCTGGAGTGCAGTGGCAGGATCTCGGCTCACTGCAAGCTCCGCCTCCCGGGTTTATGCCATTCTCCTGCCTCAGCCTCCCGAGTAGCTGGGACTACAGGCGCCGCCACCTCGCCCGGCTAGTTTTTTGCATTTCTAGTAGAGACGGGGTTTCACCGTGTTAGCCAGGATGGTCTTGATCTCCTGACCTTGTGATCCGCCCGCCTCAGCCACCCAAAGTGCTGGGATTACAGGCGTGAGCCACCTGGCTAACACGGTGAAACCCTATCTCTACTAAAAATACAAAAAAATAAAAATAAATAAGCCGGGCGTGGTGGCGGGCGCCTGTAGTGCCAGCTACTCGGGAGGCTTAGGCAGGAGAATGGCGTGAACCTGGGAGGCGGAGCTTGCAGTGAGCTGAGATAGTGGCACTGCCCTCCAGCCTGGGTGACAGAGCGAGACTCTGTCTCAAAAAAAAAATAATATATATATATATATGATTTTAAATATTTATTTACTGAATTTAAACTTTTATTATTTTTTTTGGATATAGTATCTTCCTCTGTTGCCCAAGCTGGAGCGCAGTGGCATGATCCTGGCTCACTGCAACTTCCGGGTTTAAGGGATTCTCATGTCTCAGCCTCCTGAGTAGCTGGGATTACAGGCATCTGCCACCACACCCGGCTAAATTTTGTATTTTTAGTAGAGACAGGGTGCTCCATGTTGTTCAAGCTGGTCTTGAACTCCTGACCTCAGGTGATCTGACCTCTTCAGCCTCCCAAAGTGCTGGGATTACAGGCGTGAGTCACCGTGCCCAGCCCTAATTTTTGTATTTTTAGTAGAGGTTTACAAATAGGTTTTTGCCATGTTGGCCAGACTGGTCTTGAACTCCTGACCTCAGGTGATCCACCCAAAGTGCTGGGATTACAGGCGTGAGCCACTGCGCCCGGCCTAATTTTAAATTTTTACTTTAGGTTTGGGGATACATGAGGTTTGTTACATAGGTAAACCCATCATAGGGGTTTGTGGTACGTATTATTTCATCATCCAGGCATTAGGCCCAGTATTGTTTTCTTCTTTGTGTTCATAAGCTCTCACCATTTAGCTCCCACTTGTAAGTTAGAACATGTGGTATTTGGTTTTCTGTTCCTGCGTTAGTTTGCTGAGGATGACAGCCTCCAGCTCCATCCATTGTTCCCACAAAAGACATGCTCTCATTTTTTATGGCTGCATAGTATTCCATGGTGTATATATACCACAGTTTCTTTCTTTTTTTTTCTTTGGAAACGGAGTCTCGCTCTGTTGCCCAGGCTGGAGTTCAATGGCGTGATCTCGGCTCACTGCAACCTCCGCCTCCTGGACTCAAGTGATTCTCCTGCCTCAGCCTCCCAAGCAGTGGGGTTACAGGCACACACCATCACGCCCAACTAATTTTTGTATTTTTAGTAGAGACGGGGTTTCACCATGTTGGTCAGGCTGGTCTTGTACTCCTGACCTCAGGTGTTCCACCCGCCTCAGCTTCCCAAAGTGCTAGTATTACAAGCGTGAGCCCCCGTGCCTGGCTGTACCGCATTTTCTTTATCCAATCTGTCACGGATGGGCATTTAGATTTTTCTTTGTTTGAGATGGAGTGTCACTCTGTAGCCCAGGCTGGAGTGCAGTGGTGGCACGATCTTGGCTCACTGCAACCTTTACCTCCCGGGTTCAAGTGATTATCCTGCCTCAGCCTCCCAAGTAGCGGGGATTACAGGCACCTGCCACCACACCCGGCTAATTGTGTTTTTAGTAGAGATGGGTTTTTACCATGTTGGCCAAGATGGTCTTGAACTCCTGACCTCAGGTGATCCGCCTGCCTTGTCCTCCCAAAGTGCTGGGATTACAGGCCTGAGCCACCAGGCTGGCCAGCATTTAGCTTGATTCCATGTCTTTGCTCTCGTGAATAGCGCTGCACTCTCTAGATCCACATTTTCCCTCGTGGTAATCTCGTTCAGTTTTACTAGTTTTGCTGTGGTTTGAATGCTTGTGTCCCTCCAAAATTCAGGGTCTCACTCTGTCACCCAGGCTGGAATGCAGTGACCCCATCACGGCTCACTACAGCCTCAACATCCCTGGGGTCAGGCAATCCTCCCACCCCAGCCTTCCAAGTAGCTGCAACTACAGGCATGGGCCACCATGCCTGGCTAATTTTTGTGTTTTTTGTAGAGACAGGGTCTTGCCATGTTGCCCAGCCTGGTCTCAAACTCCTGGGCTCAAGCGATCCGCCCACCTCAGCCTCTCAAAATGCAGGGATTACAGGTGTGAGCCACTGCACCGGTCCCCAAGAGAGCTTTAAATATAATAAATGTGCTAATTATGCCAAACTTTTTTTTTTTTTTTTGAGATGGAGTATCATTCTATTGCCCAGGCTGGAGTGCAATGGTGTGATCTTGGCTCACTGCAACCTCCGCCTCCCAGGTTCAAGTGATTCTCCTGCCTCAGCCTCCTGAGTAGCTGGGATTACAGGTGTGCACCACCACATCTGGCTAATTTTTGTATTTTTAGTAGAGATGGGGTTTTACCATGTTGGCCAAGCTGGTCTCGAACTCCTGACCTCATGATCTGCCCGCCTTGGCCTCCCAAAGTGCTGGGATTATAGGCGTGAGCCACTGCGCCCCGCCATGATGCCAGACTTACATTCCCAGGCTGGACATCTCTGTGAACTCTATACTCATATATTCTACTTATACAGTCAACTGCCTTGTAACCTTAACATGTAGCATAAGTGAGTAACACATTTTTATTTGGCTAAGCCACTGAGAACTTGGGGTTGTTACTGCAGCATACCCAGGCCCATCCTGACATACACACCCCTCCACCACACATCCAAACATCATCACCACTTGCCAGGACAGGTGGAGTGTTCCTTATCCAAAATGCTCGGGACCAGAAGTGTTTCAGATTTTGGATTTTGGACTATCTGCATTATACTTGCCTGGTTGAGCATTCCATATCCAAAATCCAAAATGCTCCAATGAGCACTTCGTTTGAGTGTCATGTCAGTGCTTACAAGGTTCAGATTTTGCAGCGTCTCAGATTTCGGACCTGAATGCTCATCCTGTACTTGCCGCCCCTCCAGCCACCCCACGTGCTGCTGCTTCTCAGCGGCCAGTGCATCGGCCACCTCTCCATTTTCTTTCTTTTTTTTTTGAGACAGAGTCTTGCTCTGTCGCCCAGGCTGGAATGCAGTGGCGTGATCTAGACTCACTGCAAGCTCCGCCTCCCGGGTTCAAGCCATCCATTTTCTTTCTTGACAGAGTCTCGCTCTGTCACCCAGGCTGGAGTGCTATGGCGCGATCTCAGCTCACTGCAACCTCCACCTCCTGGGTTCAAGCGATTCTCCTGCCTCAGCCTCCTGAGTAGCTGGGATTACAGGCGCCGCCACCACACCTGGCTAAGTTTTGTATTTTTAGTAGAGACAGGGTTTTGCCCTGTTGGCCAGGCTGGTGTAGAACTCCTGGCCTCAAGTGATCCACCTACCTCGGCCTCCCAAAGTGAGCCACCGCACCCAGCCCCACCTCTCCATTTTCAAACACGCCAGATATGTCCCAGTTTAGGGCCTTTGCACGGGCTGTTCCTTCTGCCAAGAACGTTCTGCCCTGTATAGCCACACGGCTCACTCCATCTCCTTCCACTGCGTGTTCCAATGCTGTTTTCTAAGAGGATGGCTCTGCCCACCCCTGCACCAGGACCTCTGACCGCCTTATGGCGATGGACTTGTTCTCCCCATTGCATTTCTCCCTTGCCAACACGGCGTACGGTTCCTCATTACATGTACGTTCTGCCCGCCTCACTCGAGTATGAGCAGGGGCTTTCACTGATTTTGTTCATTGGTGTGCAGCAGTTTCAGCGGTGGGGGGGGCGAAAGCCCAGCTGGAGTAGGCTGCCAGACTTGGGTGGTAGGCAGAATGTCCCGCAAAGATGTCACGCCCTCATGCCTGCACCTGTAACATTATGTTACATAGCAAAAGGGACTTTGCAGATGTAAGTAGGTTGCCAATTAGTGACCTTAAAATAGGGAGATTATCCTGTTTATCTGGGTGGACCCAATCTAATCACAGGAACACTTAAAGGCATAAAGCCTTCTCCAGCTGAAGGTGGGAGAAATGGGACAGAAAGGATCAAAGATGTGAAGTACTAGAAAGGCTGGCTTTGGCCAGGTGCAAATGCTCACACCTGTAATCCCAGCATTTTGGGAGGCCGAGGTGGGCAGATCACTTGAAGTCAGGAGTTCAAGACCAGCCTGGCCAGCATGGTGAAACCATGTCTACTAAAAATACAAAATTTAGCTGGGCATGGTGGCAGGCACCTATAGTCCCAGCTATTCGGGAAGCTGAGGCAGGAGAATCACTTGAACCCGGGAGGCGGAGGTGGCAGTGACCCGAGATCATACCACTGCAGTCCAGCCTGGGTGACAGAGCCAGACTCTGTCTAAAAAAAAAAAAAGTCTTGCTAGTGTTGAAGATGCGAGTGACCTCTAGAAGCTGAGAACAACCCCGGGCCGGCAGCCAGCAAATGGAGACCTCACACAACCACGTGGAGGTGAATGTCAACAACCTGAAGGAGCCTGTAGCCCGGGTCTCCCCTAGGGCTCCTGCTAAAAGCTGAAGCAGCCGACACCCCGATTTCAGCCCTGAGACCTGCAGCAGAGAAGCCACCAAACCCACCTGCACTTCTAACGCGCAGAACTGTGAGATAATAAATGGGTGCTCTTTTGTGGTTGTTATAAAGTGATAGAAAATGAATTAACTCCCAGCACTTTGGGAGGCCGAGTCGGGCGGATCACGAGGTCAGGAGATCGAGACCATCCTGGCTAACACGGTGAAACCCCGTCTCTACTAAAAAATGCAAAAAACTAGCCGGGCGAGGTGGCGGGTGCCTGTAGTCCCAGCTACTCGGGAGGCTGAGGCAGGAGAATGGCTTAAACCCGGGAGGCGGAGCTTGCAGTGAGCTGAGATCCGGCCACTGCACTCCAGCCTGGACCACAAAGCGAGACTCCGTCTCAAAAAAAAAAAAAAAAAGAAAATGAATTAACTAGGAGAGCAGATGCCAAGTACAGACAATCTGTTAAGAACTTTTGCTGCGATGGGAAGCAGGAAAATGAGGCAGTGGCTGGAAGGGGACGGGGGAGTCAAGGGCTTCTTTTTAAGGTGCCTGCCCATGGGAGAGGGATGCTGCAGTGAGAGGAAGTGCCACCCCAGCGTTACATAATTCCACCTCACAGGACACAGAGGCAGGGGTCACATTCATACTTGGGTACAATGTGTAGATAAAGGCTTGTGTTGCGCCAGGTATGAGTTCCCAAGCCAGCTGCTCTGTGTCAACACCTGCAGGTCTTTCTCAGCTTTGGAGTCAAGAAGTTACCTTGCCAGGAGCAGCCTCCAACCAATGACTGCAAGGTGAGGGGGGAACGCTGGGTCCCCCTGCAGCAGGGTGAGGGGGGAATGCCTTGGCTCCCCTGGCCCCCGGGAAGGGACTCTGAGAATGGTTCCTACATGACCTGCTGCCACAGGAACTGGACTGGTAGCACCCCCTTCTCTGCCTCATACCCCCACTCTCCTGCTGGTGTCTCCTGGGATCTTCCCTCAAGCTAACAAATTGGACTTTTTTTTTTTTTTGAGACAGAGTTTCACTCTGTTGCCCAGACTGGAGTATGGTGGTACAATCCTGGCTCACTGCAACCTCCGCCTCCCGGGTTCAAGCGATTCTCCTGCCTCAGCCTCCCGAGTAGCTGGGATTATAAGTGTGTGCCACCACATCGGCTAATTTTTGTATTTTTAGTAGAAGTGGGGTTTCACCCTGTTGGCCAAGCTGGTTTTGAACTCCTGACCTCAGGTGATCCACTTGCCTCGGCCTCCCAAAGTGCTGGGATTACAGGTGTTAGCCACCACACCCGGACAAAATTTGGACTCGAATCCGTTTCAAGTCAACCTCTGGGGGAACCTGGACTATGACACCAGTGCTTTTCAACTACCCTAGGGAGCACCCACCAAGCTCCACTTCTTTTCACAAAGCAGTTGCTCATAATCTCATCACACCCTCGCAACTCCAGGAGGCTGAGGTTGGTAGGACAAGTACTTTTTTTTTTTTTTGAGAGGGAGTCTCACTCTGTGGCCTAGGCTGGAGTGCAGTGGCACCATCTCGGCTTACTGCAAGCTCCGCCTCCCAGGTACAGCCATTCTCCTGCCTCAGCCTCCCGAGCAGCTGGGACTACAGGCGGACGCCTGACTAATTTTTTCTATTTTTAGTACAGACGGGGTTTCGCCATACTAGCTAGGATGGTCTCGATCTCCTGACTTCGTGATCCGCCCGCCTCAGCCTCCCAAAGTGCTGGGATTACAGGTGTGAGCCACTGCGCCCGGCCGGACAGGTATGTTTTGAGCAAGGCCCAGCCTGAACCCCAATGTGTGTCTCAGGCAGGCCAGGACTCATTATCCCCTTCTCTCCTCTAGGGTGTCTGGGGTACTGGTAAGTACCAGGGGACCCAGAGATGGAACGTCTGGGCTCACTCATGAACACCCTTTGCAGGCTGGGGCACGGTGGCTCACACCTGTAATCTCAGCACTTTGGGAGGCAGACGTGGGCAGATCACCTCGAGACCAGCCTGGCCAACATGGCAAAACCTCGTCTCTACTAAAAACACAAAAATTAGCCAGACATGGTGGCGCGTGCCTGTAATCCCAGCTACCTGGGGGCTGAGCCAGGAGAATCGCTTGAACCCGAGAGGCAGAGGCTGCAGTGAGCCGGGGACGTGCCACTGCACTCTAGCCTGGGTGACAGAGCAAAACTGTCTCAAAAAAAAAAAAAAAAAAGAAAAGAAAACAGAACGCAGCAAGCCAGAAAGGGGCCCGGGCAGCTCCTCAGGTGGCAGAGTCGCCCCTTGCGGCAGGGTGAGGCCTCCCCGCGGGCGACCGGACACCGGCGGAGCAGGACACAGGACCTAGCCCCGTTCGCTCCAGGCTGCAGGGGAGGCCACGCTGCCCACCACGGCGTACCCAGTCCCTCCCTGAGCGGGCCTCGGCATTCCCGCGGAGCCCAACCGGCCTCACTGGAGTTCCGTTTCCAGACGCCCTGGACCAGGCTGCTCCGGCGGTCAGCCGCCCCCGGGGCTGAGGAACCGGCGGCTCGGAAAAGGCTGCGGGGGAGGCCGCACCCTCCGGGTCGCGTGGGCCGGGCGTCCGCGGTCTCTCCAGGAGCACCCGCGTCCCGCGGCAACGGCCTCTTCCTAGCCCGCCTCGCCCGCTCCCCGCCCACCCAGCGGGCCCCACACGCGCTCCGTCCGCCTCCTTCCGCGCTTGGGGCCAGGACGGCGGCGGGAAGCAGCTTACGAGGGCCACTGCAAGGGAGGAGAAGGGCGTCCAGCTCGCAGAGCGCCACAGACCCGGCGCGAGTCCCCAGCCGCGCTCCGCACGGCCCCTCCAGGAGCAGCGCGGCGGCCCGCACAAAGCTTCCCGCGAAACTGACGTCGGCGCGCGCAGGCACCGCCCCCGACCTCGCCCCTCCCCCGCGCTCGCCCCGCTCCCCAGAGCGCCGGCGCACTCGCCCTCCTCCCATTGGTTGCTGCGGCGCGGCGCGCTCCGGCCGGCGCCGTGCGCGCCTAGCGATTGGCCGAGCGGCGGCGGGCCGGGGGGTGTGTCCCGGGCTGCGCCCCGCCCCTCCGCTCCGCTCGCTGTGGTGCGCGCGGTGGCGGCGGCAGCGGCGGCGGCGCGTGGCAGGTCCGGCGGGCGCGAGGCGGCGGCGGAGGCCCGAGCCCGGCCCAGCCTCGTCCCGCCCGGGGCCCGCCTGGCTGCTACCCCGACCCCGGCTCCGGTCCCGTCCTGCCCCGGCGCGCCGCGGCCTCGCCCCGGCCCCCGCCCGGCGCCTCCCGAGGGAGCGGCGCTGCCGGCCGAGAGCGCAGGCCCGGCCATGACCGACTTCAAATTGGGTATCGTGCGGCTCGGCCGGGTGGCCGGGAAGGTGAGCGGCGCGGAGCCCGCGGCCCGGCCCGTCTCGCCCGTCCTGGCCTCCGCGCGGGGCCGGGGGCCGGGGCCGGGGGCGGTTGTGCGGGCGGCGGCCGGGGCGGGGGCGCGGAGCCCGGGATGGGCCCCAGCGGGGCGGGGGACGCTGCGCGGGCCCGGCTGCTGGCCCCGCGCGGGTGCAGCTTCCTCTCGCAGGCCGGCGGGCGCGCACCCCTCGGCGGCGGGGCGCACCTGGCCGCCCTCGGCCCTGCCCTGCCGGAGGCGGAGGCCACGGCCCTGTCCCGAGCCGGGCGCGGAGATGCGTGGCTCGAGCCCGGCCGCGTTCTCCCGGAGCCCTCCCCGTGGTGTCGGGGAGCCGGGGCCTAGCGCGGCGTCCGGGCTGCCGGTGCGGCCACACGGTTTAAACACAGCGCCCTTTCCGAGGCAGCGCCACCTCCACACCTCTCGCCGAGGCGGGTCTGGTGTGGGCTCTTCTCTGCCTCCCAGTTCTCAGCAGGGCTTCGGGCTCGTTTTAACGCTGCCAGGGGTTGGCCAGGTTAGGCAGAGCCTCGGGCTCACAGCAGAGAGGAAGAAGCCTGGGCCCTGATGCAGACTCAGGGCCTTCCTCGATTTCTCTTCTCACCTGGCCCCCACGCTGCACGTTTGAGGCTGGGGATTCCATGGCACCTGTGGGCACTGAGGCTTGGCGGTTTCTCGGAGCCACCTGTGCAGCTGCACCAGCCGGGGTCCTTACCCGGATGGGAGCCCTGTTGCCGTCACCAGCGGCTGCAGCTTCTGGTGGGAGAGAGGAGCGGAGGCAGTGTCAGGCGGCGTCAGGTAAAACAGGTTCAGATCCCAGAAGAAAAACTGCCAAGAGGGATACTGGCCCGTTCTGGGACCTGTTCCTGTTTCCTGCCCCTGCTGCAAGAGCATAGGCAGGGCCTGCTGGGGAGGAGGCTTTTTTCCACCAGGGAAGGGTGGGCTCCCCAGTCAGGTCAGAGACCTGAGACCCCTTCTGATTCCACCACCGATGACATTGTCATCCCTTACAGCTTTTCTTTGGAACATTTCAGATGGACAAAAAACTGAAAAGGGCAATTCAATGAGCAGCTCAGCTTAATAAACACACCCTAATCATAACCTTCTGGCTCTTCTGCCTCAGCCCTGGACCCTCCCTCAGCTCAGTGAAACCGTTTCTGCCTAGGTTTATTGGTGTGTTAAATGTTCCGTGCCACTGTTGGGGTTAGGCCTGCGAGGATGAGGCCTGATACCAGCTCCTCTGGAGCAGATGAAAGTGGTCTGCTGTCTTTTAACCAGTCTGCCTGTGTTTTGGCGTAGACTGCACCACCCCAGATGGTGGAATGAGGCCCCCGTGTGCTGAGCTGTCTTGGTCTGAAGAGGCCTGTGGTTACTTTCCACTTCACAGGAAAATGCAACAGGCTCCTGCCTGTTCTGGTTATAAGGTTACTGCACCTCACGCAGATCTCAAATGTAATGATTTGAAACATGTGGTTAACTTTCAGACCAAATACACGCTGATCGATGAGCAGGACATCCCGCTGGTGGAAAGCTACTCCTTTGAGGTAAGTAAGGATGCCTGTTCCTTCCCTTAATGCTTGTGGTCAGTGCCCAGGAGGGTCACGAGGAGCGAGCCCTCCCCTGTGCTGCAAGAGCAGGTGGCCCCACAAGTGGACATCTGGGGCTGGCTGTGAGCCCTGAGCCCTCAGCCCCACATGGAGCCGTGGCCCCGCAGAACCTGGCTGTTGCTCCCACTGTGGCCCACGCGGCTTGGCGACACTGGTCTTTCCTCACTTTCACCTCAGCTGTTAGCTCTTCTTGAAAGCAAATGGAATGTTCTCACGTTTGCGATTGTGTCACGTGGACCATGTCTGTTAGCTCGAAGACCTTGTTCCTTAGAGCTTGCCACCTGCTGAGCCTGCGCTAGCCCCTCCTGGCTGCCCAGCTGCCTCCCGTTCTCTGCTCTCATGGGGTCTTCCTGCCTCTTCCCAGCTTCCGTTCCTGCCACTGAGCTTGGCCTCCCTCACCACACTTTATCTCTGTGCCCCACACATTCACAGTAGTGACTTGTCCAGGGGTTTCTCTATCTCACTGCACTGTGGGCTTTTTTCAAGGGTAGGAAAATGTATTTGTCTATGTCCATTGTATTTTGCAGAGTTGTTTGTGAGTGTTTCTTGCCTGGATAGACAGAGTGGTGGTGGGGCCACGCTGGCCCCTGGGAGCCATGTGCCTATGGGAGGCTCTGCACTCCCCAGGGTCTCAGGGACAGGGCTGGCATTTGTCCCTCCTCTGGCTTGCTTGTTTCACTTGGTTTTTCTTTTTCTTTTTTTTTTTTTTTTTTTGAGACGGAGTCTCGCTCTGCCGCCCAGGCTGGAGTGCAGTGGCCGGATCTCAGCTCACTGCAAGCTCCGCCTCCCGGGTTCACACCATTCCCCTGCCTCAGCCTCCCGAGTAGTTGGGACTACAGGCGCCCGCCACCGCGCCCGGCTACTTTTTTGTATTTTTTAGTAGAGACGGGGTTTCACCGTGTTAGCCAGGATGGTCTCGATCTCCTGACCTCATGATCCGCCCGTCTCGGCCTCCCAAAGTGCTGGGATTACAGGCTTGAGCCACCGCGCCCGGCCATTTCACTTGGTTTTTCTAAGAGGGAATTGAAGTGTTGCTGAGAATTGGAGGCTTTTTAACAGCTCTTTCCCTTGTTCCTTCTCAGGCCCGAATGGAAGTGGATGCAGATGGAAATGGTGCTAAGATATTTGCCTATGCCTTTGACAAGAACCGAGGAAGGGGCTCTGGGAGACTCCTTCATGAACTGCTGTGGTGGGTGTTTCCAAGCTGCCTCTGCCCCCTGCCACTGGGCTCCTGGGTGAGCTCCGATGGCACAGGGCGCCTGGAGCCCCCTGCCCCACTGAGGCCCTGCCTTGCCTTCCCTGAATCTCGCAGTTATTTTTGTGTGCTTTGCCACTAACTCAAAGGAATGAATGATTTGTATGTTACGCTTCAAACACCAAGTGGACTTTCTGCTGGAAGCTTGCCCAGGACTGGTGGCCTCTGCAGGGACGGTGGTTGCTCCCCTTGCTGGTTTTTTGCTGAGCCCCCTGGTGTGCATGGTGGGGACCACTCAGATGGGGAGCTGTCTCCAGGCCATCTGCTCAGGTGGTTTTACGTTCCACCCTTGGCTGTCTGTGCTCCGAAGTCCAGGGCCCAGGTCCTCCCTGTATCCCTGTCCTGTTTGGGCCACAGATCAGGTGCTTGGGTTTCTCTTGGCAGCTTCCGCCTGAGGTACCCTCCTCCAGAGGGGTAGGGGCCTGATCACATCACATGGCTGACGTTTCTTCCTGGAGGACTTTGGTTATCTGTGAGGGTGGGAGGCAGCGATGCAGGGTTAGATGCAGGGTTTGCTGTCTGTTTGTAGGGAGCGGCACCGGGGGGGCGTGGCCCCGGGCTTCCAGGTGGTACACCTCAACGCTGTGACTGTGGACAATCGCCTGGACAACCTGCAGCTGGTGCCGTGGGGCTGGCGGCCCAAGGCTGAAGAGACCTCCAGCAAACAGAGGTGGGTCTTCTCAGGGCCCGGTGATGCTGGCAGAGGTGCCTTTTGAGGAGGGCCACCTCCAAAGCTCTTGTTTCCAAGAGGGTCTCGTGTTCCTCCTCTGAGCCCTGATGCTTCTGTGTGTTTTGGGACTTTCATTGTTTTTCCCCAAAGTGTGGAATCCTCCTTTTCTTTATGGGAGCGTGAAGGATCTTGGTATGTGTTTTTGCATTGCTCTTCTGATAATTGGCTCTGGGAACCTCCCTTTAGCTGGCATGACAAAGCGGGGAGAAGGGCTGCCTGCTCCAGGGCAGGGCCCGCGCTGGGACTCGGTGTGAGCAGGGCTTGTGCCCCACACCCCGGGAGGCATCAGCCTTCTCACCTCAGGATTCCTCCCTTCTCTCCTCACCCTAAGATTCCTCCCTTCTCTCCTCACCTCAGGATTCTTCTCTACTCAACTCAGGATTCCTCCCTTCTCACCCCAGGATTCCTCCCTTCTCTCCTCACCTCAGGATTCTTCTCTCCTCACCTCAGGATTCTCTTCTCAACTCAGGATTCCTCTCTCCTCACCCCAAGATTCCTCCCTTCTCTCCTCACCTCAGGATTCTTCTCTCCTCACCTCAGGATTCTCTTCTCAACTCAGGATTCCTCTCTCCTCACCCCAGGATTCCTCCCTTCTCTCCTCACCTCAGGATTCCTCCCTTCTCTCCTCACCCCAATATTCCTCCCTTCTCTCCTCACCTCAGGATTCCTCCCTTCTCTCATCACCCCAATATTCCTCCCTTCTCTCCTCACCTCAGGATTCCTCCCTTCTCTCCTCACCTCAGGATTCCTCCCTTCTCTCCTCACCTCAGGATTCTTCCCTTCTCTCTTCACCTCAGGATTCTTCCCTTCTCTCCTCACCTCAGGATTCTTCCCTTCTCTCCTCACCTCAGGATTCTTCTCTCCTCACCTCAGGATTCTCTTCTCAACTCAGGATTCCTCTCTCCTCACCCCAGGATTCCTCCCTTCTTTCCTCACCTCAGGATTCCTCCCTTCTCTCCTCACCCCAAGATTCCTCCCTTCTCTCCTCACCCCAGGATTCCTCCCTTCTCTCCTCACCTCAGGATTCTTCTCTCCTCATCTCAGGATTCCTCTCTCCTCACCTCAGGATTCCTCCCTTCTCTCCTCACCTCAGGATTCCTCCCTTCTCTCCTCACCTCAGGATTCCTCCCTTCTCTCCTCACCCCAGGATTCCTCCCTTCTCTCCTCACCTCAGAATTCCTTCCTTCTCACCCCAGGATTCCTCCCTTCTCTCCTCACCTCAGAATTCCTTCCTTCTCACCTCAGGATTCTTCCCTTCTCTCCTCACCTCAGGATTCCTTCCTTCTCTCCTCACCTCAGGATTCCTTCCTTCTCTCCTCACCTCAGGATTCCTTCCTTCTCTGCTCACCTCAGGAATCCTCCCTTCTCTGCTCACCTCAGGATTCCTTCCTTCTCTCCTCACCTCAGGATTCCTTCCTTCTCTCCTCACCTCGGGATTCCTTCCTTCTCTGCTCACCTCAGGATTCCTCCCTTCTCTCCTCATCTCAGGATTCCTTTCTGTGCACACAGATGGGTCTTTTTGTTGTGTTCTTTTGCTAAACAGTTTTCGTTAAGCAAAAGTTTAAAGCAGAGAATGTGTGGTTCAGGGCTCAGCCCTTGGCCCCCCACTTGCCTGTGATCCTGAAAGCGGTGCTTTGCATGGGCTTCCCACGTGGGAGGGCAGTTCCTGCTGGCCCTAGAATCAGCCAGGCTGTGAACTTCATGGAGCCCTTGGGAAGAGCCGAGGGACCAGCAGGATGGGGGTTGGGAACCCAGATGAGCCAGAGAGTCCCCAGCCACACACGCTTCGCTGACATGTTCCCCAGTCGCGCTGGGGCTTCTGGGCATGTCCTCAAGCCTCTGGGCAGCCTTTCCTGGTGCAAGCAGTGCGAACTGCCCTAGCAGATGGTTATCAGCAACGCTGGTAAGGTTTAGTGTTTTGGGCTTGGTGATGGTTGGTGGCTGTGGGTAGAATCTTTGCAGTTGTCACCTCAGGGTCATGCTAGAGCCCCGTGCAGCCGAGGTGGAAACAGTGGGAGCACCTGAGACACTGGTTGGTGATGTGGGGACAGTCCCCAGGTCTCCAAAATGCCACCCCCAAACTGCTGTTCCTGCCACCCTGGAGGGAGTCCTGCAAGTCTCCCCCATCCCCTCCTCACTGGGCCTCTCAGGATGAAGGCAGAGCCTGCGGTGTCTCTCGTTCTTGTTGGGCTAGTGGTTTTGTTCCCTGCTCTGTTTATTTAATGTAATTAATTAATTTTACAGATGGGTCTCACTGTGTTGCCCAGGCTGGTCTCAAACTCCTGGCTTCAGGAAATCCTCCTGCCGCAGCACTCTTTTTTTTTTTTTTTTTTTTTTTTTTTTTTTTTTTTTTTTTTTTTTTTTTTTTTTTGAGACGGAGTCTCGCTCTGTCACCCAGGCTGGAGTGCAGTGGCCGGATCTCAGCTCACTGCAAGCTCCGCCTCCCGGGTTTACGCCATTCTCCTGCCTCAGCCTCCCGAGTAACTGGGACTACAGGCGCCCGCCACCTCGCCCGGCTAGTTTTTTGCATTTTTTAGTAGAGATGGGGTTTCACCATGTTAGCCAGGATGGTCTCGATCTCCTGACCTCGTGATGCGCCCGTCTTGGCCTCCCAAAGTGCTGGGATTACAGGCTTGAGCCACCGCGCCCGGCCTTTTTTTTTTTTTTTTTTTGAGACGGAGTTTGGCTCTGTCGCCCAGGCTGGAGTGCAGTGGCGCGATCTTGGCTCGCTGCAGCTTCTGCCTGCCTGGTTCAAGCAGTTCTGCCTCAGCCTTCCTAGTAGCTGGGACTACAGGTGCCCGCCACCACGCCTGGCTAACGTTTGTATTTTTAGTAGAGACAGGATTTCGGCATGTTGGCCAGGCTGTCTTGAACTCTTGACCTCAGATGATCCGCCTGCCTCAGCCTCCCACAGTGCTGGGATTACAGGTGTGAGCCACCACGCCTGGCCCCGCCTCAGCCTTTTGAGTAGCTGAGATAACGGGTGTGCACCACCATGCCCGGTCCCTGCTCTAATATTAGAGTTTTGACCCTTCTCTCATACTGCTTGTGAGTGACGCCAATCCTCTTATGATTGTTGGATGGGATTTTTTTTTCTTTCGGGGATTATGTTAGCCGGAACTTTGGGTTGCAAGAAACAGAAACAGCTCAATTTGGCTGAAACAAAATAGGGTACGTTTTGGTATCCTGACTGAAATGTGGAGAGCCAGGGATGCTGCTGCCTCCAGCTCTGCGCCCCCACTCCCGGCTCCTCTCCGAGAGGCGGCATGCGCACTACCCAGCACCTGTGGAGTGAAGCAGGCACCCTGTTCTGGTGGTGTCTGGGGAAGCCCTGGGATGAACTGTAGTTAGCATGCTTTGCATCACTTCTCTACATGAAGTCAGAGTTGTGTCATCCACGGGAAGGGGAAGGAGTGCGTGGCAGGCAAAGCAGCATCCGTAGCATCTCCTCCTGCGTTGTCCCACATTGATACATGCTCAGTGTTGATGCTGGGATGGGCCCTCCCCGACTCCACAAGTTCCCCCACTGCCCACCACTCCACCAGGCGATGTCATCTGTCCCTGCCGTGGTACAGGTCATTTCAGCTGGTTGTCAATAAGACTCAGGGTCCGGCCAGCCTGTGACTGAATGTTACCTTGAATCCTCTCAGCACCCTTCCTAGTCAGGAGGGGAGATAACTGCCGTTAAGAATAGCTGCTTGGAAAGGGGGTGTTGAGCTGATGCTCCTGGTCAGCCCATTCTCCGTGGGCACGGCAGGATGAGTTGCGCTGAGGCTGCGGCCTTATACAACCCCCTGCTGCAGGAGGTGGCCTGCGGTGGCTCAGGACTGATCAGGCTCGGCCATCTTTGGTTTGCCAACATGGGGTTTTAGAACCCAGCAGGTATTGGGCCTCTTGTGCTGGGTCAGCACCCCAGGCCACAAGCAGAAGTCAGCTAGCCAGTGTGGGCCTGACGTCCTGAATGGCTGGGTGCTGTGCGTCCTTCTGGATCCCAGTTTGTGGCCTCCCTGTGGTCTGGCTCTTTGTGATGGGGTCACCCTGTCTTTGTCAGGCCTGGGCTGTTGCTCTCCTTTCCTGGCACTGTGTCAGCTCAGCCCCCACAAAAGGGGCCTGTTGGCAAAGGGGTGTTTTCCTTTTCTGTCTTCAGAAGCCAGCAGTGTCTGAAACTTGCCTCTGTCTGGTGGGACCTCACTAACATCTTCCCGTGTCCTGATCCTTCCACCTTTTAACCAAGTCTCCTCAGGGTCTGGCCTCAGAGAACAGGGTTGTTGGGGTGGTTTATGCAGCTCCTTTACTCTGTGATGCAGCAGGGCTGGGGCTGCCCACACTTGCCTCTGAGCAGCCAGTGCTCGCTCCAGGGCCTGTTCTGTACAACACGTGTACAGATGAACGTAGGGCAGCTCCCGGCATGGAAGGGGAGGTGGACCGACGGGGCAGTAATGGGCACCTCTGCAGGTCAAGGGCAAGGAGAGGGGCTGCCTTGCTTTGTGCAGGGGCCTGACCTGGGCACTGCCTCCTGCCTACTGTGTGCCTATCAGTCCCAGGTGCTGGGGACAGGGTGACAGATGAGGCGGTGCTTATGGGTGAGTGGGAAGACGAGACACAATATTTACTGTCAGGTGGTGAAAAGCACATGCAGCAGGGATGCGCCAGAGGAGACTGGAATTCGGGCCGGGTGTCCTGGGCAGGATGGCACTCTCTGGACTCATCACATCACCCGCCGTGTGCTGGCCCCATTTGGCCAGAGTGCACTGAAGTGTCTGCTTCTTTCTTTAAGGGAGCAAAGCTTGTATTGGCTTGCAATTCAGCAGCTGCCTACAGACCCTATAGAAGAACAGTTTCCTGTCCTAAATGTGACCCGGTACTATAATGCCAACGGGGATGTAGTGGAAGAGGAGGAGAATTCTTGCACCTACTACGAGTGCCACTACCCTCCCTGCACGGTGATTGAGAAGCAGGTGGGTGTGCTGCAGTGCGGCCTGGTCCTTGGCACCTCTACCCTGTAGCCCAGCCTTGGTTTGGGGTCTTGCCCTCCTACCGCAGGGCCCCATTCCCCGGAGACCACTTGGGCTTTTCCACCAGGGTGGTCTCCCTTTGCCCTTGTGCTGGCCTGACCAGGGCCCAGGCCCTCCAGCCTTGGTACATGGTGTTTTGCTGGGTCCGTCAGATTGTCCGTGCGATGCAGTCTTTGCCCCACACTGCATCCCAGGCATGACGGTGAAGCCACAAGTGTTCTGTATTTCAGCTCCGGGAGTTCAACATCTGTGGGCGCTGCCAGGTGGCCCGGTACTGTGGCTCCCAGTGCCAGCAGAAGGACTGGCCAGCCCACAAGAAGCACTGTCGGGAGAGGAAGCGTCCCTTCCAGCATGAGCTTGAGCCAGAGCGATGACGGGCGGGAGAGCCGCACACACTCGCAGCCCCCGGGCTCTACCCTGGGCACAGCAGAGACAGACTGGTGGTTGAACCTGGAGGTGCCGAAAAAGCCAGCTGCGGGCCCAGGACAACCGCTGTGAGACTCCCGATGTCACAGGCAGTCTGTGTGGTTATAGCGCCCCTCAGTGTTCATCTCCAGCAGAGACAACGAAGGAGGCTCCCACCAGGACGGTTCTCATTATTTATATGTTAATATGTTTGTAAACTCATGTACAGTTTTTTTTGGGGGGAGGCAATGGGAAGGGTAGAAATTACAAATAGAATCATTTGCTGTAATCCTCGAATGGCAAACGGTCAGGCCACGTGTCTAAAAACTGTCCTGTAGCTGAAGCTTCTCCCCTGGGCCACGGGAGCCCCATGGAGCGCGGCCTGCACAGGAGTTGTGTCCACAAAGGCAAAGTAAAGGGGTGGAATCATCCGGCGTCTCGGACATTCTCTGCTCTGCCTCCCTCTTGTGCTGCTGAGGGTGAGGTCATCTTGAGTGGAGCCGAATCCCTGTGAGGGCAGGAGGACGTGCCCTTGCTCCTGGTGGGCAGGAGCAGGTGAACTCAAAACTTCCTGAGTCCAGCAGTGAGCGTGAGTGAGACTCTGTCCTTGTCTTGTGGCAGGACTGGTGCAGGTGCTAAGTCAGCTGCCCACTGGTTCATTGGGAGTGGGATGCTCTAGCCCCTGACATCGGTTAGTTCTTGCCTGATTTATGTGTGAAGTGGCTGGGAGCTCAGCAGTGACAGCTTCTGCCCAGAAGAATCCACAGGGCATGTTCAGCAGGCCTGCTGCCGACAGTGGAGGGGGCTGGCCAGCCAGGGTGAGGTGAGGGCCTCACTTCTCCATCCCTCTGCAGAGCTGTGGCTTCCACGATAGCCCTCCCTCCTTGGGGAGCCCCAGGTGTCTAGGGCTGGTCAGCATCTTGTACCCATAGAGCCGCCCCAGGGAAACATGCCAGGCTGCATGGCTGGGATCCTGTCTGTCTCCAGGTGCGCCCAGCCAAAGGCCTTGCTTCTTGGGAGCTGAAAGCCTGGCCAGTCCGACTCTGACCTGTCTGGTCTGGTCCGGTCCAACCCTGTGTTGGTCCCGCAGGTTCCTGTTACACTTTCCCCTCTTGGAGCTCCACTGCCACGTTCCAGGACGCTCTGTGTGTTCTCATTGCTGTTCCTGGCTGGGCTGGCCTTTTGTCTGTAAGCAAAACTTCCAGTAGCTTCTCAGGCAGTACCCTGGAGGCTCCT
Organism: Macaca fascicularis; assembly: GCF_037993035.2. Lineage (NCBI taxonomy): Eukaryota > Metazoa > Chordata > Mammalia > Primates > Cercopithecidae > Macaca > Macaca fascicularis. The sequence goes on from NC_088389.1 coordinate 1,736,506, forward strand.
GAAGAACAGGCCTGCTGAAAGTGGGTGATAGCAACAAACTCTGCAGGATTTCCTGGAGTTTAGAGAACTGCATGTGCCCACATCAGGCCCTGAGAAGCCCCCTTTGCTGCTGTGAAGGTCGGGGACATTTTTTGCTGAGTAGGTGAAAGCTGTCGGGGAGGGGGACATATGTGTCCCTAAAGATGGTGGGTCAACAGGTTGGGGTTTGGGGCAGTCTTCAGGCCTGGAGCCCTGAGTGCCTTCAGGCAGCTGCTTTCAGATGGAGTCTGAGGATAGGCACGGTGTGCAGGGGTCCCTTTGCCTGCATCTAGGGAAGTGGCCATGTTATCCCTTGACCAGCAGGGCTGCCTTGTTTGGCAGTCAGTTACTCATCAGAAAAATGCACCGGAAGAAGCGCCCAGGGCCTCCCACCTGTGAGACACCATGCTGGGGAAGGGGTGGTGCAGGTTCTAGGTTTGCATGTGGCAGCTCCTCCAGGCCTCACCCCAGCAGGTGGCACCGTGAGGGTGGGATGGGCCCCACCATTGCTTCCCTTTCATCTGATACCCAGTCCTCTGGTCATTTCCCCTTCTGTGGCCCCAACTTCTTGGTCTTCGTAGCCGGGTATCTAAGACACTATGAGGACATCCAGATGGCTGCATTGTGGGGCTGCTTCTATGAAGCTTGTTTGGAGCGTGGTGCGTTGGGATGCTTCACCTGGCCACTCTCCCTCCCACGTAGATGTGTGCGGTTGAGGCCCTTTTGGAACGCCCTGCTGCCTTCCTGGCCAGCCTTTTCTGCGCCTCTGTCTCTGCTGCGGTCTGAGCTGTTGGCTCCCCGCCATGTCTTTTTTTTTTTTTTTTTTTTTTTGAGACGGAGTCTCGCTCTGTCGCCCAGGCTGGAGTGCAGTGGCGCGATCTCGGCTCACTGCAAGCTCCGCCTCCCGGGTTCACGCCATTCTCCTGCCTCAACCTCCCGAGTAGCTGGGACTACAGGCGCCCACAACCGCGCCCGGCTAATTTTTTGTATTTTTAGTAGAGACGGGGTTTCACCGTGGTCTCGATCTCCTGACCTTGTGATCCGCCCGCCTTGGCCTCCCAAAGCGCTGGGATTACAGGCGTGAGCCACCGCGCCCGGCCTCCCCGCCATGTCTTTAGCCACAGCCCTGCTTGAAGCCCTGAGGCTGAATACCCATATATTTCAGTCAAGTCCGTCTTAGGTTCCCGGAGCTGCCGCAACAAAGCAGCATGAGCTGTGCAGCCTGAAGCAGCAAGAATTCATGCTCTAGGTTCTGGAGGCTGAAGTCTCAGATGAAGGCGCAGGCAAGGGCCCTCAGAAGCGGACGCCTCCTCCCAGCCAGGGGCCTCGCCTGCCTCCCTGTGGTCTGCACAGCGATGGCCCTGCAAGTCTGCATCAGCTTTCCCTTCTGCGGACTCCAGCTCCTCTGGGTCAGGGCCTACCCTGTGACCTCATTTTAACCCAGCTGCTTCTGAGAGCCCCTGTTTGCTAATGAGGATGCGCTCTGAGGTGCTGGGGTCTTCAGTCCATTGTTTTTTGGGGGCACAGTTGAACCTGTAAGGGCCCGAGGGGTTCTTCCTGCCCTGCACACATTCAGACCATGGATTGCAGTAAAGAAAGTTTAGGGCCGGATGCGGTGGCTCACGCCTGTAATCCCAGCACTTTGGGAGGCCGAGGCGGGTGGATCACAAGGTCAGAAGGTCAAGACCATCCTGGCTAACACGGTGAAACCCCGTCTCTTACTAAAAATACAAAAAATGGCTGGGCATCGTGGCACATGCCCGTAATCCCAGCTACTCAGGAGGCTGAGGCAGGAGAACGGCTTAAACCCGGGAGGCGGAGCTTGCAGTGAACTGAGATCGTGCCACTGCACTCCAGCCCGGGGGACAGCGAGACTCCGTCTCAAAAAATAAAAATTAATAGACACGGGCCGGCCACGCCACGTGGGAGATGGAGTTAGTCCTCAGATCATCTTGTCCAAAGCTCCGAGGTTAGGGGTATTTTCTTTTTTTTTTTTTTTTTTTTTTTTTTTTGAGACGGAGTCTCGCTCTGTCGCCCAGGCTGGAGTGCAGTGGCCGGATCTCAGCTCACTGCAAGCTCCGCCTCCCGGGTTCCCGCCATTCTCCTGCCTCAGCCTCCTGAGTAGCTGGGACTACAGGCGCCGCCACCTCGCCCGGCTAGTTTTTTTTTTTTGTATTTTTAGTAGAGACGGGGTTTCACCGTGTTAGCCAGGATGGTCTCGATCTCCTGACCTCGTGATCCGCCCGACTCGGCCTCCCAAAGTGCTGGGATTACAGGCGTGAGCCACCGCGCCCGGCGGTTAGGGGTATTTTCAAAGGCAGTTTTGGGGGAGGGGGGCGGCGGCCAGGCGACTGGTGCCGATAACCACGTCCACCTGCTGAGCCGCTCCTGGGGGGCCCCGATGCAGCCACGGGTGTCAGACAAGCAAAGACCCTGGAAGGCGGGCTCCGAGGGGCAGCTCTGCCATGGCGGGTTCGCAGGAGGCAGGCAGGGTGCGCCTGCGGCCTCGGGGTGCTGGGCTTCGTGCGGCGCGGGCTCCTCCTCAGCTTGACGAAGGCGTTGACTCCGGGGCAAGGCCTCTCCGGGAAACTAGCCTAACAAGTCAGCGCGGCCCGATGGCCCAGGAGTAACAGGAGGACGCCACAGGGTGCGCTAGCGCAGCTCGCTGTTGGGGTTTTTCTCACAGATAGAATTTTTGCAAAGGCGGCTTCAAACCTAAGGCTCTGTCACTAACCTGCCGTCTCCAAACCTGCTCCGTGGAGGAGCCTTCGGTCTCCACGGCCCCGCAGGGAGCGGCGCGTCTGGCGCCTGAAGCCCGCCGCGGTCAGCCGGCCGCCAGGGGGCGCGGGAGCCTGGTCTTCCGGGGGCGTCCACGGCTGCCAAGGCCCGGCCGGATGTCCCGCCCCGGCGCCCCGGAAGGAGTCGCGAGAGAGGTGGCACGGGCTGACAGTGTCCCTGAGCCTTCGAGCTCGTCCCGCCGGCCCCGGCGTCGCCGCCCCGCGCAGTGCCCAGCCCGGCCCTGCCGACCTGCCTCTACCGCCGGCTCCGCGGCCTTCCCCGAGGGCTGGATGATGGGCGCTTTCGCCCTGCAGACGGTGGACACCGAGCTGACCGCGGACTCGGTGGAGTGGTGCCCGCTGCAAGGCTGCAGGCACCTGCTGGCGTGCGGGACCTACCAGCTGCGGCGGCCGGAGGACCCGCCTGCCGACCCCCAGAGCAAGGTGCGCGCGTCGCGGCTTCGGGAGGGCAGGGCAGGGCAGGGCAGGGCCGGCCACGAGGTTGAGGCCGAGAGGCGCACAGAATCGCCCAGGAGGTGAAGAGGGGATGTTGGCCGTTTGGCCGGGACGTAGGTCAGAAACAGTTTAGAATCTTTTTAAAAACATTATTCTCGGCCGGGCGCGGTGGCTCACGCCTGTAGTCCCAGCACTTTGGGAGGCCGAGGCGGGCGGGTCACGAGGTCAGGAGATCGAGACCATCCTGGCTAACACGGTGAAACCCCGTCTCTACTAAAAAATACAAAAACAATTAGTGATGTTTTGGGCGGGCGTGATGCGGGCGCCTGTAGTCCCAGCTACTCGGGAGGCTGAGGCAGGAGGATGGTGTGAACCCGGGAGGCGGAGCTTACCGTGATCCGAGCTCGCACCACTGCACTCCAGCCTCGGCGATAGAGCAAGACTCCGTCTCAAAAAAAAAAAAAATGTATATATATATTCTTTTTTTCTGAGATAAGGTCTTGCTCTGTCACCCAGGCTGGAGTGCAGCCTTGGACTCCAGCGCTCAGGGCATCCTCCCGCCTCAGCCTGCTGAGTAGCTGGGACCACGGGCAGGCGCCACCGCCCCCGGCCAGCATTAGAATCTTCAGAGCAGAAAGTCTTCTATATACAGGTGTGGCCCAAGCTAATGGATGGAATCTACAGTAAAGAGAAAGTGGGAATTATATCTTAACTTCTGGTAGGTACATATTAGAATTTAAACTGGGCACTGAACAACAGGCCTAAGTCAGGACCGTCCCAGGCAAACTGGGTTCTGTGGTTACCGTAGCCATAGCTGGTCCCTGTTGGCCAGTTGAGAAGGAGCCTTCTCTGCCGGATCCAGGAGTGTTCACCTAGTCATTAATCATATGCAGGAAAATAGACGTTTCTCCAGCTCAGACAACCAGAGTTTCTTCCAGGCAGAATTCCACTCCGTCAGTCACGGCAAACCTTTTGAGTTCCTTGGATCCCTTTTCCCATCCCTTGGATTCCTTGGTGCCTTGGGGTAATCAGAGAATACCTCTGCATTTTTTGTAGGGTAGAATGGAAGTTGAGGAGCCTCGAGTCCGCTTAGGCCGTCTCTACCTATACAATTTCAATGAGAACAAGTCTACTCAGCCCCTGGTCGAGGTCCAAAGAAAAGATACTTCTGCGATCCTGGACATGAAATGGTACAACTGTGATAATCCCCCTGGGTCTAGAATTTGTCATGAGTGGCAATCGGGGAGCCTGATGCTTGATGCCTTCAACAAGACAGGCATTGCGTCTCAACTTTGGGTTTATTTCTTTGCTGTCCTGCCCACCTCCCACTTGGGGAGTGCTTTACCCGGGGCTTACTTCCTTTGTCATTTTGCAGCCAGGAAGTGATGGGAGTTTTGTGACTTCATAACCTGGGGCGTCTTGTGTTTGAGAACACAGCTGTAGGCTCTCGCCCACTTTTGGAGCTGAGATTTAAATGCAGTCATGTGTGGCATAATTCTGTTTTGGTCAACAATGGGGCACATGTACCATGGTGGTGCCTTAACGTAGTGGAACTGCCCTATACAGGTGCACCACTTTTTATCATTTTTGATTTTTTTTTTTTTTTGAGACAGGGTCTTGTTCTGTTGCCCAGGCTGGAGTGCAGTGGCATGATCATAACTCACTGCAGCCTTGAAGTCCTGGGCTCAAGCAGTTCTCCATCTCAGCCTCTCGAGTAGCTGAGACTTCAGGTACGTGCCATCATGCCTCTTTTTTTTTTTGTTTTCACTCTCTCGCCCAGTGGCGTGATCTCGGCTCACTGCAAGCTCCGCCTCCCGGGTTCACGCCATTCTCCTGCCTCAGCCTCCTGAGTAGCTGGGACTACAGGCGCCTGCCACCATGCCTGGCTAATTTTTGTATTCTTGGTAGAGACAGGGTTTCACCGTGTTAGCCAGGATGGTCTCGATCTCCTGACCTCTTGATCCACCTGCCTCGGCCTCCCAAAGTGCTGGGATTACAGGCGTGAGCCACCGTGCCAGGCCTTACCACACCTCATTTTTGTTTGTTTGTTTGTTTGTTTGTTTGTAGAAACAAGGTCTTGACGTGTTGCTCAGGCTGGTTTCGAACTCCTTGTCTCAAGTGATCCTCCTGCCTTAGCCTCCCAAAGTGTTGGGGTTACAGGCGTGAGCCACCATGCCCAGCCACCTGTTTTTTTATCTTTTATATTGTATTCTTACTGTATCTTTTCTATGTTTAGGTACACAACCACTTACTGTTGTGTTACACTTGCCTGCAGTAACATGCTGTAAGGTTTGTGGCATAGGACAATGGGCTGTACCATATCGTCAAGGTGTGTAGTAGGCTGTCCCAGCTGGGTTTGTGTGGACTACAGCCCCGCTGTTAAGCAAAGCGTGACTGTGATTACAGGGACGCACGGTGCTCTCCTGTGCCTTGGGCACATTGGTGTGCTTACGGTGGGCCCTCTCCTCAGGTGTCACATCCCGGTGGCTGGACATGCCCTCTTGGGCTTGGCAGATGCCAGTGGATCCATACAACTGCTCCGCCTGGTGGAATCTGAGGTCAGTGACTTGCACTTGTTCCGTGGGGCAGAAGGGACCTGAATAGAGAGAGTTAGGAAGGAGGCTGTGCTGACACAGACATTTTTCTAGAACGATCTCTCTTCGATGGTGAACAATACATAAACGTTCTAAGATAACATGGACTCTGTTTTTAAGGTGTATTGCATTCTACATCCACCTCCAAGAGGAAGTCACCTCGTGTGTCACCAGCAGAAGGGCTGAAGTGACAGGGTGTTCATTGACCTGCCAGTGGGTCTGACAGTTCTCTAAGAACCTGGGCAAGCGTTCGTAGGTTGATGCTGGGGCCCAGAGTAGCAATGAGCGTCCTGTGTGAAGATGGCATTTCTCACTGATGATTGGAAAAGCATGTGAGTCCTGGGTGAACTTCTCCGGGTTTCTCACAGTGCTGCAGAGCCATGCGTTAGCACAGTGACTTTGTCTGATAGCTGTGGGGGAGGGAACGGGGATGTCCCATAGTGGGGTGATGTAAACAGCCTGAGACTATGCCCTCCCTCCGATGCAGATGCTGCAGGTGGGACTGGGCCAACTGAGGGCCTGTGTAGGAAGGGCCTTGCTTAAGGCAGCCCAGAGCAGTTGCCCTGTCTTAGAAAGGAGGGAAAGAGCAGCCACAGGAAAGCTGTGGGCCCAAGGGAGGAGTGCATGAACCCAGGAAAGGGTTTTGGTGCAGCAGCCTGCTGGGAGCCAGGGATGGAGTTAAGCACTGACTAGGCTGTTTAGGAAATAAAATGTATATAGATCTGCGTAAAGAGCAACCACGTTCTCATGGCTGCTGGCGGCTTCTGAAGTGGAAACCAGAGGAGTTTCCCCATCGTCTCTGGGGAGGCCTGGGGTGGGCACGCGCGTGTGCCATTGTGGTCTGGAGCCTGCACAGACGTCTCGGCAGCATCTAGGAGTGCAAGGATGGCAAGGGGGTGTGAAAGGGAGGGAGACCGTGCCCCAAGGTCAAGCCTGTGGGAAAGTCCTCCTGCAAGTGTGAGGAGTGTGAGCTCCAGTGTCCCCAGGTCTTCTCGGGGCCCCTGGCAGGGGGTTCAGTGTTAGGTGCAAGTGTGACTCAGTGACTGACGGACTTCATCCGGGTAGGGTGTAAATGAGGGAACAGCGACTTCCCTGCAGGAGAGGAAAAGTCTTTTGGGGGCTCTGGGGGGGCTACGTCCCTTTGATGGAGTTTTTTCTTCTCCAGGAGAAGAGCCACGTGCTGGAGCCATTGTCCAGCCTTGCCCTGGAGGAGCAGTGTCTGGCTTTGTCCCTAGATTGGTCCACTGGGAAAACTGGAAGGTAAGGGCCAGGCTTAGTCAGGGGCCCTGAGTCTTTCTCTGAGGACCACTTCCATTTTTGAGGCTACAGCACTCCAGCCACCTTCGGCCAGCCGCGACTGTGCTCCTCAGCCCTGGCACCATCACTGCTGGTCCTATTCTAAAAAAAAAAAGTTCCCCATTTTAGATACGTAGCAATAGTGTTTTACCTAGAGAAGCCGACACTGGTGTCTTTGACGAGCTTAGCAGTGGTTGTGATCTTCGCCAGCCGGTCTCTTAAGGGGTGTGTCCACATCCCAGGGCTGTGGAGACCCTCTCTCAGGACTTGTTTGGGAACCAGAAGAGGCTGACGAATACCATTCGGCCGGGCTTCTCCATGGGTTCCCTGTGTCTAGGGCCAGGGACCAGCCCTTGAAGATCATCAGCAGTGACTCCACAGGGCAGCTCCACCTCCTGATGGTGAATGAGACGGGGCCCAAGCTGCAGAAGGTGGCCGCATGGCAGGCACATCAGTTCGAGGCCTGGATTGCTGCTTTCGATTACTGGCATACACAAATTGTGTATTCAGGTCAGTATTCCTCCGCTGGTCACCTCTGATGGAAGGCTTCCTGAGGGAGGGGCAGAGGGAGGGGGGAGGCCTGTGCTGCAGCTCTGATTCCAGCTGTGTTGGGATCTTGAAGACCTTTTATGGAAAGTGTACTTTTTTTTTTTTTTTGAGACTGAGTCTTGCTGTCGCCAGGCTGGAGTGTAGTGGCACAATGTTGGCTCGCTGCAACCTCCACCTCCCAGGTTCAAGCAATTCTTCTGCCTCAGCCTCCCAAGTAGCTGGGATTACAGGCGCCCATCACCATGCCCGGCTAATTTTTGAGTTTTTAGTAGAGACAGGGTTTCACCATGTCGGTCAGGATGGTCTCGATCTCCTGACCTCCTGATCCTCCCTCCTGGGCCTCCCAAAGTGTTGGGATGACAGGCGTGAGCCACCGTGCCTGGCCCACTTAGCTATTCTTTAGAGAGCAAAGTGTAGCTTGCCTCAGGCAGTGCAGGGTCTTGAGTGGTGCTGACCAGGGTGTTGGAGGAGCAGGCCCCTGTGGGCAGAGCCATCCTGCCTCCCTGATGTGCTCCGTGTCAGATCCTCTATGCTTTTACTGGAAGTCCAGTTTCTGTGGATACAATAGTGACATCACCACGTTGGATTTCAGGTTCGTCTGTGCCCTTTTTGGATTTAGTTTATCTTCCAGAAAAAAAAGGAAGCATGAGAGAAATAAGATTCCTTTCCAGGTCTTGTGAATGGTTTGCATTTGGGGCAGCTGATGTGAGAGCGGAAAATTAACTGCTGATTCCAGGAAGGAGGTAGCTTTGGCTTCTCTTTTTTTTTTTTTTTTTTTGTTGAGACGGAGTCTCGCTCTGTAGCCCGGGCTGGAGTGCAGTGGCCGGATCTCAGCTCACTGCAAGCTCCGCCTCCCGGGTTCACGCCATTCTCCTGCCTCAGCCTCCCGAGTAGCTGGGACTACAGGCGCCTGCCACCTCGCCCGGCTAAGTTTTTGTATTTTTAGTAGAGACGGGGTTTCACTGTGTTAGCCAGGATGGTCTCGATCTCCTGACCTCGTGATCCGCCCGTCTCGGCCTCCCAAAGTGCTGGGATTACAGGCTTGAGCCACCGCGCCCGGCCGAGCTTTGGCTTCTCTTTCCGGGGTGGAGATAACTCGGGACAGGTGGGAGGGGCTGGTCTCTGAGAGAAGACGGAAGAGGAGCTGCTGAATTTGCAAAGAGCCGAAGATCTGACTCTCCCCTGCCGCTACCCATCCGGGCCTCTGTCTCATCTAGTTTGTCACAGCAGAGCCGTAAGTGATGGCCCTGCCTTCATTCCTGATTGTTTCCGTCTCCACACAGTAGTCAGAGCAAGTGTTTTAAAAACGCACACACGTTATCACATCTCACTCATCGTTAGAACCCCTCACAGTTCCTGTTTCATTTAGTTCCTGTTTCATAAAATTCAAAATAGTGATGCTATTGCCCAAGGCCTGTGGAATCTGGTCCACGCCTGCTTCTCCGGCCTTGTTTTGGCTCCTCTGCTCTCAGTCACCTTCTCCTGAAATAGTCCACGTTCCCTCAGTCTCAGGGTTTCGTCACGGGATGTTTCCTTCATGGGTGAATTCTGCTTTTCTGACATGCTCAGCTTAAAATCTTGTCCTGGCCGGGCGCGGTGGCTCAAGCCTGTAATCTCAGCACTTTGGGAGGCCGAGGCGGGCGGATCTCGAGGTCAGGAGATCGAGACCATCCTGGCTAACACGGTGAAACCCCGTCTCTACTAAAAAATACAAAAAACTAGCCGGGCGAGGTGGCGGGCGCCTGTAGTCCCAGCTACTCGGGAGGCTGAGGCAGGAGAATGGCGGGAACCCGGGAGGCGGAGCTTGCAGTGAGCTGAGATCCGGCCACTGCACTCCAGCCTGGGCGACAGAGTGAGACTCCGTCTCAAAAAAAAAAAAAAAAAAAAAAAAAAAAAAATCTTGTCCTTAGAAGACTGACGCAGAGCAGCCGTCCTTCCACCCCAGGCAGGCCTGACCGCAGCTCTCATGCCGCCTCTGCTCATCCGAGTGGCGAGCATGTGTGTAAGGCGCGGTTCTTCGTTGTGTTGCTTGCTGTTGCAGCCGTGAACTGTGAGAGCCACGAAGATCTCATTTCTCGAGGTCTCTCCTTGGATTGGTTCTTCTACCTCGAGCTAATTCGGAACAAAGGTACCATAGGGTAATATTGAATAATTCTGGACTAATTCATTCAACAAATGCTATGTGCTGAGCCCTATTCTAGGTGATTAGAATACTTTAGCAAACTAAACAGACAAAAGTCATGTTTTCTTTTTTAAGTTTTATTATTTTCATTTATTTATTTATTTATTTATTTATTTTGAGATGGAGTTTTGCTCTTGTTGCCCAGGCTGGAGTGCAGTGGTGCGATCTTGGCTCACTGCAACCTCTGCCTCCTGGGTTCAAGTGACTCTCCTGCCTCAACCTCCTGAGTAGTTGGGATTACAGGCACCTGCCACCATGCCCAGCTAATTTTTGTGTTTTTAGTAGAGACGGGGTTTCACCATGTTGGCCAGGCTGGTCTTGAACTCCTGACCTCAGGTGATTCACCCGCTTTGGCCTCCCAAATGCTGGGATTATGTGCATGAGCCACTGCGCCCAGCCTATTTTATTTTTATGAGACAGGGTCTCACTCTGTCACCCAGGCTGGAGTACAATGGTGCAATCTCAGCTCACTCCAACCTCAACCTCCTGGGCTCAATCGATCCCCCCCGCACCTCAGCCTCCCTAGTAGCTGCAGCTATAGGCGCACACCACCATGCCCCACTAATTAAATTTTTTTACAGAGACAGGGTTTTGCGATGTTGCCCAGGCTGGTCTCGAATGCCTGGGCTCAAGCGATCTACCTGCCTCGGCCTCCCAGTGTTGGGATTATAGGCGTGAGCCACTGCGCTTGGCCTTCTTAAATTATTTATATAGTCCGGGCACGGTGGCTCACACCTGTAATCCCAGCACTTTGGGAGGCCAGGGTGGGCGGATCACAAGGTCAGGGGTTCCAGACCAGCCTGGCCAACGTGGTGAAACCCCGTCTCTACTGAAATACAAAAAATGAGCCTGGCATGGTGGCGGGTGCCTGTCATCCTAGCTACTTGGGAGGCTGAGGCAGTGGAATTGCTTGAACCCAGGAGGCACAGGTTGCAGTGAGCCAAGATCGCGCCACTGGTCTCCAGCCTGGCAACAAAGGGAGACTCCGTCTCAAAAAAAAAAAAAAAAAAGATTTATATAAATATATTTTGGGGATGGGGTGGGTGGCTCACGTCTTGCTGTGTCACCCAGGCCGGAGTGCAGTGGTGTGATCACAGGTCACTGCAGCCTTAACCTCCCAGGGTCCTGCCTCAGCCTTCTGAGTAGCTGGGACTACAGGCGTGAGTTGCCACACCTGGCTGATTTTCACATAAAAGTCCCTGCTTTTACTCAGCTGACATTCTGTGGCGGGGAGACGGACAGTAAACACAAAGCAGAGTTTGTTATAGGGAAGGAGACTGCGCGGCACGTCAGGGGCAGTGAGCGCTTTGGAAAGAAGGTAGAAGGGTGCTGGGAGCAGGTGCAGATTATCCTGTTGGAGAGCATGGTCAGGGTGGGCAGTGGCCCCGCTATGGCAGAAGAGTAGCCAGTAGCCAGCACGGTTAGGATGACCTGAGGGAGTGGCGGAATAGAAGAGGGTGAAGTCAGAGGTAAATGGGCCAGGGCACAGGGCCCGGCAGGCTCCAGCAAGGACCTTGTTTCCTACTCAGAATGAAATGGGAGCTGTTGCAGGATGTTGAGCAGAGGAATGACAGATTCTGACTTGCATTTTAAAATTTATGACGACCTCTTTGGTGAATGTGAGTCTAGACGACAAGAGGGAGGGGCACAGCCTAGAGACTTGCCACTGGGCAGGTGATGAGTCAGCCCAGAGCAGGTTTGGAGTAGTGGTTGGGTTCTGGACAGAAGTGAAGGCAGGTCCAGTCAGATTTCCTGATGGAGTGGATGTGTGGGCATGTGAGAGTGGAGAGACTCATGTATAAAGAAACCTTTGCCTGCTCTGTACAAATTTGCCACAGAATGGCAGCTCATACTTGAGGCTCATCTGCAGGCTTTATGCTTAGGTCAGCTGATTCCGCTGGTTCATTTAACTGTAGGTCATGTTCACCGTGTATCCCTAGTGTCTATTACGAGGGTCCATAGTGTGTGCTCAGCAAGTACCTATTTGATGGGTGGTGGGTGGATGGATGGATGGATGGATGGATGGATGGATGGATGGTGGGTGAGTGGCTGGCTGGCCGGCTGGATGGATGGACTTTTGGATGGTGGGTGGTGGGTGGGTGGATGGTGGATTGTTGGGTGGATGGATGGTGGATGAGTGACTGGCTGGCCGGCTGGATGGATGGATGGTGGGTGGATGGATGCATTTTTGGATGGTGGGTGGTGGGTGGTGGGTGGTGGATGGTGGATGGATGGTGGATTGTTGGATGGATGGTGGGCGGCTGAATGGAATGGGAGGGCAGCTGGGTGGATAGATGGATGGATGGATGGATGGTGAGTGGATGAGTGAGTGAGTGGGTGCATGGGTGGATGGATGGTGGATTTTTGGATGGGTTTGGGGGTGGGTAGATGGTGTGATGGATGGAAGGTGGGTGGGTAGTGGGAGCTGGATGATGTGGGGTGGGTGATATGGTCAGGCCTAGACATTTTCCTTCTGCTGTTCACTCTCCCTGTGGGCCCTGCTCCTGAGCTTCCCTTCCTTCAGGTGCCACCATTCACCCCATGTCTGTGTTGCTTTTCTTCGAAGATTGGTTGTGGTTCCGTGCACCAACTCCTCTGTTCTCCCATCCTTTTATTTCCCCTGAACAAGTGCTTTCAGATGACAGAGGGCACCTTTCTATGAGGTGCACCGTGTGGAGTCCTCCTGCTTGCTGCTTCCTGTGTGCGGTTTCTGTTCAGGGCTCTGATCTTGCAACTCTTGTTCTTAGAAGCCAGGGCTTTAATCACTGGAGCTCTTAGCAAAGGCAGTTTAGCCCCTGGGGCCTGGTAACGGCCCCTGTGAACAATGGTCCCCTGTGAACAATGGTTGCCAGCACCTGATGGCCTTCAGGGCCCCTTCAGTTTCCATTTCCTCCCTTCTGTTCCTGCAGGCAGAGACCGTCTGTCTTTCCCTTGCTGCTTGCAGTCTGTAGACAGTCAAGGCACAGCAGTGACATTCCTGGGGGTTGTTTCTGGGACCTCCTGTTGAGGTGGCAACCTAAGACCCCCCCCCAGCAAAGTCACCCAGGGGAACTTCCCACAGACATCAACGGCCTCAGCCTCGCTGAGAACAGTCACTTCCTCTCATTGGTGGTGTTGATACTTCTCTGTCTCCACACAGGGGGCGACGATGGCCTTCTGAGGGGCTGGGACACCAGGGTACCCGGCAAATTCCTCTTCACCAGCAAAAGGTAACTGCCCAAGAGCCAGCACTCGGTGCTCACACCGGCCCTCCCGCTCCCTGGGTCACCAGCCCTCCCGTTCCCTGGGTCACCAGCCCTCCCGTTCCCTGGGTCACCGGCCCTCCGTTCCCTGGGTGCGTCCGTGTCCTGGGCACTGGTTCAGGCGCTGCATCTCTTGCAGACACACCATGGGCGTGTGCAGCATCCAGAGCAGCCCCCACTGGGAGCACGTCCTGGCCACAGGGAGGTGAGTCCCGGGGAGGCTCTCGGGCCCTTCTCGCCTCTTTCACTGCCTTTCTTCCCGGCACCATTGCAGCATTTCGTCTGCCAGTGCTTCGCCAGAGCGTAGGTATAGGGGTTTGGGAAACGGGACTTTGTCCTCAAGGGATGCGTGGGACAGGTCTCTGGGAGACGTTCTCTGCCCCCCAGGGACCTTGTGGAACAGGGGAGCCTGGGCTTTCCTTGCATGCCCTCCGTGTTTGGTTGGTTTCAGCTATGATGAGCACATCCTACTGTGGGACACACGGAACATGAAGCAGCCGTTGGCAGACACGCCTGTGCAGGGTGGGGTATGGAGAATCAAGTGGCACCCGTTCCACCACCACCTGCTCCTGGCCGCCTGTATGCACAGTGGCTTTAAGATCCTCAACTGCCAAAAGGCAGTGGGTGAGTGGGGACCCGTGGCTGCTGGGCCTCAGGGCAGGGCACCAGTTCCCTGCCCCCTCGCTCTGCTGAGCTCTTCCCTCAGCTTTTACACGCTCCCAGGGTCACGCCCTAGACTTGGTCGTGATCCGTAACCATCCCAGCTCCAGAATCTCTGCTCTCTAACCACACTTTTCCCTGGTTTCCCAGCTCTGTCATTCCGGTGCCTCCTGCATTTCAGCAGACCTCTGACCCCACTGGGACCTCTGGTTTGGAGGCTTGGCCACCGTCACTCCCATGTGCTCTCCCATGCTCCTCCTGCTTGAGGTCAGCTGGGACTGTGGTCTGCTGCCCCTGTGAGCTCACACTCCATTCCCTTCATCCCTTTCTCACACTTTGGGCAGAACCCAGTGTTGTTTTGTTGGGAACATGCACCTCTGCTTCTGGCCGAGCCGGAGAGCGTGGCTGGAACCAGCTGTCCGCGTTGTGTTCCAGCAGGTCCCTGGGATTCCTGGTGATCTGTCGTTTCTCTAGGCAGTAATCCCCCACCATCAGAACTGGTTCACATTTTCTTCTCTCTCCTCAAATCTCCAGGACCTCCTCTTCCCTCCTGACTCTCAGCTCATGATCTCTCTTCTTTTGCTCTTTCCTCTCCCCTCACTCCAAAAATGAGCAATCACAAAACCACCTCATCTTCCCACCATTAAGCCCACCAGCCTCTCGGGCCATCCGCACGCTCTCTGCTCTCTACAGCAGTGGGTGAGCCGCACCTGTTCCCAAGGCCAGTTCCTTCTCTGCACTGGATTGTACTCAAGGACTTGATTGACTTGATTTCCACATGGTATTCCTCTTTTTTTTGAGACGGAGTCTGGCTCTGTCACCCAGGCTGGAGTGCAGTGGCACGATCTCGGCTCACCACAACCTTCGCCTCCCAGGTTCAAGCAATTTTCCTGCCTCGGCCTCCCGAGTAGCTGGGATTACAGGCGCCCACCACCACGCCCAGCTAATTTTTGTATTTTTAGTAGAGATAGGGGGTTCACCATGTTGATCAGGCTCGTCTGGAACTCCTGACCTTGTGATCCGCCCAGTTTGGCCTCCCAAAGTGCCAGGATTACAGGCGTGAGCCACTGCGCCTGGCCCATATTCTTCTGTTTTCTGCATCTTTAGTTTCTCCATCTCTTCTGTATTGTTTCTGTTAGTTCTGTGAATGTGCTTCATATTTCTCATCGTTTTTTGTTTTGTTTTGTTTTGAGATGGGGTCTTGCTCTGTCACCCAGGCTGGAGTGTGGTGGTATGATTGTAGCTCACTGCAGCCTCAACCTCCTGGGCTCAAACCATCCTCCTACCCCAGCCTCCCGAGTAGCTGGGACCCCAGTGCGAAGCTGTAATATTTCTTGTATTAAAACAATTTGAGATCTCTTTCTTGTTTGTTTGTTTTGAGATGGAGTCTTGCTGTCACCCAGGATGGTGTACAGTGGTGTGATCTCGGCTCACTGCAACCTCTGCTTCCTGGCTTCAAGCAATTCTCCTGCCTCAGCCTCCAGTGTAGCTGGGATTACAGGGGCCTGCCACCACGCCTGGCTAATTTTTGTATTTTTAGTAGAGATGGGGTTTCGCCACATTGGCCAGGCTGGTCTTGAACTCCTGACCTCAGGTGATCTGCCTGCCTCGGCCTCCCAAAGTACAGGCATGAGCCACTGCGCTCGGTCCCTGGGTTCAAACCATCCTTCCACCTCAGCCTCCCGAGTAGCTGGGACCACCATGCCCAGCCATAATATTTCTCGTCTTAAAACAATTTAAAGTCTTTTTTCTTTTTTTTTTTTTTTTTTTTGAGATGGAGTCTCGCTGTGTCTCCCAGGCTGGAGTGCAGTGGCGTGATCTCGGCTCACTGCAAGCTCCGCCTCCCGGGTTCACGCCATTCTCCCGCCTCAGCCTCCCAAGTAGCTGAGACTACAGGCGCCCGCCACCACGCCCGGCTAGTTTTTTTTTTTTGTATTTTTAGTAGAGACGGGGTTTCACCATGTTAGCCAGGATAGTCTCGATCTCCTGACCTCGTGATCCGCCCGACTCGGCCTCCCAAAGTGCTGGGATTACAGGCTTGAGCCACCGCGCCCGGCCTTTTTCTTTATTAATGGTGATACATTTTCCTCTGAGCACTGCTTTTGCTGCAACCCATACATTTTGGTATGTTGTATTTTTATTTTCATTCATCTCAAGGTACTTACTTTCTAATTTCCCATGTGACTTTTTTCTTTGATCATTGGTTATTTATGAGTGTGTTGTTTAATTTACATGTTTTTAAGTGCCCACATTTCTTTCTGTTACCAGTTTCTAATGTTATTCCATTGTGCATTCCTGTTGAATTTACTGAGACTTGTTTTGTGGCCTAGAATGTGGTCTCTCCTGGGGAGTGCCCCTGTAGGTGCCTGTGAGGTCTCGGCTTTATAATGTTGTTCAGATCTTCTGGTTCCTTACTGATATCCTGTCTGGGCAATATTGAAAGTGGGCTAGTGGCCGGGCGCGGTGGCTCATGCCTGTAATCTCAGCACTTTGGGAGGCCAAGTTGGGCGGATCACGAGGTCAGGAGATCGAGACCATCCTGGCTAACATGGTGAAACCGTGTCTCTACTAAAAATGCAAAAAATTAGCCGGCATGGTGGTGGGCACCTGTAATCCCAGCTACTCAGGAGGCTGAAGCAGGAGAATGGTGTGAACCTGGGAGGCAGAGGTTGCAGTGAACCAAGATCACACCACTGCACTCCAGCCTGGGCGAAAGAGCAAGACTCTGTCTCAAAAAAAAAAAAAAAAAAATTAGCCAGGCGTGGTGGCGGGCACCTGTAGTCCCAGCTACTTGAGAGGCTAAGGCAGGAGAATGGCGTGAACCTGGGAAGTGGAGGTTGCAGTGAGCCAAGATCGCACCACTACACTCTAGCCTGGGCGACACAGCAAGACTCCGTATCAAAAAAAAAGAGAGAGAGAAAAAGAAACTGAAGGCCGGGCGCGGTGGCTCAAGCCTGTAATCCCAGCACTTTGGGAGGCCGAGGCGGGCGGATCACAAGGTCAGGAGATCGAGACCACGGTGAAACCCCGTCTCTACTAAAAATACAAAAAATTAGCCGGGCGCGGTGGTGGGCGCCTGTAGTCCCAGCTACTCAGGAGGCTGAGGCAGGAGAATGGCGTAAACCCAGGAGGCGGAGCTTGCAGTGAGCCGAGATCGCGCCACTGCACTCCAGCCTGGGCGACAGCGTGAGACTCCGTCTCAAAAAAAAAAAAAAAAAAAGAAAAAGAAACTGAGCTATTGTTACCTCCAACTCTAACTGTAGAATTATGTATTTCTGGCCTTGTTTCTATCAGTTTTTACTTAATGTGTTTTGGGGATCTCTTTTATGTATGTTTATAATTCTGGTATCTTCCAGATGTGGTGACCCTTTTATCAATCTAAAGTGTCTGCCTTTAAATCTAGTAACATTGTTTGGTTTAAAGTTTTGTCTGGCATCGGTAAAGTCACTTCAGTGTGACGTGATGCATCTTTTTCATTCTCTTTCAGTTCATGCCTCCGAGTCTGAGGCGAGTCTTTGGTAAGGGATCGTGCTCTGTTTTCTGTTTTTTGTTTTTGTTTTTTTTTTGAGGGAGTCTCACTCTGTCGCCCAGGCTGGAGTGCAGTGGCGAGATCTCGGCTCACTGCAAGCTCCGCCTCCGGGGTTCACGTCATTCTCCTGCCTCAGCCTCCCGAGTAGCTGGGACCACAGGCGCCCGCTGCCACGCCGGCTAATTTTTGTATTTTTAGTAGAGACGGGGTTTCACCATCTTGGCCAGGGGGCATGCATTTTTGCCAGGGACCTGTGAAAGTGGTGCTGTGCCCTCCTTAGTTCCTCACATCAAGGGCCTGTGATGCCCCTTTGTCCCATTTTTGTGAAATTTGGTCAGTTTGTGAAGGTGGTGTTTGCCCCGATCCCTTCACTGAAGAGATACTATTTTCCTCTTTGTAATTAATCAGTAATCTGTGGTGAGAATCTTTGAACATGTGTCACTAATTCCCTTATCAGACTTTTTTTTTTTTTTTGAGACGGAGTCTCGCTCTGTAGCCCAGGCTGGAGTGCAGTGGCCGGATCTCAGCTCACTGCAAGCTCCGCCTCCCAGGTTCACACCATTCTCCTGCCTCAGCCTCCCGAGTAGCTGGGACTACAGGCGCCCACCACCTCGCCCAGCTAGTTTTTTGTATTTTTTAGTAGAGACGGGGTTTCACGGTGTTCGCCAGGATGGTCTCGATCTCCTGACCTCGTGATCCACCCGTCTCGGCCTCCCAAAGTGCTAGGATTACAGGCTTGAGCCACCGCGCCCGGCCTCCCTTATCAGACTTTTATCCAATTTAGAGGCAATTGTTGCCTGAATAAATTATGATAATGGAAAAATGGGGATTTTCTTCTTTTTTTTTTGAGATGGAGTCTTGCTCTGTCACCCAGGCTGGAGTGCAATGGCACAATCTTGGCTCACTGCAAGCTCCGCCTCCCGGGTTCGAGGGATTCTCCTGCCTCAGCCTCCCGAGTAGCTGGGATTACAGGTGCCCACCACCACGCCTGGCTAATTTTTTGTATTTTTTTTTTTTTTTTTGAGACAGAGTCTTGCTCTTTCGCCCAGGCTGGAGTGCAGTGGCAGCATCTCGGTTCACTGCAAGCTCCGCCTCCCGGGTTCACATCATTCTCTTGCCTCAGCCTCCCGAGTGGCTGGTACTACAGGCGCCGCCACCTCACCCGGCTAGTTTTTTGTATTTTTTGTATTCCTCCCATTCTTAATGGCATTTTTTTCTACTCAGAACACAGCATTAACATAGTATTTTTCTCTCCTTGCCCCACCTATTTTTTCCTAAGTCTCATCTCACAATTGACTATGGGTTGTGCTCCCATCCGTCCTGGTGACAGCCGTTCCCAGCCGCCACCTGTTTGGATAGAGCTTGCCTCCTGATAGAGGCTTAGGAGAGGCCCTTGGTGGTGGTTCCTAGACTTCTGAATGCTTGATACTTTTCTCTGCAGCCTTGATAATTGAAGGAGAACTTGCCCATTAATCCCTTGACTTGCATCTCCTTTGCTTGAGTTTCTTAAACACACTCCAGCACTGTCTGGCTGGCACACACTGGGTCTCCTGCCTTTTAACTGCTTTTGTAAAAATTGTGGTAAAATTTATGTAGCCGGGCGCGGTGGCTCACGCCTGTAATCCCAGCACTTTGGGAGGCCGAGGTGGGCGGATCACGAGGTCAGGAGATCGAGACCATCCTGGCTAACACGGTCTCTACTAAAAATTCAAAAAATTAACTGGGCGTGGCGGCAGACGCCTGTAGTCCCAGCTACTCGGGAGGCTGAGGCAGGAGAATGGTGTGAAGCCGGGAGGCGGAGCTTGCAGTGAGCAGAGATTGCGACACCGCACTCCAGCCTGGGCCACAGAGCCAGACTCCGTCTCAAAAAAAAAAAAAAAAAAAAGTATGTAACATAAAATGCATCATTTCAGCCACTTTAAGTGGCAATTTAGTGGTATTAAAGACATTCAAGGCCGGGTGCAGTGGCTCACGCCTGTAATCCCAGCACTTTGGGAGGCTGAGGCAGGAGAATCGCTTGAATTCAGGAGGCGGAAGTTGCAGTGAGTCGAGATCACGCCACTACACTCCAGCCTGGCAACAGAGTGAGACTCCATCTCAAAAAAAAAAGACATTCAAATTACTGTGCAATCATCACAGCTACTTATTTCCAAAACTTTTCTGTCACCCCAAACATCCCTCCACCTGCCCCTGTAACCTCCGTTTACTCTGTCTGTGGGGATTTGCCTATTCTAGATATTTCATGGAAGTAGAATCGTCTTTTTATATCCGGCTTCTTTACATAGCTTAACGTTTGCAAGGTTCACCCATGTTGGAGCATGTGTCAGAATTCTCTTCCCTTTTTTTTTTTTTTTTTTTTTTTTTTTGAGACGGAGTCTCGCTCTGTTGCTCAGGCCGGAGTGCAGTGGCCGGATCTCAGCTCACTGCAAGCTCCGCCTCCCGGGTTCACGCCATCCTCCTGCCTTACCCTCCTGAGTAGCTGGGACTACAGGCTCCGCCACCTCGCCTGGCTAGTTTTTTGTATTTTTTAGTAGAGACGGGGTTTCACTGTGTTAGCCAGGATGGTCTCGATCTCCTGACCTCGTGATCCGCCTGTCTTGGCCTCCCAAAATGCTGGGATTACAGGCTTGAGCCACCGCACCCGGCCCCTCTTCCTTTTTAAGAATGTAATGATGGACCACATTGTGTCTGTTCATCCTCTGATGGACATTTGGGTTGTTTACACCTTTTGGCTATGGTGGGTTTTTAGGTTTTTTGTTTTGTTTTGTTTTGTTTTTAAGAGAGGGTCTTGTGTCCTGTCACCCAGGCTGGAGTACAGTGGTGGAGTCAGAGCTCACTGCAACCTGGACTGCCTGGACACAAGCAGTCCTCCTGCCTCAACTCAGTCCTCAGTGTTGGGGTTACAGGCTTGAGCGACTACATCCGGCCTTTAATTCTTAAAGTTGAAGAGGTGTACTAACATAGGTCTGAGAGTTCACCATTCCAGGTCAATTTTGTCAGATACTCTGTAGGCCTTTTTTTCTTTTTTTTTCTTTTGAGATGGAGTCTTGCTTTGTTGCCCAGGCTGAAGTGCAATGGCGCAATCTCAGCTCACTGCAACCCCTACCTTCCAGGTTCAAGCAATTCTCCTGCCGCAGCCTCCCGAGTACCTGGGATTACAGGTGCCTGCCACCATGCCTGGCTAATTTTTGTACTTTTTATTTTATTTTATTTTATTTTATTTTATTTTATTTTATTTTATTTTTTTGAGATGGAGTCTCACTCTGTCCCCCTTGCTGGAGTGCAGTGGCCGGATCTCAGCTCACTGCAAGCTCCGCCTCCCGGGTTCAGGCCATTCTCCTGCCTCAGCCTCCCGAGTAGCTGGGACTACAGGCGCCCGCCACCTCGCCCGGCTAGTTTTTTTGTATTTTTTAGTAGAGACGGGGTTTCACTGTGTTAGCCAGGATGGTCTCGATCTCCTGACCTCGTGATCCACCCGTCTCGGCCTCCCAAAGTGCTGGGATTACAGGCTTGAGCCACCGCGCCTGGCCATTTTTGTACTTTTTAGTAGAGACAGGGTTTCACCATGTTGGTCAGGCTGGTCTTAAACTCCTGACCTCAGGTGATCCACCCACCTCGGCCTCCCAAAGTGCTAGGATTATAGGCGTGAGCCACTGTGCCCGGCTGGCCTTTTTCATAACTTTATTTATTTTTTTGAGACAGAGTCTCGCTCTGTCATCCAGGCTGGAGTGCAGTGGGGTGATCTCAGTTTATTGCGACCTCTACCTCACAGGTTCAAGGGATTTTCCTGCCTCAGGCTCCTGTGTAGCTGGGACTACAGGCGTGCGCCATCACGCCCAGCTAATTTTTGTGCTTTTAGTAGAGATGGGGTTTCACCGTGTTTCCCAGGCTGCTCTCGAACTCCTGCCCTTGGGTGATCCACCTGCCTTGGCTTCCCAAAGTGCTGGAATTACAGGCGTGAGCCACTGCACCCAGCCTATATCTTTAATTTAAAAAAAATTTTTTTTGAGACAGAGTCTCACTTTTTCACCCAGGCTGGAGTGCAGTGGTGCGATCTTGGCTCACTGTAACCTCCACCTCCTAGGTTCAAGCGATTCTCCTGCCTCAGCCTCCCAAGTAGCTGGTACTACAGGCGCCCACCACCACACCTAGCTAATTTTTGCATTTTTAGTAGACATGGGGTTTCACCATGTTGACCAGGATGGTCTCGATCTCTTGACCTCATAACTGCCCACGTTGGCTTCCCAAAGTGCTGGGATTACAGGTGTGAGCCACCGTACCTGGCCCAATTTTAGAACAATTTGTACTGGCCGGGCGCGGCGGCTCACGCTTGCAGTCACAGCACTCTGGGGGTGGCGAATTGCTGGTGCCCGGGAGTTCAAGACTAGCCTGGACAACGTAGTGAGACTCCGTGGCCACAAAAGATAGAAAAAACTAGCTGAGCATGATGGTTGCAGCTACTCAGGAGGCTGAGGCAGGAAGATAGAGCCCAGGAGGTCAAGACTGCAGTGACCTGTGATCGCACCACTGCACTCCAGCTTATGCGACAGAGTGAGATCTTTTTTTTTTTTTTTTGAGACGGAGTCTTGCTCTGTCACCCAGGCTGGAGTGCAGTGGCCGGATCTCAGCTCACTGCAAGCTCCTCCTCTCGGGTTCACGCCATTCTTCTGCCTCAGCCTCCCGAGTAGCTGGGACTACAGGCACCCGCCACTTCGCCCAGCTAGTTTTTTGTATTTTTTAGTAGAGACGGGGTTTCACCGTGTTAGCCAGGATGGTCTCGATCTCCTGACCTCATGATCCGCCCGTCTCGGCCTCCCAAAGTGCTGGGATTACAGGCTTGAGCCACCGTGCCTGGCCCAGAGTGAGATCTTGTCTTGAAAATAAAAAGAGAGAGGAAAGGTTGGCCTGTGGCTAATCAGAAAGGGCCTCCTGTTCTTCGGGTCTCAACGGTGTCTTCCGTCCACTCATTCGCAGTCTTTTTCCCTGGCTGTGGCTTTCCGAGGGCCTAGACTCTGCCTTGTTACCTTTTCCTAAGCTGTAGAAGAGGTCCTGCTGGCCCGAGTGGGCGTGTTGAGCGATTGCCGGATGAAAGACTAGCAGAGGTCCTGCCTGCCCTGTGACACTACCTCGCAGGGGACAAGTAACGGCCTCCGCAGGGGCTCCCTCCTGGGGGGCGCCCCACACGTGCTGCTCGAGGGCCCCTGTGGCTGTCTCCGAATGTTCAGCATCTTGCTGTTCCTCGCAGCCACCTCTGCCCAATTGAAGCCCTGGGCCCAGGGTTGGGCCTCCCTGGGCCGGGCCTGTACATCCTCGGCATATTGTGTGATCCAGTGCCATCCTGTTCTGCCCTCAGCCCTTCTTCTTCAGCACTTATTCTGGTTCTGATTGCGGTCACTGCTGGCATCAGTCCCTGGACTTCAGAGGTAGCAGTGGCAGCCCTTTCAGAGCCTGAGTGGCCACCCAGCCTTGCAGCCCCTGGCTCACCTTCCAGTTGCTCTCCGCGACCGCCCCTGCCAGCCCTGGCCTTGCCTGCTAGACTCCAGACCGCCTCGGGTTTGGCCGCACCTCGTCATTCCCTCTTGCTGTGGGGTCTGTTGCTGTGCGCTCTGGGAGGTGGTCCTGGCCTCTTTCCAGGGCTGTCCTCCGCCCTCACAGTTGCCATAGCAACTTCTCTAAAGCAGCTGCTCACTTAACCTTGTCAGCGACTCCTTTCCAAAATGCAGACTGTGAAACAGGGCGTGCCGGGCCCTGCAGGCTTGGGACCCTCCAGCCCACTGTCACTCACTGACAGTGCCACGGCCGCCTGTTTGCGGTTCCCCGTGCGAGCCATGGACTTCCTCACCTCTGCTGTACACGCCGCCTGTTCCTCAGACATCCCCTTCCTTCGCAGCTGGCTAAAACTCCTTTGTCCTCTGGTTTTTTTTTTTTTTTTTGGAGACGGAGTCTCACGCTGTTGCCCAGGCTGGAGTGCAGTGGCGCGATCTCGGCTCACTGCAAGCTCCGCCTCCTGGGTTCACGCCATTCTCCTGCCTCAGCCTCCTGAGTAGCTGGGACTACAGGCGCCCGCCACTGCGCCCGGCTAATTTTTTGTATTTTTAGTAGAGACGGGGTTTCACTGTGGTCTCGATCTCCTGACCTTGTGATCCGCCCGCCTCGGCCTCCCAAAGTGCTGGGATTACAGGCTTGAGCCACCGCGCCCGGCCTGTCCTCTGGTTTTAAGTGTTAACCGAGGTCTTTCCCCCCTCAGGCTTTTGCTGTGTTCCTCACCTTCGAGTGTGGTTCTGTAGCCCTGCCTGATGATTCTCTTGGAGGCACGCAGGCGTGTGCACTGCAAGGTGACGGTCTGTTTCTTCTCCAGCATCTGCCCAGGTCTTCCTGGTTCCTTTGCATGACACGGCGGCTCCTCAGGAAACGTGCTGACCTGTGAGGGGCTGTTCTTGGTGGTCTCTCTGTCAGGCATGACAGTTGGGGAGAGGCTCTGGGTGATGTTGTGTTTCCTGGGTCTGATCTCTCACTCCAGAGGAGAAGCAGGAGGCGACGGTCCTGGCATCCCACACATTGCCCAACTCGCTGGTGTATGGAGCCGACTGGTCCTGGCTGCGCTTCCGTTCTCTGCAGCGGGCCCCCTCGTGGTCCTTTCCTAGCAACCTAGGAACCAAGACCGCAGACCTGAAGGGTGCAGGCGAGTTGCCAACACCCTGTCATGAATGCACAGAGAATAGCGATGGGGCGGGCCATGCCAGACCCCAGAGTGGAATGAAGCCACTCACAGAGCGCATGAGGAAGAGCGGCACCTGGCTGCAGGCTACAGCAGCCACCACGCGTGACTGTGGCGTGAACCCGGAAGAAGCAGACTCGACCTTCAGCCTCCTGGCCACCTGCTCCTTCTATGACCATGCGCTCCACCTCTGGGAGTGGGAGGGGAACGGAGCTTGAAATCACGAAGCCCCTTCCCATAAGGAAACCAGGAGGGAGACTGAGTGAATGCCTGGGACTACCTCATCGGAGATGCTTACTGCAGCCCTGCAGACGCCTGTGCACTGATGGAATCCACAGTGTAGTCAGAAAAGCTGTTGACTTCTCTTAAATCAACTTCCCTGCTAGGCCCCTGAAAATGGACTGGGTGATTCTCTCTGGCAGACAGTGGGGAAGAGACTCAGTTCCCAGCTTGCAGATTTGTTAAGTTTTTCAGGTAGATTTTGACTTTCAGCCTTTCATACTTGTTTAAGCAACTATTTATATTAAATGAAGTTTTTTGAAAAACATGACTTTATAACATGTTTTAAATGAACATTTAATGCCTCATCATGGCACCAGAAGTGCTCGTATAGATTTAGCACAGCCAGTCCAAAAATGCAAAATCCCAAAACTTTTGGAAAATCCCACAGCTGAACTCATGTGATGAGTTGCATATATTATTAAAAATACTGAGCACAGGCACAGTGGCCTGTAATCCCAACACTTTGGGAGGGGCTGAGGCAGGAGGGTTGCTTGAGGCCTGGAGTTCAAGACCAGCCTGGGCAACATAGCAAAACCCAGTCTCTATAAAAAAAAAAAAAGTTAGCCAGGTGTGGTGCACGGTGCCTATGGCCCCAGCCACTTGGGAGGCTGAGGCAGGAGGATTGTTGGGCCCAGGACGTCGAGGCTGCAGTGAGCGAGGGGCAACAGAGCAAGACTCATCTCTAAAAAATAAATAAATAATAAAAATACTGTGTAAACAATGACAACCAGTTACAGATTTGTTCCTTCTCTCATAGCTTCACTTGACTAGCCTAAAAAACATACATATTGTATAAAACTACCATCAGGCTATGTGTATAAGGTGTATATGAAACAAAATTGAATTTCATGTTTAGACTTGTATCTCACCTCCAAGATATCTCATTATGTACATGCAAATATTCCAAAATCTGAAAACTGAAATCCAAAACATTTCTGGTTCCAGGCTTTGTTTTTTCTTCGAGACGGAGTTTTGCTCTTGTTCCCCAGGCTGGAGTGCAATGGCACAATCTCTGCTCACTGCGACCTCTGCCTCCCGAGTTCAAACGATTCTCCAGCCTCAGCCTCCTGAGTAGCTGGGATTACAGACATCCACCACCATGCCCAGCTAATTTTGTATATTTTTAGTAGAGACAAGGTTTCTCCGTGTTGGTCAGGCTGGTCTCAAACTCCAGACCTCAGGTGATCTGCCCACCTCTGCCGCCCAAAGTGCTGGGATTAGCCATGCCTTTTTTTTTTTTTTTTTTTTTGAGAGAGTCCTGCTCTGTCACCCAGGCTGGAGTGCAGTGGCTCAATCTCGGTGGTTCCATCTCGGCTCACTGCCCTCCACCTTCCAGGTTCAAGTGATTGTCCTGCCTCAGCCTCCGGAGTAGCTGGGATTACAGGCCTGTGCCAACATGCCTGGCTAATTTTTGTATTTTTATTAGAGACAGGGTTTCACCATGTTGGCCAGGCTCCTGACCTCAGATGACCCACCTGCCTCAGCCTCCCAAAGTGCTGGGATTGCAGGTGTGAGCCACGGTGCCCAGCCCCAAGCATTTTGGATAATGATGCTCAACCTGTATTGGATCCCTGTGCAGATAAATAAAAGGGAGTGTGTGTTCCGAGTTGCCTTGGGGGTCACCAACTTGAAATATGTGAAGTCTGTAGGGAACAGTCATCACTGCAGCATCCACATGGGTTAGCTCCCAAATACTGGACAGATGGTGACTTTAGGTGTGTGAACTAACTGGGTGTGTTACATCCAACTCCTGCCATGAGGGCTCTTGTCTCTCTGGGAGGAACTGTGGTTGAAGTACAGGCCACAATTTGTCAAATCCTCAGCATTTACTAATGCCATATAGGTGACCACAAGTAAAAAACATGCAGTTTTATCCCTTCCTTTTTTTTTTGAGACGGAGTCTCGCTCTGTTGCCCAGGCTGGAGTGCAGTGGCACGATCTTGACTCACTGCAACTTCCACCTCCTGGGTTCAAGCGATTCTCCTGCCTCAGCCTTCTGAGTAGCTGGGACTACAGGTGCATGCCACCAGGCCTGGCTAATTTTTGTATTTTTAGTAGAGACGGGGTTTCATCATGCTGGCCAGGCTGGTCTTGAACGCCTGACCTTGTGATCCTCCCTCCTCGGCCTCCCAACGTGCTGGGATTACAGGCGTGAGCCACCGCGCCTGGCCTTATCCCTTTCTTCTTTTCTGATGATACAACACAACATGCCAATATATGTCAGATTGCAACAAGAAATTTTCCTGGGGTGGGCGCAGTGGCTCACACCTGTAATCCCAGCATTTTGGGAGGCTGAGGCGGGCGGATCATTTGAGCCCACGAGTGCTCAGCCTGGGCAGCAGAGTGAGACCCCCATCTCCTGTACCTTTGTTCCCTGGGTAATTTGGGGGATGAACTGACCAGTGTTGTCATCCGGCACAATCTGCCTTGTAAATTCTTTCTCCAAAGAGGGTCACAGTGCGGAGTCTGCATGAGAACTCTGCTTAGGTCCCTGCACTGAAATCTGTCATGTTGCACACTTTGCCATGACCATTGGCCAAAAAAACACCGTCGAGCTGGCAAAGGCCTTTAATAGAAACGAGATGAGGGCAGGCCGCCCCTCCCCGGGGATGCCTCCACCTCGCAGCCCCCCGCCCCGCTAGCGCAGGAAGTTCCTGGGGTACAGCTGGAAGAGCTTGCCCTCCTGTGTGGGCTCGAAGCCGTACTTTTCCAGGTTGTCGGGGTCGAAGGTACCGTCTTTGAAGTCCTGTACGATGAGAGGCGCCACAGCTTCGCTGAACAGCTGCGCGGCCGTCAGGGGCGTCTCCTCGCCCTCAGGGGCGCGGTAGTTCACGTAGGGCTTGAGCTTGAAGCCGGTCAGATCCGGGACGACGAACTCCGGGACCATCTCCTTGATCTGCACGAATCTGCAGCCCGAGGTGAGGAAGCCGATGCCCTTGGCGCCCCGGCCCTTGCGGCCCCTGAAGCTGCGCGGGCCCCGCTTGCTCGTCCACTGGCTCATCCGGTCCGCGCCCCGGACCAGGCAGCGCGCCGCTGCGGCCAGGACGCCCATGCCGCGCCCTGCGGGAGGAGACGGCGGGTAGTCGCGGCCCCGGGAACCCGGCCAGCCCCGCCCCCGGCCGCGCGCGGCGCCCGCTCCAATCCGACAGACTCACCTGGATCGGAGACCCTGCACCAGCTCCAAATTGCCCCTCAGCAGCTCCGGCGCCGACCCGACCTCGACCTCGCTCGGCTTCCGACCGCCACGTCGCAGCAAGAGCGGCTCCGATTGGCCGCGGCCGCTGCGTCCAATAACGGCCTCAGTCTGGGAGGGGGCGTGGCCGCGGGGACTCTGCCAATGGGAGGGGCGCGCGGGTCGGGGCGGGGCGCGCGGGTCGGGTCGGGGCGGGGCGCGCGGGTCGGGTCGGGGCGGGGCGCGCGGGTCGGGTCGGGGCGCGGCGCGCGGGGCGGGTCGGGGCGCGGCGCGCGGGTCGGGGCGGGGCGCGCGGGGCGGGGCGGGGCGCGCGGGGCGGGGCGGGGCGCGCGGGGCGGGGCGGGGCGCGCGGGGCGGGGCGGGGCGCGCGGATGAGTGGCCGCCCTCAGCGAGGTAGTCTCTGGCGTCCCCACTGCCCGCCACTGCCTGTGTTCGTCCGCCTGGTGGCCGGCGGTGTCCCGGGAGCCCAGTCCCCCTGAGGCACTGAGGTGGCGTCGGGAGGTCGAGGAAGACGCGGGCGCTGGACCCGAGACGGACGCCGCGACCCGGCCTTTCTGACCCCTCCGCTGGGCGCCGCTCCTCTGAGCGGAGCCGGCAACCGCGCAGGGAAAGCCCGGGACCTGTAGCCGGGAGGGCCGGGGCTGTCTGGGTTCCCCGCAGGCCGGGCAGTGGTGTGGGAGGACTCGAGCCCTCGCAGTCCCCAAATTAATAATCTTGGACCCAGCACGTCTGGCTTGTGCGCTGAGCCCTCCGGCCCGGTCACCCTCGCAGGCGGCCTCTCACCCCACGCGGAAGTCGCCCCCCAGCAGCACCCCCACACCCCGGATCCACCCCCTCCCCAGCGGCACCCCCACACCCCGGATCCACCCCCTCCCCAGCGGCACCCCCACACCCCGGATCCACCCCCTCCCCAGCGGCACCCCCCTCCCCAGCGGCACCCCCTCCCCAGCGGCACCCCCACACCCCGGATCCACCCCCTCCCCAGCTACACCCGCTTCCCCAGCGGCACCCCACACCCCAGATCCATCCCCTCCCCAGCTGCACTCTCTCCCCAGCGGCACCCCCATACCCCGATACACGCCCCTCAGCGGCACCCCCACACCCCGGATCCACCCCCTCCCCAGCTGCACTCTTTCCCCAGCGGCACCCCCATACCCCGGATCCACCCCCTCCCCAGCTACACCCGCTTCCCCAGCGGCACCCCCACACCCCGATACATGCCCCCTCAGCGGCACCCCCATACCCCGATACACGCCCCCTCAGCGGCACCCCCACACCCCGATCCACGCCCCCCCTGCGGCACGCCCACAACCCGGATCCACGCCCCGCCAGCGTCACCTCCCCTCCAACCGTGCTTTTCCGGAAGGCAGCGCTGCCCCCACCCCCGCCGCGCTGGTCCTGGCTCCTCTTGACCTGCTTGGAGCCGCCCCATCTGGCTGCTGTTGTGGGTTCCAGGACAGCCACGTGAGGGCTGTTTACAGAGGGAAGAAGTGGCTCCTAACAGACGACAGACGCTTCTCAAAAGACACCTGCTCTTCCTGTAGAACAGACTTTTTCAGCAGGATTTTCCTTTCAGTGAAACGTGATTTGACTTGAAAAGGAACCCAGGGAGAAGTCTGAGTCCACAGCTGTCGGGGTGTGAGCGTGAGCGGGTAGAGGTGTGCCCTTGTTTGCCTCAGGCTGTCTGATTTTCTCAGGCTGTTTTTTCTGTTTCTGTCCATGGAGGAAGAGAAAGATGACGGCCCAGAGGTATGTAACTCAGGGGGCCAGATCCCTGGACTTCCCAGTTGGGGGGCATTTCTGGACCCAGAGAAGGGTCCTCTTGGCATCTGCTCTGCCGAGCTCTTTGGCCCCGTGGCTTCTTGGTGCCTGAGGACTATGGGAGTGGTTGTTCTGGCCCCTCTCTGCCGCCTGTCACAGCTGCCAGCACGTGTTAGACGCGTGAGTTCACAGCGAGGACAGCCAGTGGTGTCCCATGGGCATCTTTTCACGGAATTGGGGGGGTACAGCCAGCGGTGGCCCATGGGCATTGCCTGAGGCCTTGTCTTTTCTTCCCCTAAGGTCACAATTGCTACTTCCAGTTTTCCCTTAGGACTTTGCCTGATGATTTTGCTTAGAATCTTTTTCTTTCTTTTTTATTTTTTCCCCAAGACGAAATCTTGCTCTGTCACACAGGCTGGAGTGCAATGGTGTGATCTTGGCTCACTGCGGCCTCCGCCTCCTGGGTTCAAGTGATTCTCCTGCCTAAGCCTCCCCAGTAGCTGGGACTACAGGCAAGCACCACCACACCCAGCTAATTTTTGTATTCTTAGTAGAGACCAGGTTTCACCATGCTGGCCAGGCTGGTCTCGAACTCTTGACCTCGTGATCTGCCTGCCTAGGCCTCCCAAAGTGCTGGGATTACAGCTATGGGCCACTGTGCCGGGCCTTAGAATCTTTTTCTTAGTCAAACATCTGTAGCCACATCACAAAGGCCTTTTTTCCTAAACCAGAAAACTGGACCCATTAAAGCAACAGTGAAAAGCTAGAAAAGGCTGAGCTACTCCACTGCAGGAGAGCGTGTGACCAGGTCATGGGCCATTGCATGATAGGCCTTCCTTGGATAATCTGTCCCAGAAGCGGTTGCTGGGCTCAGAGGGACTCACTTCGCTTCCTTAAGTGAAGGACATGGTCGTAGGTGCTTCTGTGCACCCCACTGATTGAGAGTGAGCGTAGGGGTGCCCCTGTCCTGAAGCAGAAGCTCCCAGGGCTTGTATTTGCCTTCTGAACCAAGTTCAAAGGGCTCAGCTTTCTGGGCACATCCTCATTCAGTCTTGGTGCAGAATTGTGTCTTTGAAATGCGTTTGAGTGCTCTTCCGACTTCCCTGGATTTTCTTTTTTTCTTTTTCTTTTTTTTTTTTTGAGACGGAGTCTCGCTCTGTCGCCCAGGCTGGAGTGCAGTGGCGCGATCTCGGCTCACTGCAAGCTCCGCCTCCCGGGTTCCCGCCATTCTCCTGCCTCAGCCTCCCGAATAGCTGGGACTACAGGCGCCCGCCACCACACCCGGCTAATTTTTGAATTTTTAGTAGAGACGGGGTTTCACTGTGTCAGCCAGGATGGTCTTGATCTCCTGACTCGTGATCCGCCCGCCTCGGCCTCCCAAAGTGCTGGGATTGCAGGCGTGAGCCACCACACCCGGCCCTTCCCTGGATTTTCTGGCATGGATGGGAGTCCTGCTTCTCTGTAGCGGGAGATGGGGGTGGGTGCTGCTTTAGGCCTCAGCTCTTGTGTGGAAACTTGCAGGCTGAACCAGTGGCCTCCCCTGCCCTATCCAGTTCCTGGCTGCCTGGGAAGAAGATGTGATGCCAGCAGGAATGGAGAGGGCTGCCTTGTCTGGCTGGTGTCTTCTTGTTTTCTCTTTCACTTCTTGGGGAGCCACCAGCGTCCTCTGCTGTCGCTCACTCAGCATCCTGTCCTCACCCTCTCTTCCCTCGCTCCCGCGGACCTGGACTTCTGAAGTCCGGCTGCTCCAGGAGATGGCAGCACACAGAGCCTTCTCGGCCTCCCTCTCGGCCGCCGCTGCCTCCTTGTCTGGCATGTGAACTGGTGTTAAATGTTCTCAGAATGCAGATGGCTCATAGGGGTTTCGAGCACTGCTCCTGCTGGGGCTGAGGGGACACTGAGAGGGGGCCTTGGCCTCCCCTGTGGCCGGGCCTGCTCCCTGAGACCTGCATCCCAGGGATCGTGTCGCCAGCATGCAGGTGTGTGAGTGACGGCCCTGCCCCGCTGTGTCCCAGTGACCAAGGAAGCCAGATTGCTCTCTGAGTGCTTTGTAGTGGGGGGCTCAGAGGACCCCGGCACCCCGGGCGAGATCACTGCTTGCTGGGTCTCCCGGGCTGCTGACTTCTCTCCTAACTCCCAGCTCCCCTCTTGCTGCTCTGAGCAAGTCTGGGCTGGGAAGCCCGTCCATGCCCGCCTGACCCCATGCTCTCTGCTGCAGGCTGGCTTCTGCCTGGGCACCGCTCTGCACTCTTGGGGGCTGTGGTTCACGGAGGAAGGTTCACCGTCCACCATGGTAATCACCTCACGCTTCCCTGGGGCCAGACCTGGATGGGCCGTGGCCTTTTTCACCTCTCCCTGCCCCCATCCCCTGGCTCATTCCTGCCAGCCTGTGGTTGGGGTGGGGGCAGGCTTAGGGCTAGGGTTAGTTTTGTGGCCTTGCTGATGGGCACCATGTCCCCACTCTTGGCCAGCTGACGGGGATTGCGGTTGGAGCCCTCCTGGCCCTGGCCTTGGCTGGTGTTCTCATCCTTTTCACGTTCAGAAGGCTTAGCCAATTTCGTGAGTATCTTGGTTCTGACTCTGGCCTGAGGGGTTGGGGGAAAGCGTGGGTGCCTTGGGATGTGTTTTGAGCCCCTGGGAGGGGTCCTCAAGTCCACGGTGGGTTTGGCTAGAATCCAGTGGCCCATCTGGGCTCAGGCTGAGCACGTCGGTTCCAGGAAGCCAAGTCTGTTCAGAGCCCTTTCTGTTCTCCTCTCCTGAGCAAGGCTTCAGTGGGAAGAAGGGAGAGCCCCCTTTGTCGGAGGCGAGCCTGTTACCCAGGCCCCCTTCCCTCGTGCTGTCTGAGTATGGCCAGGTACTGGCGGGGACGAGAGTACTGACTGTGCACACCTGCATGTCCAGGACCAGGCCTGTGCCACGGCTCTACCTCAGGCCGTCTCTTCATTCCCCTGCAGGACAAGCGCAGCCCACTCCTCAGTACCGGTTCCGAAAGAGAGACAAAGTGATGTTTTACGGCCGGAAGATCATGAGGAAGGTACCTGGTGCTTGGGGCCCCAGGTTGCACACGGCTTCCCGGAGCAGGCCCCTGCGGGAGGGACCCCTCCTGCTGCGGGCTCCCCCAGTCCGGGCAGTGCTTGGCGTGTGCTGCCGTGTCCCCGGCTTCCCAGCTCTGCCACCAGGCTCAGGGTTTGGGGAATGTTATAAATCGTGCCGAATGGTATCTGCTTCCTCCAGCTGAATCCAGCGTGTTTTACCCAGAAATAAGCCCCCACCCTCTCAGGCCTTGGCTCCCCCTGGCCTGAAGGGGCAGCTCCGGGAATGTCTGTGGTGGACAGTGGCCGGAGGGGAGAGAAGGTCCTGTCTGCCCCTAGAGTGGATGTTTATTTTAACAAGAAATGAGAGCAGAAAGCTGCTTTGTAAGAACATCGCTGGGGCCCGGTGGGTGCAGAAGGCCTCACGCTCTGCCAGAGGTTTCTGACTCTGGTGCTGAGCTTGGAGGTCTCTGCCAGGCTTTAGGGTGCTGGACTGAGGACAGAGTCCATCCCCTGGGATTGGAAGGGCTAAGTTCCCTGGTTACCGGCATGTGTGATCTAAGCTAAAAGCTGCGTGGCTCACTTTGAGTGTCTGGGTCGTTCTGGAACCTAGACACAGATCCCTGGGCCGGGGCTCAGGAATCCGAGTTCAACAAGCCCCGATCCGGAGAATAAGCACCCTTGGTTTAACCCTTCCTGGGCTTTGGCCTGTTGGGTTGTCAGTGGCCTCCCCTGGCCGCCTCCTTGCACTCCTGAAGGGCCCAGGAAGTGCTCAACAGACCACCCAGAAGCTTCACAGAAACCATACAGACTGATCCCTTTAAAGCAATCTTTGTTACCTTTCTCTGGTTGTACAGCTAATTTATGTTCTTCACGGAAAATTGAAAAACTCGGCCAGGCGCGGTGGCTCACGCCTGTAATCCCAGCACGTTGGGAGGCTGAGGTGGGCCGATCATGAGGTCAGGAGTTTGAGACCAGCCTGGCCAACATGGTGAAACCCCGCCTCTACTGAAAATACAAAAATTAGCTGGGCGTTGTGGTGGGCGCCTGTAATCCCAGCTACTCGGGAGGCTGAGGCAGGAGAAACGTTTGAATCCGGGAGGCGGAGGTTGTGGTGAATTGAGATGGTGCCACTGCACTGCAGCCTGGACAACAAGAGCGAAACTGCGTCTAAAAAAAAAAAAAGAAAGAAAGAAAGAAAATTGAGAAACTCAAGAGGGGAGGGAGTGGGTGTCTGTGGCTCATCTGTTCTCATCAGCGTTAAGTGCTGTGAAAGGGCAGATGAGTTAGGGCTGCTGTACGCTGGGTCTGGAACAGGCTCAGGCGGCCGGGACAGGGCGCGGGGCGATCTGTTGAGTGTCGACCATCATCCAGTGGCCCCACAGAGGACAGGGAAGTGGAGGGCCTGGGAGGAAAGCCGCGAGGCCAACAGCTCTGGACCGAAGGGCAGCAGGCAGTGGTGCCCGAGTGAGGTGGCCCTGCCAGCATGCAGGGTGTGACCCAGGCCTCTGCTGTTCTGGGCAGTCAAGCAGGCACTGCCTGAGAAAAGGGAAGAAGACTGTTCCAGATATGGGACAGAGTGGGCAGTGGCCCCAGGTCAGAGGGGAAGTGATGGGGGGAAGGTCGGTGGGGACAGTGGTGGATTTTTAAAGGGTTATAGGAAAGGGTTGTGTTGAACAGCACGAAAGCCAAGGATGGAGTGGCTGTCAGCCTTCGAGACAGCGGGGCCGGCCGGCATGAAGCCCTGGAGCTTTGGAGGGTTGGCTGTTTGGGGACAGTGAGGATGATCCCAAGGATGTGTGGGGCTGTATCACTCACTGCCAACATCCCTCCCAGGCCAGGCGGGGTGGGGAAATGGCACAGCCAGACCCCAGGAGCTGAAGCTGGGCCTGCGGGAGGCTCACAGGCAGGTTCTGAGGACTGACCCCCGTGACGAAGAGCCTGGACCTTGCGGCTTGCAGGGTCAGTGCCTGGTGTCTCCCTTGGCTCTGCAGGTGACCACGCTCCCCAACACCCTTGTGGAGAACGCCGCACTGCCCCGGCAGCGGGCCAGGAAGAGGACCAAGGTGCTATCTTTGGCCAAGAGGTACTGAGTGTCCTTCAGACCACATCCTGCCTGGGGTGCCCCCCACGGTGCTGGCCTCCTCGACCCTGAGCTGCCTGGCGTGTCGGCCGCTGACGCTGTGGGTTTTGAACCCGCCTGGTCTGCTCAAGGCTACTGTGTCTCTGCCTGTAGGATTCTGCGTTTCAAGAAGGAATACCCGGCCCTGCAGCCCAAGGAGCCCCCGCCCTCCCTGCTGGAGGCCGACCTCACGGAGTTTGACGTGAAGAATTCTCACCTACCATCGGAAGTTCTGTACATGCTGAAAAATGTTCGGTAAGAGCAGGGATGAGCCCCGACGGCTGCTGCAGCTCCCGTCCTCCGGGCTTCTCACTGGGGACTGGCTCCAGCTTGGCTGTCTTGTGTTGGGGGATGGTTGGCAAAGCCCATCGTGGGGCTGCTGGTGTCTGTGCCCCGTCAGGGCCTCGTGGTCTGCTGGCTCCTTCACCAGGTCTTTCTTGTTCTGTTGAACAATTTCCAGTATTTCATCTTCAGCAATGAACCCAGAGCAAGAGCGAGAACGGTGTGGTGGATCCAAAGTCTGGAGCCCGGGTTCTGCTCTGTGCTCCCGTCTTGCTGACTGACCCCTGGACCGCACCCCTTCCACCCCCTGGCCCAGCTCACCATCCTGGAGGCCACCTCTGCCTTCCTCCCGTGTGCGTGTGGCTCAGGGTCACGGGTCAAGAAGTTCTCTGAGCTGATGGAAAACAGGCTCATGGGAACTTCAGAAGTTGACAGTTGTGTTCGGCAGTGATGCCGTGTGGTTTGTTGGTCAGCCGCGTGGACCTACAGCACAAGGCCTGGCGCCAGTGGGGTCGGTGGCCGTGAGCTCTCGAGACTCTGGCGGAGACCGTCCTCCTCCCCTGGAAGGCCGTCCCACAGCGCCTTCTGGCTCTTGCAGGGTCCTGGGCCACTTCGAGAAGCCGCTGTTCCTGGAGCTTTGCAGACACATCGTCTTTGTACGGCTGCAGGAGGGGGAGCACGTCTTCCGGCCCGGGGCGCCAGACCCCAGCATCTGTGTGGTGCAGGACGGGCGGCTGGAGGTCTGCATCCAGGACGCTGTGAGTCGCAGGGTGGCGGGGCACTCACCTCCACGTCTGTCATCTCAGGTTCTTAAACGTTTCCCACTGAAAAGCGAGGCAAATTTTTTATTTTAATTTCTTTGGGGGAAAACTCACCATTTTTACTTTTATTACATTTTATTTAATTTCTTGAGACAGGGTCTCACTCTGTCACCCAGGCTGGAGTGCAGTGGTGCAATCTAAGCTCACTGAGGCCTCGATTTCCTGGGCTCAAGCGATGCTCATGCCTCAGCCTCTCGAGCAGCTGGGATTACAGGTGTGTGTCACCACGCCCGCCTCACTTTTAAAATTTTTTTTTTTTTTTTTTTTTGAGACGGAGTCTCGCTCTGTCGCCCAGGCTGGAGTGCACTGGCCGGATCTCAGCTCACTGCAAGCTCCGCCTCCCGGGTTTTACGCCATTCTCCTGCCTCAGCCTCCCGAGTAGCCGGGACTATAGGCGCCCGCCACCTCGCCCGGCTAAGTTTTTGTATTTTTTTTTTTAGTAGAGACGGGGTTTCACCGTGTCAGCCAGGATGGTCTCGATCTCCTGACCTCGTGATCCGCCCGTCTCGGGCTCTCAGAGCACTGGAATTGCAGGCATGAGGCCTGGGCCTGGCAGCTGTTTTAAATGTTTCTTCCAAGTCCTCGGAATACTCCCTTTGATGGTTTAGTACTAAGTCACTGTATTGATTTGCCATGATCAATTGAGACCTTGCTCTATTTTCAGGTTTCTAACAAAATTAAATTATTTTAATTGTAAGAAAATAATTAAGGCCAAGGTGGGAAGCTCGCCTGAGCCCACAGGTTAGAGACCAGCTTGGATGACATAGTGAAACTCCATCTCTACAAAAAGTAAAAAATAATTATCCAGGCATGGTGGTAGCACCTGTGGTCCCAGCTACTTGGGGGCCAAGGTGGGAGGATCACTTGAGTCTGGGAGGTCGAGGCTGCGGTGAGCTGTGTTCACGCCACTGCACCGCAGCCTGGACGACAGAGCGAGACCCTGTCTCCAAAAAAAAAAAAAAAAAAAAAATTCAGGTATGAATCCATGTAGGACCTCAATACTTGTTTCCTGCCTCTGTTGAATTCTGCCCTTTGAATCGCTGCTCCAGGGGTGGGAGCTGGGCCAGACCCTGCCGCGGCCTCTTCGGCGTGTGTGGCTCCCCCGCAGGGTGGCGTGGCTTTGTCTGTCCAGGCAGTTGCGACCCAGACTCCTCATTGCTTGTTCCCATTTAAAGCACACACTTAGCAAACCCTGGGCTTTGTGTGATCATCGCCCTGACCTGCAGGGCTCCTGCCAACTGTGGTCCCGGCAGTGGGCACCGACCCCATGCCAGCTCCGGCACTGCCTGTCGGGGCTTCTACACCAAAAGTGCTGCTGGGCAAAGTGTTTGGTTCTCAGGTTTGTCGCTTCGTCTGTGGCTGGACTTGATGGGTTATTAGGAGGGAAAGGGGCTTGGTTCCCCCATCTGGGGAAGCTGGAGCCAGTAGCTTCTGAGGATGAGGCCGCTCAGCTGGTGAAACAGAGGCTTTTGTTGCCGCTCGTGCGGGGCCTCCTCAAGGACCAGAACCCGTGTCCCTCTAGCCTTTGGACTAGATGGGAGGGGCTCATGGAGGGGACTGGGGCCAGATTTGGGCAACTTCATAAAGAATTTTCCTGGGTCAAGCTGAGATGAAGTGCTTACATTGTTAAATCACCAAAATCGTGTGGTTTCGTTTCTTTTCTTTTTTTTACCTAATGGAAAATTATATCAAAGTTCTGGAATTTAGGCTGGTACTAACTGAATCGGTCCTCGGAGCCCTTATAGTTAGTTCAGCAAACAAACAGGCTCTGCGAGCTTTTGCCTCAGTCCCCACACTGAAGACGAGTCGCGGGATGGAGAGGTGGGTCTCCTCCTTCGTCTCCGTTTTCCTTGCTGCTGCTTCCTGCGTGTTGTACCCCTGAGGCCAGTGGGTCCGTCTCGTCCCCTGCCCTCCATCCGAGGCACTTGCTGCTGTCATGGCGCCTCAGAGGTGCAGGCCCGTGGCCCCACTGCGCTGAGCTGGGCTGAGCCTCCGCCAGGCCCCGCAGTCACGGCCCGGGACCTGACGGCGCCCACTCTGCTCTCCAATCGCAGGACGGCACCGAGGTGGTGGTGAAAGAGGTTCTGGCCGGAGACAGCGTCCACAGCCTGCTCAGCATCCTGGACATCATCACCGTGAGTGCCCCGCAGCCTGGCCCTCAGAGTGCCCCTGGGTCGGCCCTGGTGGCCTGGTTTTTCTGTCTTGCCTGGGCAGCCAGCAGTGGTTAAAGGCCAGTTCTCTACAGTGACGTGAGGGGAGCGGGGTTTGGTCCAGGAAGGAGGGAGGAAGGGGGAGGGAGCTTCTTTCCGGCCACAGTGCATTGAAGAACAGCCGGGCATGTGGTTAAGGGTTTTGGTTGTCTCTTAAATGACTGTTTTTGAACTGGGCAATAAATGCATGTGGTTCAGCCTTCAAAAAGCACAAAGCGTCATACAGGGAAGGTGTTTTCTCCTCTCCTCAGGCCCAAGGCCCTCCCGGGGGACCTGCCGCCCCTGTTTCCTGCAGGTCCTGCTGGGCTCTTCCCTGCTGGCGCCGTCTTTCTATGACTCCCAGTCTTTTGCTTTTTATTGTTGCAGTGAATGGTCTCCTGTGCCCATCGTTTCCGATACTGGAGCCTGATCTGCGGGACAAATCCTTAGGGTGGACTTGCTGGGTCCCAGGGGATGCACACTCGTAATTTTGAAAGGTGCTGCCGGGCCGAGCACGGTGGCTCACACCTGTAATCCCAGCACTTTGGGAGGCCGAGGTGGGTGGATCACGAGGTCAAGAGATTGAGACCAGCAAGGCCAACATGGTGAAACCCCATCTCTACTAAAAATACAAAAATTAACTGAGTGTAGGGGCGGGCGCCAGTAATGCCAGCTACTCGGGAGGCTGAGGCAGGAGAATCGCATGAACCCAGGAGGTAGAGGTTGCAGTGAGCCAAGATCAGGCCACTGCGCTCCAGTCTGGGCAACAAGAGTGAAACTCTGTCTCAAAAATAAATAAATAATAAATAAATAAATAAAAATCATGAATCATGTTGTCTCATGATTTTTAACTTTTTATTATGGGACAGTTCAAAAATGTGCAAAAATAGTAAAATCACCCCATGTGCCCAACATTCACTAGGATGATTATTTTTTAGGCAGGGTCTCGCTCTGTCGCTTACGCAGTGGCATGATCTTTGCTCATTGCAACCTCCGCCTCCAGGGCTCAAGCGATTCTCTCACCTCAGCTTCTGAAGCAGCTGAGACTGCAGGCGTGCACCACCACACCTGGCTAATTTTGTATGTTTTTGTAGAGATAGAGATGAGGTTTTGCCATGTTGGCCAGGCTGATCTTGAACTCCTGGGCTCAAGGGATCTGCCTCCCTCAGCCTCCCAAAATGCTGGGATTACTGGCCTGAGCCATCATGCCAAGTCATTAACTAGAAGTTGGTTTTTTGTTTGTTTGTTTTTGTTTTTGTTTTTTTGAGAGGGAGTCTCGCTCTGTTGCTCAGTCTGGAGTGCAGTGGCACCATCTTGGCTCACTGCAGCCACCATCTCCCAGGTTCAAGTGATTCTCCTGCCTCAGCCTCCTGAGTACCTGGGATTGCAGGAATGTGCCATCACACCTGGCTAATTTTTGTATTTTAGTAGAGACAGGGTTTCACCATGTTGGCCAGGCTGGTCTCTAACCTCGGACCTCAAGTGATCCGCCCACCTCAGCCTCCCAGAATGCTGGGATTCCAGGCCTGAGCCACCGCGCCTGGCCCATTAACTGGAATTTAATGTCTGTTTGGTCTTTTTTTCTTTGAGTAAAACCTACATGCAGTGAAACAAATCTTTAGCGTCCATTAGCTGAATTTTGCTAAATGCCTATCAACTCAAAAGAGGTGTCTGATTTTAATCTCACTCTTTTGAGTTATACCTTTTGCATTCATTGTTAGCTGTGTATCAAGGTAACTTCTACCTCAGTTTCTCTAGCTTTCGTTAGAAGAGTTTTCCAGAGCTTATCAGAACCCTGGCTCGGATGCATTCAGGCAGAACCAACCGCTAGATCCTTGCATGAAACCTCGCACTGGAGCCTAGGTGGTGTCCTCTGATCTCATCCTACGTTCCTTTGCTCAGAAAGGATGTAACAAGCTCCAGCCAGACATTGGGGTGTCCAGGATGCTCACTGTGCTCCCCAGCAGATGGGCACAGGCGGGCGTTGAGCTGTTTGGGGCCTGGGGTGGAGGCATGGATGGGACCTCTGCATCTCGTTGTGCTCCCTGGGACCTGTGTATCTTCGTGAGACGCGTGGCCTGTGCTGGGGAGGCCGCCGGCCTGGGGAGGGAGAGGACACCCACTTCCTTGGAGCTTCCATTAGAAGGCCGGTGCTCATCTTCGAGGGAGCGCCCAACATGGCTTGGGCAGAGTGGGGTCCCGGCCACCAGACCCACCTCTGTGTGCCTCTTTGGAGCCTCTGGTTAGTGTGTCTCTGGAGCTATGGTGGGTTTCTCAGGGACTCCTGGATGTGTAAGGGGCACCTGTGGGCCTGAGAAAAGCTGGGAAAGGACTAGAGAAGCTTTGCTCTATGTGGATGTAAACCTGTTCGGCACGGGGCATCAGTATGCCTCCTACCTTGGATGATTCGTTTCTCTTTAAGCAAAAAGTAGCTTCACTGGGGTAGAGGCTTTCTCCGCTATTTCTTGTTCTTTCTGATCTTGATCTTGTTGTGATATTCCAGTTGGGCCTCACTTATCACAGCACAGCGATGCCTGTGGCAGGAGAGGGGAGCTGTGTGCTGAGACGGGCCTGGTTCCTCTCGGCCACTGCGACCTGTCTCGTCCACATTGGTGTCACAGCCCCTCTCCCTTAGGGGCGGGAATGGGTCTTCCCTGAGTGTAGTAGGAGTAAAAAATGGGGGGTGGTTGGCTGAGCACGGTGGCTCACGCCTGTAATCCCAGCACTTTGAGAGGCCAAGGCGGGAGGGTCACAAGGTCAGGAGACCAAGACCATCCTGGCCAACATGGTGAAACCCGTCCCTACTAAAAATACAAAAATTAGCTGGGCATGATGGTGGGCGCCTGTAGTCCCAGCTACTCGGGAGGCTGAGGCAGGAGAATCCTTTGAACCAGGGAGTTGGAGGTTGCAGTGAGCTGAGATCGCGCCATTGCACTCCAGCCTGGCGACAGAGTGAGACTCTGACTCCGTCTCCAAAAAAAAAAAAAAAAAAGAGTGATATCTGAGAGAGATAATTCTGTATTGTGATCGGTTGATCATCTGGCGTGACATCGTTTTTGTCTCATCAAA
Organism: Macaca fascicularis; assembly: GCF_037993035.2. Lineage (NCBI taxonomy): Eukaryota > Metazoa > Chordata > Mammalia > Primates > Cercopithecidae > Macaca > Macaca fascicularis. The sequence goes on from NC_088389.1 coordinate 1,777,278, forward strand.
CTTTTGTGTGTGTCATTTTAACAAAATTTAAATTCTTGCAAAATAACACGGACAGATTCTAAAAACATACTTAAACTTTTATCAGCAGTGGCCATCTGTCCCCGCACACTGAAAACGCTTCGGTTCCTTCTGAGCAGCTTTTCTTGCTGTTTCCTAACCCATCCGTTCTAGACACGCTGACTTCCTGTCGTGGGAGATGACATGTGGCTGCGCGGATGGCCCCCATGCCTCACGCTACGCTCCCAGCTGCGCCGCTCATGGGCAGCCGTTTCGACTTCATGGATGCTATTCACAGCTGAGCCGTGTAGTGTACTACAGTTACATTTCCTTTCTCGCCACTTTCTGTTTTCCTGGAGTGAACAGTTGTGTGATTTCTGGCTGCTTGGTGATTTTTCTGTGCACCCATTACAGACTCACACCCTGAACCAGCGGCTCCATGAACACTGCTTTGCTCTGGGAAAAGCGCCTCCCGGGAGCCCCCATCCTCCTGCCCAGTCAGACCCTCCCCAGGCCTGCTGTCCAGCCACCATCCCGGGGCCACCCACCCTTCCTTCCCCCGCACAGGGCTCTTGCTGCTGCTTTCTCGGCCGGCGTGTTTGGTGGAGCAAATCCTCCGTTCGCTTCCTGAAACAGGGTGCCAGGGAGGTGTATGTTTTGAAACCTTAGAAATCTAGAATTGTCTTTATTCTACACCGCCTTTTTCTTTTTGTTGTACTTTTTCTTTCTTTTCTTTTCTTTTTTTTTTGAGATAGAGTCTCGCTCTGTCGCCCAGGCTAGAGTGCAGTGGCCGGATCTCAGCTCACTGCAAGCTCCGCCTCCCGGGTTCCTGCCATTCTCCTGCCTCAGCCTCCTGAGTAGCTGGGACTACAGGCGCCCGCCACCTCACCCGCCTAATTTTCTGTTTTTCAGTAGAGATGGGGTTTCACTGTGTTAGCCAGGATGGTCTCAATCTCCTGACCTCGTGATCCGCCCTCCTCGGCCTCCCAAAGTGGTGGGATTACAGGCGTGAGCCACTGCACCTGGCCCTTTCGTTATACTTTCTAGAAGATTTTTCAACTTTATTTTCCAAATCTTCCATTCAATTTTTAATTTCTGTCATATTTTTCATTTCAAGAGTTTTTTTTTCTGTGAATTTTTTTTTTTTTTTTTTGAGACGGGGTCTTGCCTTGTTGCCCAGTCTGGAGTGCAATGGCGTGATCTCAGCTTATTGCACCTCTTGCCTCCTGGGTTCAAACGATTCTCCTGCCTCAGCCTCCCAAGTAGCTGGGATTACAGTCAACCGCCATCATGCCTGGCTAATTTTTTTTTTTTTTTTTTTTTTTTTGAGACGGAGTCTCGCTCTGTCGCCCAGGCTGGAGTGCAGTGGCCGGATCTCAGCTCACTGCAAGCTCCGCCTCCCGGGTTTACGCCATTCTCCTGCCTCAGCCTCCTCAGTACCTGGGACTACAGGCGCCCGCCACCTCGCCCGGCTAGTTTTTTTGTATTTTTTTAGTAGAGAAGGGGTTTCACCGTGTTAGCCAGGATGGTCTCGATCTCCTGACCTCGTGATCCGCCCGTCTCGGCCTCCCAAAGTGCTGGGATTACAGGCTTGAGCCACCGCGCCCGGCCATGCCTGGCTAATTTTTTTGTATTTTTAGTAGAGACGAGGTTTCACCATGTTGGTCAGGCTAATCTCAAACTCCTGACTCAGGTGATCCGCCCACCTCAGCCTCCCAAAGTGCTGGGATTACAGGCATGAGCCACTGCGCCTGGCCCTGAGTGTTCTTTTTTAAAAATTATCTTGTTCTTACTTCCTGGATAAAGTAAGATGGGTATTCTTTTGCTCCTGAGTTGCTTCTGACCTGAGTTTCTCTTCTCTGTTTATTTTGGTTTCTGTCTTTCCAATCAGGGACTTTTCTGCCTCCAGCAGTCGCTTTATGTGTGAGTGAAGTCCTTATTGAACGCAGGTGTGCAAACCCACATAGCTGCATCTCACAGAAATAACGTGGAGCCCAGGAGGCAACACAAAGCACACACTGTGTAATTTCACTCACCTGAGGCTCAGCCGCCGGCTGCACTGACACTTGAGGACAGAGGCTGGCCAGCCAGCTTTCTCCGTAAAAGGCCAGAGCATAAATATTTCAGCTTTATGGGCCACGTGGTCTCTCTTGCAGCTACTCAATGTGGCCATCTAGTGTTCCAAAAAAAACTTCCTTTACAAAACCCTGTGGCTGGGCTGGAGGGACTTGGCCCTGGTGTTTGACCCTGCTGGGGTAAAAGGTCTCATTAGTGGTTGCCTGTTAGAGGTTTAGGTTGGGATCGACTCAGGGAGGCGTAAGGTAATCTGGATTACTGGAAATGTTCTGTCTTGACTTCGGTGGGAGTTACATGGGTTAACTACAAAACAAAAAGAGCGTGATCAAAACAAAAAGAGCGTGATCCACCTGAAAGCTGAGTATAGGCCGCGTGTGCGTGGGGTCGGGGTTCACTAATGGGGGACGCTCCCTGCAGGAGGACTGAGAAGGACACTGGCTCTTTCCTTCCTCATTTGGGAGCCCACAGGTCAGGGTCTGTAGGTGTTTTTTTTAGGGCAGCTTCTCAGAAAGAAATCTGCCTATGTCTCGCTGTGGTGGCACGAGGTTGGAGGAGGGGGAGGAGTCTGGGGGGGAGGCTCCCATCTGGAGTGGACACTGTTGGGGAGGAGCCTGGGGGTGTCCCTGCCTGGAGTGGACACTGTTGCAGAGGAGTCTGGGGGTATCCCCGCCTGGAGTGGACATTGTTCTTGGGTTCGTAGCCACACCTGATGTCCTTGGGCTCCTACCTGCTCGCTTCACCTTCTCCAGAGAATCCTTGGTAGTCTGCGGGCCATGGGAAAAGGCCATTTCCAGCCTGTTGGGGTCAGGAAAGTGACTTGGGTTGGCCTACCCCTCTGCACGTCTCCCCTGCTTGTTAGCCTGGTGCTGGCTCTGCAGTGAGGACCGGTCCTCTCTCCCCGTCTCCCCTGCGTGTTAGCCTGGTGCTGGCTCTGCAGTGAGGACCGGTCCTCTCTCCCCGTCTCCCCTGCGTGTTAGCCTGGTGCTGGCTCTGCAGTGAGGACCGGTCCTCTCTCCCCATCTCCCCTGCGTGTTAGCCTGGTGCTGGCTCTGCAGTGAGGACCGGTCCTCTCTGTCTGGGTTTCGCACATCTAAGCCAAGTCTCAGCTTCCCTTAGAGGGTCCCCACCAGCCCTGACTCTGTCACTTGCTTTCATCAGCCACGAAAATTTCAGTGACATTTTTTATCTACTCTCAGCTTTTGTCTTTATCCTTGGAGGTTTGTATCTTTTTAAGAGAGCAGAGATAAGCATCTATATTCCACAACAGGATGAAGATAAGCATTTACCTTCAACTTACCTTTCTTTTTTGGAGACAGAGTCTCACTCTGTCACCTAGGCTGGAGTGCAGTGGCGTGATCGTGGCTCACTGCAACCTCCATTTCCTGGGTCCAAGTGATTCTTGTGCTTCAGCCTCCCGAGTAGCTGGGACTACAGGTGTGCACCAGCACACCCGTGTAATATTTGTATTTTTAGTAGAAACAGGTTTTCACCATGTTGGCCAGGCTGGTCTCGAACTCCTGACCTCAAGCAGTCTGCCCTCCTGGGCCTCCCAAAGTGCTGAGATTACAGGTGTGAACCACTGTGCCCGGCCCAACCCACCAGTTTTAATGGGAGGTAGGCTTTATTATTTTAATTTTCATAAAGTTGTTACAAAATACTGCAGATACACAAAAAAGCATGATGTTGCCAGGAATGGCGGTTGGACCTATAGTCCTGGCTGTTCGGGAGAGGAAAGAAGTTTGTTGAGCCTCGTAGTTCTCGGCCAGCCCAGACAACATAGCAGGACCCTGTCTCTAAAACAAGTAGGCATGACACTGCAAACAGGCATGTCAACTCAAACCCAGGTTATATAGTTTTAACCCTGGTTGGCTAGAACACAGGTTAGCTGCACACTGCCGGCTCTGTCCACGTTACGCACGTGTGTGCTCTCATTTCGCCCTCTCTTTTCTTCAGAGATAGCCACTTTTCTGAATTTTCTTTGGTACTTATACAATATGTAGTATAATTTTGCTTGACTCTAAATCTCATGAATGGCATCACACCACAATTCCTCGCCTTTCTTTTTTCTTTTTTTTTCTTGAGACGGAGTCTTGCTCTGTCGCCCAGGCTGGAGTGCAGTGGCCGGATCTCAGCTCACTGCAAGCTCCGCCTCCCAGGTTGAGGCCATTCTCCTGCCTCAGCCTCCCGAGTAGCTGGGACTACAGGCGCCACCACCTCGCCCAGCTAGTTTTTTTGTATTTTTTAGTGGAGACGGGGTTTCACTGTGTTAGCCAGCATGGTCTCGATCTCCTGACCTCGTGATCCGCCCGTCTCGGCCTCCCAAAGTGCTGGGATTACAGGCTTGAGCCACCGCGCCCGGCCACCTCACCTTTCTTAATTTGAGCAGCATTGCGAACGTGAGATTCGTCTGCGTGAGTGGCTGTCGTGCTCATTCGGTTGTTGAAGCCACCGTTGATTTACCCGTGGCTGAGTGACAGCTGGGTTGGGTATGACTGCTGGCTGCTACATACAGCACTGCTGAGATCTGAAGACGTGCAAGCGTGGGAGCCCTCGGGGACCCCTGCCTGCCAGGGGAGCTGCATGTCCACCCGGGCTTCCCAGCGTCCAGCCCCTCCCTGTGGTTTTCACAGCTTCCTGATTTTGGGTAAGGTGGTGAGGGTATGGTTTTTTGAAGTAAACAAGTGCATTTGAAATAAAACACACAAAAGCCATTTTTAGCAACAGCTGCTAAGTTGTTATGCCTTTCCCCCGCCTGCCCTCAAACACACGCACGTGCTCTTCTCCCTGATTCCAGCGTGGAGATGAGACTTGCCCAGCCGATGCGGTTGGTGGGGGTGTCTCCCTGAGTCTGCAGAGGGCCGTGATTTCAGTCGCTGGACCCCGGCTGTTGGGGTTGGCAGATGACGCCTCTCAACCATTCTGTGCTTGTGTTTCTTGTGGTGTGGTGTAGCTCTCTTGGGGAGGAACTTTCTCTACATAAAGGTTTTGAAAGGAACGGAACAAAATGCCAAGTGGAAGAAAAATTGCGAAGTCTCGGAGCTCGATTAGCACGTGCCAAGAGCTGAGTATCTGGTGTGCTCGACGTGCGGGGCCCGCAGCAGGCGTGAGTGTCGGCCAGCTGTGCTTTGGAGCCCAGCGGCCTCCAGGTTCCTTGTTTGGGTTCTCGTTTATGTGGCCTCGTGCAGGAAGGTACATTAGAGTCCTGAACGGCAGCGGCCGTGAGCCTGGTCTACACAGGTGAGCAGCCGCTGTTTGATTTAGTATCTGTGGTGATGTGTTAAGCATCTTCATTCTGGCTCTCAAAGAAGGAAATGAAGGTTTTATTTTTAAATAAAATGGGAGAGTTCCAGTTCTGCTGTGGCAAGGTAGTGCCACACCAGCGTGTCCTGCTGATTAGTGAAAAACTCCGGACAAGATGCAGCAAACAGTCCTTGGAGGACTCGGAAAATAAAGCCAGGAGGTTGCGGATGGGAATCAAAGCGCGGAGCCGCCACGCACGAGGGCTCTGCTTCCTGCTTTTTCATTTTCTTCTGTTACTCATGGCCCTGCCTCGATGGTCGCCCAGTTATGGAGCAAAACCCCTGATGGGAATCCTCCAAAAGCACCAGAAGAAGGTCCCCGAGGGCCAGAGAGAGTGTGCGGATCTCAGGGAGGGGAGAGCCGGGAAGCAGATGCACGGAGTTTGTCTGTGAACCTGTACAAGACTCAGGACAGACCCAGAGCAGCATAACAAAGACTTTGAAACTGCATTAAGATTCAAACTTCAAGGCCGGGCGCGGTGGCCACGCCTGTAATCCCAGCACTTTGGGAGGCCGAGGCGGGCGGATCACAAGATCAAGAGATCGAGACCATCCTGGCCAACATGGTTAAACCCCGTCTCTACTAAAGATACAAAAAATTAGCCGGGCATGGTGGCGGGCGCCTGTAGTCCCATCTACTCGGGAGGCTGAGGCAGAAGAATCACTTGAACCCGGGAGGCGGAAGTTGCAGTGAGCCGAGATCATGCTGCTGCACTCCAGCCTGGGCAACAGAGCAAGACTCTATCTCAGGGGAAAAAAAAAATACTCAAACTTCAGGCTGGTGTGCTGGCTCACACCTGTAATCCCAGCACCTTGGGAGGCCGAGGCAGGTGGATCACATGAGGTCAGGAGATCTACACCAGCCTGGTCAACATGGTGAAACCCCGTCTCTACTAAAAATACAAAAATGTAGCCAAGTGTTGTGGTGAGTGCCTGTAATCCCAGCTACACGGGAGGCTGAGGCAGGAGAATCACTTCAACCTGGGAGGTGGAGGTTGCAGTGAGCCGAGATGGCTCCACTGCACTCCAGCCTGGGTGGCAGAGTGAAACTCCGTCTCTAAAAACAAAAGAAAGATTCGAACTTCAGCTCAAATCTCAGACTGACTCCTGAGTGGGGCATGTGCAGGGCAGAGCAAAGCATCAGAACCAAGGCTTTGAAAACAGAGATACTGGAATCCACTATCCACAGATACAGACTTGTGGTCTGAACCCAACCAGCTTAATCACCTGGTAAAACAAAGAAGGCAACATTCTCCGGAAAATTATATCCTAAATCCAGCCATTATAAATGATCACAATGGATACAACTGGTCTAAATACAACAACAAGGCAGATTGTCAGATTGGATGGAAAGTCCAAGACCCAACTCTATTCTGCAGGAAAAACCCACTTTAAATATCAATACTTAGATGGAAAACAAAAGGTTGCCTGGCGAAGTGACTCACACCTGTAATCCTAGCACTGTGGGAGGCTCAGGTGGGAGGATCGCTTGAGCACAGGAGTTCGAGACCAATCTGGGCAACACAGTGTCCCTGTCTCTACAGAAAATTTAAAATTAGGTTAGTGTGGTGCTGCACACCTGTGCTCCCGGCTACTCAGCAGGCTGAAGTGGGAGGACTGCTTGAGCCTGGGAAGTTGAGGCTGGAGTGAGCTGTGCGTGAGCTACTTTACTATAGCTCAGGTGACAGAGGAGCAAGACACGTCCTCAAAAAAAAAAAAAAAAAAAGGGCCGGGCATGGTGGCTCACGCCTGTAATCCCAGCACTTTGGGAGGTGGGCAGATCACGAGGTCAGGAGATCGAGACCATCCTGGCTAACACGGTGAAACCCCGTCTCTACTAAAAATACAAAAAAATGAAAACTAGCCAGGCGCGGTGGCGGGCCCCTGTAGTCCCAGCTACTCGGGAGGCTGAGGCAGGAGAATGGCGGGAACCCGGGAGGCAGAGCTTGCAGTGAGCCAAGATCGCACCACTGCATTCCAGCCTGGGCAACAGAGCGAGACTCTGTCTCAAAAAAAATAAAGGCTGGAAGAAGATATACCATGAAAGCCCCAATTAAAAGAAAACTGGAGTGGCTGTATTAGTATCAGACAAAGTCGATGTCAGATGTGATGAAGGAATATTAGCAGGGATAAAAATGGACAACACGGCCGGGCGTGGTGGCTCACGCCTTTAATCCTGGCACTTTGGGAGGCCGAGGCAGGTACATTACTTGAGGTCAGGAGTTCGAGACCAGCCTGGCCAACATGGTGAAAACCCATCTCTACTAAAAATACAAAAATGATCTGGAAATCACTTGAACCCAGGAGGCAGAGGTTGCAGTGAGCCAAGACTGTGCCATGGCACTCTAGCCTGGGCAATGCTGGTATTAGAAGATAAAACAAATCTCAGATCAGTGACCCAAGCTTGTATCTTAAGAAGCTAGGAAAAGAAAAACAAATGAAACCCAAAGCATGCAGATGGAAGAAACTCATAAAGAGTAAGAATCAATGAGACTGGAAATGGAAAAACAGGAGAGAAAATCCATGAAACCAAAAGCTGGCTCTTGGAAAATGTCAGTAAAATGAAAAATCCTGTAGCCAGACCAGTGTAGAAAAGAAGAGAAGACACAAACGACAAATATTAGACATGAAAGAGTGCACGTGTCTACAGACCCTACAGACATAAAAGGACTAACAAGGAAATCTTTTGAACAACTTTATGCCCATGAAACCAACCACGCAGATTAAATTGACAAATTCCTTGAAAGACACAAACTACCAAAGTTCCCTCAGATGTAGATTATCTGAATAGCCGTATATCTACTAAAGAAATCCAATTAGTAGCTAAAATCCTTCCCACCTGGAAAACTCCGGATTTAGATGACTTCACTGGGGAATACTTCCCGAGATTTAGGACGTTAAGGATAAAATATGCTAATTTCACACAAACTTCTCCGGAAAAGGAGAAGAGGGACTATTTCCCAGTTTAGTTTTTGAGGCGAGCAAGACCCGAACACCTAATCAGACGAAGACGTTACAAGACAGGAAAATTTCACACCAGTCACTCATCATTGGAAACATACATATCCTCCATGAAATATTACAGATTTGAGTCTAGCAGTATATGGAAAAGGATAATACATCATGATCGGTGGGATTTATTCCAGGAATGCAAAGCTGTTTCAACAGTTGAAAATCAGTTGATATACTTTTCCATATTGACAGACTAAAGAAGAAAAGCCATCTGATTATCTTAATAAATGCAGAAAAAGCATTTGACAAAATTCAGCATCTGTTCATGATAAAAACTCTCAGCAACCAGGAGAAGAGAACTTCCTAAATCAAATAAAGGACATCTGTACTAAAAAATGAAAGCAAACATCTTGCTTGTTGGCAAAAGACTGAATATTTTCCCTTGAAGATTGGGAACAAGCCAGAGAGTGTGTGTATGTGTGTGTGTGTCTTTTTTTTTTTTTTTTTTGAGTCAGAGTCTCGCTGTATCACGCAGGCTGGAGTGCAGTGGCGTGATCTCGGCTCACTGCAACCTCTGCCCCCGGCCCCGGGTTCAAGCAATTATCCTGCCTCAGCCCCCCGAGTAGCTGGGATTACAGGCGCCTGCCACCATGCCAGGCTAATTTTTTTTTTTTTTTTTTTGAGACGGAGTCTCGGAGTCTTGCTCTGTCGCCCAGGCTGGAGTGCAGTGGCGCGATCTCGGCTCACTGCAAGCTCCGCCTCCTGGGTTCACGCCATTCTCCTGCCTCAGCCTCCCAAGTAGCTGGGACTACAGGCATCCGCCACCACGCTCGGCTAATTTTTTTTGTATTTTTAGTAGAGACGGGGTTTCACCATGTTAGCCAGGATGGTCTCGATCTCCTGACCTCGTGATTCACCCTCCTTGGCCTCCCAAAGACTGGGATTACAGGCGTGAGCCACCGCGCCCGGCCAAGTGTGTGTTCTTACCAATCCTGTTCAGCATCGTGTTTGAGGTCCTCACCAGAGCAGGAGGGGAAGAGAAAGAAAGAAAAAGCATGCATATGGGCAAAGAAAAAATAAAACAGTCTCGATTCACAAACATGATTATCTAGATTGGAAATCCCAAGGAATCTATAAGACAACTACTAGAACTTATGAATGAGTTTATCAACATGCAAAAATAAACTGTATTTCTCTATATTAGCAATGAACAATTGGAAATTGAAATTTAAAAGTAACAGATTTATTTTTGTTATTTATTTATTTATTTGTTTGTTTGTTTATTTTGAGACGAAGTCTTGCTCTGTTGCCCAGGCTGGAGTGCAGTGGCTGGATCTCAGCTCACTGCAAGCTCTGCCTCCTGGGTTTACGCCGTTCTCCTGCCTCAGCCTCCCAAGTAGCTGGGACTACAGGCGCCGGTCACCTCGCCCAGCTAGTTTTTTGTATTTTTTAGTAGAGACGGGGTTTCACCGTGTCAGCCAGGATGGTCTCGATCTCTTAACCTCGTGATCCACCCATCTCGGCCTCCCAAAGTGCTGGGATTACAGGCTTGAGCCACCGTGCCCGGCCACAGATTTATAATAGCATCCAAAACTGGGAACTTGGGAGTTCCCAGGCCACCCACACTTCTGACCAACTGGTTACAAGTTCAGGGATTCCTGTGACCCCCTCAGATTCAATATTCTAGAACAACTCACATTTGTACTACAAAGGATGAAAATTGGCTGGGCGCGGTGGCTCACGCCTGTAATCCCAGTACTTTGGGAGGCCGAGGCGGGCAGATAACGAGGTCAGGAGATCGAGACCATCCTGGCTAACACGGTGAAACCCCGTCTCTACTAAAAATACAAAAAAATTAGCCGGGCGTGGTGGCAGGCGCCTGTAGTCCCAGCTACTCGGGAGGCTGAAGCAGGAGAATGGCGTGGAACCCGGGAGGCAGAGCTTGCAGTGAGCCAAGATCGTGCCACTGCACTCCAGAGCGAGACTCGGTTTAAAAAAAAAAAGGATGAAAATCTGGATCAGTCAAAACAGTCAAAAGAAGAGACCCACAGAGTGAGGTCCAACCATGAGGCTCCCGCGTCCCTGAGCTGCGCCATCCTCTGTGCGCCATCCTCCATATGTTGGCAAGCCACCCAGGTGCCGAGGCAACAGACCGAGGGCACAAGCTCTTCCAGTATAATAAACAAAATATATAGAGTAAGAGTAGTTATACTGGAGCCTCAGTGGCAGGTGGGAGTGGTTGGAGCTCCCCATAGTGAGTGCCCAGGTCTGGTGGGGTAGCTGCCTGTGGGCCTCCCCCTCACCCACATTCCATTGTCAGCCAGTCCTTCGCCGTACATCTCTTGGACAGTCAAAAATGGCCCTGTGCCCCGGGCCGGTGGTCACCGCTGGGTTTGGGGCACGGTTCTCAGTGCTCTGTGTGGTGCTGCGGGGCCGCCCTGCACCCGGGCCGGGGGTCACCACTGGGTTTGTGCAGCTGGTGCCAAAAGCAGCACTTTGCACGGCCCAGCCTGGGAAGGAGAATGGAGCCGTGTGACTGGGCAGCAGGCAGGGCCTCCTCCAGGGCTTCCAGCAGCCTTTGCAGTCCGTGGGGGGCTCGGCCGGGCCCGCACAGCGGGGACTGATGGAGCTGTTGTTACAGGGCCACACTGCACCTTACAAAACGGTCTCCGCCCGCGCGGCCGTCCCGTCCACCATCCTCCGGCTTCCAGCTGCGGCTTTTCACGGAGTTTTTGAAAAATATCCAGAAACTCTGGTGAGGGTGGTGCAGGTGAGTCACTTTTTCAGACAACTCTTCTGGCTGCGGTGGGTCATCCTGGGGGGCACCTGGGCACCGGTTTGGGATTTGAGTGGGTTTATTGCCTATTTACTTTCTCAGTTCTAAGCTTTACAACCATGAAGGTGATTTCACAGGAATAGAGAAATTGACTTCATTGGCGGGACTTACCACTGGTGATCTGGGATTCTGAGTGGGTTTGGGAAGAACTAAGGTTATATTTTAAAAATTTGTAGGCCAGGCGGCTGGGCGCAGTGGCTCAAGCCTGTAATCCCAGCACTTTGGGAGGCCGAGACGGGCGGATCACGAGGTCAGGAGATCGAGACCATCCTGGCTAACATGGTGAAACCCCCTCTCTACTAAAAATACAAAAAAAAAAAAAACTAGCCCGGCGAGGTGGTGGCGCCTGTAGTCCCAGCTACTGGGGAGGCTGAGGCAGGAGAATGGCGGGAACCCGGGAGACGGAGCCTGCAGTGAGCCGAGAGAGATGGCTCCACGGCACTCCAGCCTGGGCGACAGAGCGAGACTCCATCTGAAAAAAAAAAAAAAAGTCATGTATATCTTACAATAAAAATGAATATTCACAACCTCAAAGAGGTCTTAAGATCCTTCACTACCCCTCAAAGAGATTTTTACATTTTCATTAAACTTCTCACTTTGGAGTAACTTTTAGTTTTATAGAAAACTTGCAAAAACAATGCAGTCTTCCTTCGCCCCTCACCCCCTTCCCCGTGATGTGACAGCGGTGAGGTGTCAACACTGCCGGGTGTTTCACCCTGAGGGGGTTCGGTCTGTGCGGTCTGCTGGGTTTGGGGCATGGTTCTCAGCGCTCTGTGTGGTGCTGCGGGGCCGCCCTGCGCCCAGGCCGGGGGTCACCGCCGGGTTTGGGGCACGGTTCTCAGTGCTCTGTGTGGTGCTGCGGGGCCGCCCTGCGCCCGGGCAAGGGATCACCGCACAGCTGGCGTCTTGTTGCAGATCATCATGCTGCGGCTGCAGAGAGTGACCTTCCTGGCTCTGCACAACTACCTCGGCCTGACCACAGAGCTCTTCAACCCTGTAAGTGGAAACCAGCTCACAAGCCCCATGTTGCTCCGGGCAGCTGGCATCGGGACAGTTGTTAGCTGGCGCAGCAGGCGCCCAGTGCCTGGTGGGGCAGTGCCAGCTACAGCTGTGGTCGTCCTGGTTGCTGGTCGTTAGGACTTCGGGAGGTGATGCTTGGGCTGTGTGTATTTTCCTACCTTAAAGCACTTGCCAGTTGATTTGGAGGCTTGATTCTCCTGGGGCCTTGTGTTCCAAAATCTCTGGTCCGTTGAGACTTGGGAAAGGTGGAATTCCTTCTCCGATGCTGGAGTTGTCCGTCTGGAGGCCCACACGGCTGTGAACAGCTGCCTGGTGCCTCTGCAGCTCCGGTTCAGGAGTCTGTGATGAGCCTTTGGTCACCTGTGTTCTGTAGGACATTGGCAGCACACACATGCTCATTCCCTTTCTGGCCCTGCAGGCTGCATACCGAGCCAACGGCCCTGTCCAGTGGAGGCTGCCCCCTCTCCATACCCATCCCGTGGGGTCCCTACAGCCATGTCCAGGAGAGGCTGCCCCTCCCCATGCCTGTCCCGTGGGGTCCCTACAGCCATGTCCAGTGGAGGCTGCCCCTCCCCATTCCCATCCCGTGGGGTCCCTACAGAAATGTCCAGGAGAGGCTGCCCCTCCCCATTCCCATCCTGTGGGGTCCCTACAGCCATGTCCAGTGGGGGCGGCACCTCTCCATACCCGTCCCGTGGGGTCCCTACGACCCTGTCCAGGAGAGGCTGCCCCTCCCCATGCCTGTCCCGTGGGGTCCCTACAGCCATGTCCAGTGGAGGCTGCCCCTCCCCATTCCCATCCCGTGGGGTCCCTACAGAAATGTCCAGGAGAGGCTGCCCCTCCCCATTCCCATCCTGTGGGGTCCCTACAGCCATGTCCAGTGGGGGCGGCACCTCTCCATACCCGTCCCGTGGGGTCCCTACGGCCCTGTCCAGGAGAGGCTGCCCCTCCCCGTGCCTGTCCCGTGGGATCCCTACAGCCATGTCCAGTGAAGGCTTCCCCTCCCCATTCCCGTCCCATGGGGTCCCTACAGCCATGTCCAGTGGAGGCTGCACCTCTCCATACCCATTCCGTGGGGTCCCTACGGCTGTGTCCAGCAGAGGCTGCCCCTCTCCATACCCATCCCGTGGGGTCCCTACAGCCATGTCCAGTGGAGGCTGCGCCTCTCCATTCCCGTTCCGTGGGGTCCCTACAGCCAGCAATCCTTGTGTGTTGCCCTTGACTGCTCCTCCTGTCTGAACCTTGCGGGGCAGAGCTGACTTGTTTGGAGGGCACAGCGTATTGTCAAGGGCACGAGGCTGTGAACCCCGGCTCTCCCTCCTCCTATCAGTGTGACCCTGGGAGGCACTTGGCCGGGATGTGGGACGGTCCCCACCTAGCTGAGCTCTCGTGGGAACTGAGTGAGACCAGGGTTTCATGCCCTGCTCCATCCCCACTGCCCGAAACAGTACCCTGATGTGCGGAGGGCTCTCCTCAGTCACGGGCAGGTAGAGCTCGGTTAGTAAATGGCCTAGCACGTTTAGTTTTTAATCTGCACATGTCAGTTGGAAATTCTAATTCTGATGACATTTTAGGGCTTGTCATCTTCAGTTGTTGACATTAAGGGAATATCTTTTTGTTTTCTACACTATTTTTTGTTTTAATGAAGAGTATTAAGGTTCTGACAATTTGGGGCATTATGTTGACTTGATAAAGTGTTTGAGGCAAGGCCTAAGGTAAAAGCAGGCTGAGCTTGGTTGGTTGCCTTAAACAGACCAGTCCTTTTTGTGAATAACTGGATTGCCCATCGCCTGAAATGCAGCATAAACTTTGCCTTGAGAGGCCCACACCTGTCACTCCTTTGAGGGGCCGACACCTGTCAGCGGGTGTGGGGTGTTCCTGGGGTGGCTCTGAACTTCCTTCTTGTGTCCCAGGAGAGCCAGGCCATCCCTCTCGTGTCTGTAGCCAGCGTGGCTGCTGGGAAGGCCAAGAAACAGGTGTTCTATGGTGAAGAAGAGCGGCTTAAAAAGCCACCGCGGCTCCAGGAGTCTTGTGACTCAGGTACTGTCCTGCACCAAGGAGGGCAATGTCCAGCCCCAGAGTCCAGGGGATCCTGCTCCCACTGCCTCAGGTCACCCCAGGTCATCTTGCACGTGCCCGAGGCCACCTCACACATCCCCAGGTCACCCCACACGCCCCAGGTCACCCCACAAGTTCCACAGCTCACTCCACACGCCCCCCTGGTCACCTCACACGCCCCCGGGTCACCTCACATGCCCCCAGGTCTCCTCACGTGTCCCCATCTCCCATCTTCTCACACTTGTCCCCGTCTCCTCACACGTGTGCCCATCTCCTCACATGCGACCCAGATGTCCTCAGACATGCCCAGGTCTCCTCACGTGTCCCCGTCTCCTCACACGGTCCCCAGGTCTCCTCATATGTCCCCGTCTCCTCACAGGAGGCCCGGATGTCCTCAGACAGGCCCAGGACCCCTCGCCATCCATTTTTAGTTGTTCTCAGAATTCTCCCTGCGTGCCTGGTCAGAGCCCGGTGCCTGATGGGGAGTGGGCTTCCCGCGTTGGTCTCTCATGTGCTGTTCTGAGCGCTAACTGGGGGGCCTGCATATGGGGAGAAAGCAGTCAGGTGCGGCGGGCACCGCATGAGTCACCCCTGGATGATCTGTGTGATGGCGTTAACAGCCACCCTACAGATCGGGTGCGTGCTTGGTTTTTTATAGCTTATCATGTTCCCAAAAGAGTTGAAGTGACTAACAAAAGTATGTGAAATTAAATGAAGCAATGCTGGTGAGAGTGGGGAGGGAATGGAGTGAGCAGAGTGGAGTGAGGAGAGTGGAGTAAGTGGGGGATGGAGTGGACGGAGTGGAGTGAGTGGGAGATGGAGTGGACAGAGTGGAGTGAGTGGGGGATGGAGTGGACGGAGTGGAGTGAGTGGGGGACGGAGTGAGGAGAGTGGAGTGAGTGGGGGATGGAGTGAGGAGAGTGGCGTGAGTGGGGGATGGAGTGGACAGAGTGGAGTGAGTGGGGGATGGAGTGGACGGAGTGGAGTGAGTGGGGGACGGAGTGAGGAGAGTGGAGTGAGTGGGGGATGGAGTGGACAGAGTGGAGTGAGTGGGGGATGGAGTGGACGGAGTGGAGTGAGTGGGGGACGGAGTGAGGAGAGTGGAGTGAGTGGGGGATGGAGTGAGGAGAGTGGAGTGAGTGGGGGATGGAGTGGACAGAGTGGAGTGAGTGGGGGATGGAGTGAGGAGAGTGGAGTGAGTGGGGGATGGAGTGGACAGAGTAGAGTGAGTGGGGGATGGAGTGGACAGAGTGGAGTGAGTGGGGGATGGAGTGGACGGAGTGGAGTGAGTGGGGGATGGAGTGGACAGAGTGGAGTGAGTGGGGGATGGAGTGAGGAGAGTGGAGTGAGTGGGGGATGGAGTGGACGGAGTGGAGTAAGTGGAGGATGGAGTGGACGGAGTGGAGTGAGTGGGGGATGGAGTGAGGAGAGTGGAGTGAGTGGGGGATGGAGTGGACGGAGTGGAGTGAGTGGGGGATGGAGTAAGGAGAGTGGAGTGAGTGGGGGATGGAGTGAGGAGAGTGGAGTGAGTGGGGGATGGAGTGGACGGAGTGGAGTGAGTGGGGTATGGAGTGGACGGAGTGGAGTGAGTGGGGGATGGAGTGAGGAGAGTGGAGTGAGTGGGGGATGGAGTGGACGGAGTGGAGTGAGTGGGGGATGGAGTGGACGGAGTGGAGTGAGTGGGGGATGGAGTGAGGAGAGTGGAGTGAGTGGGGGATGGAGTGAGGAGAGTGGAGTGAGTGGGGGATGGAGTGGACAGAGTGGAGTGAGTGGGGGATGGAGTGAGGAGAGTGGAGTGAGTGGGGGATGGAGTGAGGAGAGTGGAGTGAGTGGGGGATGGAGTGGACGGAGTGGAGTGAGTGGGGGATGGAGTGAGGAGAGTGGAGTGAGTGGGGGATGGAGTGAGGAGAGTGGAGTGAGTGGGGGATGGAGTGGACAGAGTGGAGTGAGTGGGGGATGGAGTGGACGGAGTGGAGTGAGTGGGGGATGGAGTGAGGAGAGTGGAGTGAGTGAGGGATGGAGTGAGGAGAGTGCAGTGAGTGAGGGAGTGGACGGAGTGGAGTGAGTGAGGGAGTGGACGGAGTGAGTGAGTGAGTGAGTGAGGGAGTGGACGGAGTGGACGGAGTGGAGTGAGTGAGGGAGTGGACGGAGTGAGTGAGTGAGTGAGTGAGGGAGTGGATGGAGTGGACGGAGTGGAGTGAGTGAGGGAGTGGATGGAGTGGACGGAGTGGAGTGAGTGAGGGAGTGGACGGAGTGGAGTGAGTGAGGGAGTGGACGGAGTGGAGTGAGTGAGGGAGTGGACGGAGTGGAGTGAGTGAGGGAGTGGACGGAGTGAGTGAGTGAGTGAGGGAGTGGACGGAGTGGACGGAGTGGAGTGAGTGAGGGAGTGGATGGAGTGGACGGAGTGGAGTGAGTGAGGGAGTGGACGGAGTGGAGTGAGTGAGGGAGTGGACGGAGTGGAGTGAGTGAGGGAGTGGACGGAGTGGACAGAGTGGAGTGAGTGGACGGAGAGGACGGGGTGGAGTGAGTGAGGGAGTGGAGGGAGTGGACGGAGTGGACGGAGTGGAGTGAGTGAGGGAGTGGACGGAGTGGAGTGAGTGAGGGAGTGGACGGAGTGGACGGAGTGGAGTGAGTGAGGGAGTGGATGGAATGGACGGAGTGGAGTGAGTGAGGGAGTGGACGGAGTGGACGGAGTGGAGTGAGTGAGGGAGTGGATGGAGTGGACGGAGTGGAGTGAGTGAGGGAGTGGACGGAGTGGACGGAGTGGAGTGAGTGGACGGAGAGGACGGAGTGGAGTGAGGGAGTGGATGGAGTGGACGGAGTGGAGTGACTGCTTCGCTCATGTGCTTGGGAGCCCGTGAGGGTCACAGCCACATTTAAACACAGCTCTGGCTGATGTGCTTTTTCTCAGAAATGCATTTATTATTATTATTATTTTATTATTTTTATTATTATAGAGACAGGGTCTTGCTCTGTTGCCCAGGCTGGAGTGTGGTGGTGCGACCTTGGCTCACTGCCACCCCCACCTCATTGCCTGAAAGGGTTCTCCTGCCTCAGCCCACTGAGTAACTGGGTCCACAGGCACGTGCCACTAGGCCCAGCTCATTGAGTTTCATTTTTTAAGTTTTTGTAAAGATGGCATCTTGCCACGTGGTCCAGGCTGGTCTTGAACTCCTGGTCTGAAGTGATCCTCCCACCTTGGCCTCCCGAATTGTTTGGATGACAGGTGTGAGCCGCTGCACTTGGCCTGAAAGTGCGTTTTAGAATATGTGTCATTGCCTGAATGGCATTTCTTTCACTGGATTAGGTCCGTGTGACTTGGTGGGGCAGCAGCTGTCCTGGGTGGGGTCTAGGCAGAGACCAGGCCTGGGGAGGGCTCATGGGCCTCTATAGGTAAGGACAGTGTCCAGGCAGGGCAGCCTCCTTCAGCCTGTGTGGTGGGCAAGGCCAGGCTCCTTCCTTGTTTCACCCGAGGGGCAGATGCAGCCCTGCGTGGCCCATCCCAGCTGAGCCCAGACAGCTGCATCCACCAAGGCATGCCCTGAGAACCGCTGGCCGGCAGCCCCACCTGGATGGAATTTGCCTTCAAGGCACTTGGCCCACAGCTGGGCAATCAGGGCAGCAAGGCCTTGGAGGGGGGCAGGGGGGATTGGGCTAGGGATGGAAGGGGTGGGGAGGAGGGATTGGAGTGGGGAGGGGAGATTTGGGGGAGGGGGATTAAGGTGGGGAGGGGGATTGGGGCAGGGAGGGGCCAGGGCTAGTCAGAGGCTGGCACTCGCTTGCACTCACCGGCTGGCCCAGCAGATGCAGATGGCCAGGTGGCCTGAGGGCTGGTCCAGAGCGTGTGCAGGGGCGCAGGGCACTGTGGGGCACGCCAACTGCTGCTGCTGCGGGGACCGTGCTCCCCGCGTGGCCCCGACTGGGCTGCATGGGATGCCAGGGAGTGCGTGCAGACCCAGGTTGCTCACGGCTGCCTCCCCAGCAGATCACGGGGGCGGCCGCCCAGCAGCTGCTGGGCCTCTGCTGAAGAGGAGCCAGTCCGTTCCCGCGCCTTCTGTTCGCAAAGAGATCTTGGACGAGCTGGAGAAGCCCGGGGCAGGTGACGCTGACCCTTCAGCCCCACAAGGTAAAGAACCTCCGACGGCTGCCCGGCCGGTGTGGCCCACAGGCCCTCAGCGTCTGAGACCCAGGCTGAGCTGCACTGACGCCCAGCATCGCTGCCGAGGCGGGTGTCTTCCGCTAGGTTTGATTTGTCGCTGGACAAAAGTCCCACATGCCCAGAGGGGCCTGTGCCTGCCCTCTGGCTCTAGGGTCGAGGCTTGGTGGCCATCCTGCTGCCCAGAACACCCTGGTGTGCTCCTCTGCGTCCCCGCCGTGTCCTACCCCCACCACTGCCCGGGCTGGGCCGGTGCCACGAGATGCCCTGCAGAGCCATGTGCTCGGCCCTTCCCGCTCTTCCTGCACGGTCCCTCTCCTGCCTTGCGTCCGCCTTGTGTGCTGGGTCTCTAGCAAGCCTGTGCTTCCTTTGCCAGCCCTGCTGAACTGTGCCTCCCTGCAGGGACCTTTGCTATAACTGACGTGGAGCAAAACCCCAACACACGGGGGACCCGCCCGCAGCCACGGGGCCGGGGCCTTCTCAGGGCAGCCTCCCAAGTCCACGCTGCTCGGCGGTGCAGCCGTGCTCCTGCCGCAGACCTGCCCCTCCGCCATCTGCCACCGCCGGCCACCAGCAAGCTCATGGGCTCCTGCTGCATTCGATTCCATCTGGGCGTCCCTCCTAGACTGTCCGGTCCTGTTCTCTGCCCACTTTCTGCAGTTCTGGAGTTTGGTTGATTTGTGTTGATTCCTTATGTGCTGTAGGTAGAGATCCCTGGTTAGTTTCATTTTTGGAGATTGTCTTCCCCTTGTCTCCTTAGTTTTTGTTGGGGATTCTCTTCCCTCTTGTCTCATTGGTTTCGGTTGTTGGAGGTTCTCTTCCCTCTTGTCCGTGGGCTGGAAAATGCCGCCTCGGACCTTGATGCAACAGGGACCCTGATGTTCCTCTGTGGAAAGCCAGCCCTTTGCTTTGGCACCTGTGATTTGTGTTTTGGGTCTTATTTATTCTTTCCTTATTCCTGAGTCATAAATAAATTTTCCAAAGACTATTTTATTTCTTTTTTTTTTTTTTTAATTATTTTTTTTGAGACGGAGTTTCGCTCTTGTTGCCCAGGCTGGACTGCAATGGCCGGATCTCAGCTCACTGCAATCTTCACCTCCCAGGTTCAAGTGATTCTCCTGCCTCAGCCTCCCAAGTTGCTGGGATTACAGGCATGCGCCACTGCACCCGGCTAATTTTGTATTTTTAGTAGAGACGGGGTTTCTCCACGTTGGTCAGGCTGGTCTCAAACTCCTGACCTCAGGTGATCCGTCCGCCTTGGTGACCTTTGTTGCCATAGATTGGTTTACAGTTTGGATTTTTTAAAAAACAGCAGGACTTGATGGGGGCATGAGTAACACATAGCACAGTGCACCGGGCTGAAGGGTGCAGCTCCCTGAAACCCGACCAGCGCGCCCTCAGTGTAAGCCTCGGAGACACGCGCCCCTTTCCAAGGCCCAGCGCTCCTGTCTCTCCATGTCCGGCTTCCCAGGGAGGGGCACGTGGCTGTGCTCCTGGGCCTGGTTCCTTCCTGCAGTGCCACGTGGCAGCGGCAGCTGTGTGGCATGTGTCCGCGGTTAGTGTCTGCGCGGTTCCTCTGTATTCCGCTGAGAAATGGGTGTAGCGAATTCCACAGTTTGGATGGAAAACCGCAGCGCAGATGATTCACTCACATGTGCAGCTGCACACGCAGGGCTGGATCCGTGCCTGGACATGCGTGACCCCGTCGTGCAAACCGCACACCCTTCCTCAGAATCCACTGCAGCTGGTCCAGAGGTCGGATACGCTGTGTGTGTAGTGCTGTGTAATGCTGAGGCCGGGCCGTGAAAGGGTGCACACTGCTTCATCCCGCTCAGCCCGAGGCTGCCCAAAAACAGCAACAGGGGAGCTCTTTGGAGGGGTGCCTCAACCCCCTCCCTCTGAGATGGGGCTGGGACTGCAAAGAGCCAAGCCCCAAGCACCAGCGTGACGGCCCCGGGCACCTGTTAGGGGAGCTCACGTTCAGAGGGCGGCAGCATCCCTGAGATGGACAACGAGAAAAAGGGGGCTCTACACAGGGATGCCCGCCGCGAGCGGTCAGGGTGTGGCGTGCACGGGAAGGTTTGATGGATTTGGCTCAGGGCCAGGGCTGGTTTCTTTCAGTGTCTTAGGCACTAACCGGGCTACCTCTATCAGTGCCCAGAACTGTTGAAGGCACCGTGTGGGTTTAAGCTGCTGAGAAAACCTGTAGTTGCTGGCCACAGAGCCATTGAGGCAGATGCCGAAAGAAAGCAGGGGGTGGGGGGGATCTCAGGGCCCGACTCCCTCGAGGGACCTGAGTCTGACCTGCCGGGGTTTGAGCAGTTAGACTGCAGGGTGCGCTCAGCCCACCCCGGGAGTGTTCGAGCCTGTGGCCCAGCGAGCCATGTCCTGAGTGTCCCCTCTGCGTGTAGGGGGCCCAGCCAGTGCCACTTCCGATCTGGGGATGGCATGTGACCGTGCCAGGGTCTTCCTGCACTCGGACGAGTACCCTGGGAGCTCCATGGCCAGCAAGGTAGGCCCTGGCTGTCATTTCTGACCCTCCTCTTGGGGCCCTGCCCTCTCCGTGGCTCGCTGGTGCGTTGGCGGCACCGCTGGCTCTGGTGTCATTGGCACCTGCAGCTTCAGGAGGCTCAGCCGGCCTTTCTGGACTGTGCGAGTCAGACCCGGCCGCGCCCTTGTGCAATGTTCCCCAATCACCTCCCTTCTAATTGCTGGTATCTCTGTTCTTCTCGAGTCCAAGAAAAACGTGATGGTCGCAGAGATGCCCTCCCCAGTCTCCCACCACTCAGAGAGTCATGCGGATGAGACCCTGGCCAGCAGGAAGTCGGACGCCATCTTCAGAGCTGCCAAGAAGGACCTGCTCACCCTGATGAAGCTGGAAGTGAGTGGCCCCAGCGGGCACCTGGCCCTTGTCCCACCCAGGGCCCGTGGGCTCCTCTCTGCCTCTGTTGGGCAGTGGTTCCGGGTGTGGAGGATGGTGGCTGCAAAGGGGGCGCTTCGGGTGGAGTGCAGGCTTGGTTGTCTTTTGGGGTCCCCCTTTGGGAAGCCAGCAGCTTGAGATCGTCTTATGTTCAAACTCAAAGCTGAGGCTTTCTGGGACATCACGGTTTCCCAAAGCTGGACTTCAGAATTCTCATCTATGTTTATATTTAATACAGCAATAACAGTGTCAGATTATTAGAGTATGATATTTTTCTCAGCTTCAGATTATTAGAGTATGATATTTTTCTCAGCTTCATTAGTTCATCTAGGATGTAATTTCTTACATATGATGGAAACCTTTTTTTTTTTTTTTTTTTGGAGACAAGAGTCTCGCCATATTGCCCAGGCTGGAGTGCAGTGGTACGATCTCGGCTCACTGCAACCTCTACCTCCTGGGTTCAGGTGATTCTCCTGCCTCAGCCTCCCGAGTAGCTGGGATTACAGGCGCCCACCACCACGCCCAGCTAAATTTTGTATTTTTAGTAGAGATGGGGTTTTACCATGTTGGCCAGGCTGTCTCGAACTCCTGACCTCAAATGATTTGCCCGCCTCAGCCTCCCAGAGCATGGGGATTATAGGCGTGAGCCACTGCACCTGGCTGATGGAAAGCTTTGAATCGGTAAAAAAGCAGCCGTGATAGTGTCGTGAGCTCCCAGGCACCAGTCACCTAGTTCCGTAATTACCAGTCATGGCCAATCACTTTACAACTGTACTCCTCGTCCCTCCCCCAATTATTTTCTGTCTGAAAAATCTCAAACCTGATGTAGTTTCACATCATTCCTCTCTAACGGTTAAGGACTCCGTTTTGAGGCATAACCACAGTGTCGTTCTGCAAGTGAAATGTTAAAAAGCTTTGATTGCTCACCCACCCAGCGCGCTCCTGGGCCCCTGACTGTTGGGAGTGGTTCTCAGTGGTTTCTTGTTGTACAGATCAGGATCTGAGTAAGGGCCATAAACTGCAGTTGGCTGATCTATCTCTTAAATCTCCTTTTCTGGCCGGGCACGGTGGCTCACACGTGTAATCCTAGCACTTTGAGAGGCCGAGGCAGGTGGATCACCTGAGGCCAGGAGTTCGAGACCAGCCTGACCAACATGGTGAACCTCTGTTTCTACTAAAAATACAAAAATTAGCCGGGTGTGGTGGTGGGCGCCTGTAATCCCAGCTACTCGGGAGGCTGAGGTGGGAGAACTGCTTGAACCTGGGAGGCGGAGGTTGCAGTGAGCTGAGATTGTGCCACCACACTCCAGCCTGGGCAACAAGAGCGAAACTCTGTCCTGAAGGGAAAAAAAAAATCTCTCTCTCTCCTTTTTTTTTTTTTTTGGAGAGTGTCTCGCTCTGTCTTCCAGCCTGGAGTACAGTGGTGCCATCTCAGCTCACTGCAACCTCCACTTCCTGGGCTCAAGTGATCCTCCCACCTCAGCCTCCCGAGTAGCTGGGACCACTGGCTCGCCACCACAGCTGGCTAAGTTTTGTATTTTTAGTAGAGATGGGGTTTTGCCATGTTGCCCAGGCTGGTCTCAAACTCCTGACCTCAAGTGATCCACCTGCCTCGGCCTCCAAAAATTCTGGGATTACAGGCATGAGCCACTGTGCCCAGCCAGTCTTCTCTCTCTTTAAACAGCTTTTTGTTGTGGGAAAACTCAAAGCTGTATAGAATAGATGGAATAATATGTGGAGGTGAGTACCTGGCAGCCCTCACGGCAGCGGTCATGCCACAGCCCGCCTTGTTTTCTCTGCACCCCTTCCATACTGTCCAGGTGCCCACCCTCGAAGCAAATCCCATCATCATAGCACGTCACTGGTGGATCTTTCAGGATTCATCCCTAACCACACACTCTTATCATTTCTGAATACTTAACAGCAATCCTTAAAACGGCCAAATGGCTTCAGCCGTGCGGTCAGTGTCCCCCGTCCAGTGGCCTCGTCCGTGTCACAGTCCACTGTGTGGTCCACACCATGGCTGGCTCCCGCATCCCCTGTGTCCCCTGCATCCCTCTCGTCCCCCACATCCCCCTCGTTCCCTGCATCCACCTCGTCTCCCACGTCCTCCTCGTCCCCCTTGTCCCCCTCATACCCCCATCCCCTGCTTCCCCCTCGTCTCCCACGTCCCCCTTGTCTCCCACGTTTCCCTCATCTCCCACGTCCCCCTCGTCTCCCACGTCCCCCTTGTCCCCCTCATCCCCCTCATCCCCTGCTTCCCCCTCATCCCCTGCTTCCCCCTCGTCTCCCACGTCCCCCTCGTCTCCCACGTCCCCCTCGTCTCCCACATCCCCCTCGTCTCCCACATCCCCCTCATCCCCTGCTTCCCCCTCGTCTCCCACGTCCCCCTCGTCTCCCACGACCCCCTCGTCTCCCACGTCCCCCTTGTCCCCCTCATACCCCCATCCCCTGCTTCCCCCTCGTCTCCCACGTCCCCCTTGTCTCCCATGTCCCCCTCGTCTCCCACGACCCCCTCGTCTCCCACGTCCCCCTTGTCCCCCTCATCCCCCTCATCCCCTGCTTCCCCCTCGTCTCCCACGTCCCCCTCGTCTCCCACATCCCCCTCGTCTCCCACGTCCCCCTCATCCCCTGCTTCCCCCTCATCTCCCACGTCCCCCTCGTCTCCCACGTCCCCCTCGTCTCCCACATCCCCCTCGTCTCCCACGTCCCCCTTGTCCCCCTCATCCCCTGCTTCCCCCTCATCCCCTGCTTCCACCTCATCCCCTGCTTCCCCCTCATCCCCTGCTTCCCCGTCGTCTCCCACGTCCCCCTCGTCTCCCACGTCCCCCTTGTCCCCCTCATCCCCCTCATCCCCTGCTTCCCCCTCATCTCCCACGTCCCTCGTCTCCCACGTCCCCCTCATCCCCCTCATCCCCCTCATCCCCGGCTTCCCCCTTGTCTCCCACGTCCCCCTCATCCCCCTCATCCTCCTCATCCCCTGCTTCCCCCTCGTCTCCCACGTCCCCCTCGTCTCCCACGTCCCCCTTGTCTCCCTGCTTCCCCCTCATCCCCTGCTTCCCCCTCATCCCCTGCTTCCCCCTCATCCCCTGCTTCCCCCTCATCCCCTGCTTCCCCCTCGTCTCCCACGTCCCCCTCGTCTCCCACATCCCCCTCGTCTCCCACGTCCCCCTCGTCTCCCATGTCCCCCTCGTCTCCTGAAGGCTCTGACTTTTCTTCGCGCATCTGCTTGCATCACGGAGGCCGCTTTCTTCTCCTGCCTCCCGGCTGCTCAGGCTGACAACGCGCCCTGGGGCGGTGCGGCCTGTCAGTGGCCATCGTCTGCCTGAGAGCTGGATACGTGGCTGCTCAGATTCTTCTCATCCCCTCCACCTCTTTCTCCGTCCTGTTTGACACACTTGTGGAGACGTGAGATGTCCTTTCTTTTTTGGGGGAAACTGGCTTCACTCCCTTCACCGTCAGGGTTTGGGAAGTTTAACGATTTGGTTTGAATTAACGATTTGGTTTAAATTAATGATTTGGTTTTCCGTCATCTTCTGAGGTGATGGGTGGGGTTTCTTATTTCATTATCACTGTGGACTAGGGGTTTATACACCTGATGTTTCGAACCTTTGTGGCTATGGTACCCACAGACGCTCCCTCACCCTTGGTTTGCCCCAGGGCCTCTCCATGGGCTCCGGGTCCACTGCAACCTCCACCTCCGGGGTTCAAGTGCGTTGGGCATTCCCAGCTCACCTCTGGGAGCTCCCAGATTCCAGACTCCTCGTGCCCTGGAGGGCGTCGTTCTGTAGGTGGTGGTGGTGTGGAGAAGGCGTCCCACTGCTGGCTATGCCAGCACCACTTATAAAGAAATCACCCTTTCTCCCTGAAATGACATCCTCTTTTACGTAAATTCACAAAAATATGAGTGTCTGTTTCTTAATTTCCTGCCTTGCTGCACTGTTTGGTGTCTGTGTCTGGGTCAGTGCCCTGGTTTGGCATCGGTGGCTCTACAGGGTGCCCCGTGTCCGTCAGGCCGCTGTTGGAGGACGGCCTTGGAGGAGGGCCTTGCCCGGCCTCTGGCCTCAACGCTCATTGCCCCCGAAGGGCCCAGCGCAGCCTCTGTTCTCTGGACCTTCATTTATGCTTCCCGCCCACGTTCCCTGAAGCCTGCTCTGTTTTCAGGACTCATCTCTGTTGGATGGCCGGGTGGTGCTTCTCCACGTTCCTGCAGGCACGGTGGTGTCAAGGCAGGGAGACCAGGTGAGTGGGGGTCCGGGGGGGCACTGGGACCACCCAATGGCGCAGCCCAGTGCCAGGTGGAACACCAGAGGAGGGCCTGGGCTGGGCACCAGTGACTGGGGACGTCCCAGCACCAGGCCACTGCCCCTCTGGGCACCATGGCAGAGCCCCTCCCCTCAGGCAGCCCTGAGCCCCGAGAGCTCAGTGTCCACCTTTGGCTCCTGCCGCACTGGCCCTTCCGCTCGCACCTAAGAGTGGGCTGGGCAGGCAGATTGGGAAGAGGCCATAAGGGGTCACAGTGGATACAGATCAGTGGAAGTGGCCTCGGAGTGGCTTCACGGGCACATCTGCAGACATGGGACCCAAACGTGTGGCATGTGCAGGGGCTCAGTGTGGGAGGGGCCGGGCCCCAGGCGAGGCGGTGTGAGACCCGCCATGCACAGGAACGCTGGGCTGACGCCTGTTTGCTGGGGACAGTCAGTATGCGTGCGGGTGCCGGGAGAGAAGGAGTGCAGATCCGAGGCCTGGCTCGCTGCACGGAGCCCTCGAGAACCCAGATTTCCCACGACTGCTCGTGAAATCACGAAACCGTAGACACTGCTGAAATGTTTCCAGTGAAGTCTGTGCCCAGAGCTGGTCAGGTCGGCGGATGGTCTCCCGGCCGAGCCTGGTGGCATTGTCCGCTCTGGGCCCAGAGCTGCCCCTGTCCCGCCCGCGGCCGCTCACGGCACCTCCTGAGCCCTCTGGTGTTGTCAGGACGCCAGCATCCTGTTCGTGGTCTCCGGGCTGCTGCACGTGTACCAGAGGAAGATCGGCAGCCAGGAGGACACCTGCCTGTTCCTCACGCGCCCCGGGGAGATGGTGGGCCAGCTGGCGGTGCTCACCGGGGAGCCGCTCATCTTCACCATCAAGGCCAACAGGGACTGCAGCTTCCTGTCCATCTCCAAGGCCCACTTCTATGAGTGAGTTACGGGCCAGGACCTCGGGGCGGGCCCCAGACCCACCTGCCCTGAGACCCCTCCCCGCGTGGCCGGCCTCTTCCCTGCTGCTCGCGCCCCCCTCTTTGTGCCCGGCACCTGCATAGGCCCAGGTCGGTGCCCCCTGCTCCAGCGCTCAGTCGGCCGGCCCCGTCTGCCCACAGTGATCTGCCTCACACGGCCATCTCTGTGGTCCGCTCCCAGCTGTGTTCACGTATCACCAGTCGGTTCTGGGGCTGCCCGGCTTGGCTCAGCAGGACCCGCGTTGGGGCGGGGCCGGGCGTCAGGGTCTGTGAGCCTCCCCACCCCTGCGGCCTGGGCTGTTGTGTCGGGAGCTGGTGATGTGGAGGTGGAAGGGCGAGGCAGTGGGTGAGGACGCGGCTCTGGCTCAGGGGCAGGAGCCCCACTGACGTGTGTCCCTTCTTGGGGCAGAATGTGCCTGTGCCGCCTTCCAGGCTCTGGGCTGGAGACATCTGTCCACTTGAGCCCAGCCCACGAGTCTCAGATTCGGCCCCTCCAGGCTCAGAGCTGCCCTCAGCCCGCCTGTGGGCTGCCTGGCAGAGCCGCCACGTCTTCCCATCCACGGTGCTGGGCGTTCTGCTCTGTCAGGTCCAGAATCTCCTGGAGCCTGGGGTTCAGTTTAATCCCAGCTCTCACCTCTGGCGGCTTGAGCCGTTCTGTGTGTTTTCTGGAGGTCCCCCGCACCCCCGTAGGCCAGACGTCTGCTGTGGTCTCAGAGCTCTTCTGCCTGAGTGGTTGGGCAGGGGGAGCGGTCAGGAGCCTGAAGGTCAGTGAAATCGCAGCAGCTGAAGAAAACGGGTCGGCTGGGCGCAGCGGCTCACGCCTGTAATCCCGCAAACAGCACCGCGCCAAGCTCTGCTTCAGCCTGGGGACCCCGAGCAGGGCAAGGGGCAGGGGTGGGGGCAGCGGGGCCCTGGCACTGTTCGGAAGGGCTTTCTGCATGGCCTCTGTCTTCCCGGCCTGGCCTGAGTGGCTCCAGCCGGGTCCCGATGCTGGGTGCCCTGAAACCGCAGCGTGTGGATGGGGAGACTGAGGCTCCAAGTCCCGGTCCCTCCACCAGCAGGGGACCCTGGGTGGAGCTGGACCCGTCTCCCTCCTGAGCGTCCCCAGCTGCTCCATGTCGGCGGCGCCAGGGAGATAGATGCTCAGGACGGATGGCAAAGAGCAGGGACAGGAACCACCCAGGGCAGAGCTCAGGGCCCTTGGCCCCCTCTTAATGCAGCTCAGTCCCCCGTGCTGTGTGTCGGTGTGTGTCTGCGTGTGTCTGTGTGTGTCTGCGTGTGTCTGTGTATGTCTCTGTGTGTCTGGATGTGTCTGTGTGTCTGCGTGTGTCCATGTGTCCGTGTGTCTGCGTGTGTCTGCGTGTGTCCATGTGTCTGTGTGTCTGCGTGTGTCTGTGTGTGTCCATGTGTGCGTGTGTCTGTGTGTGTCTGCGTGTGTCTGTGTATGTCTCTGTGTGTCCGTGTGTCTGTGTGTGTCTGCATGTGTCTGTGTGTGTCCATGTGTCCGTGTGTCTGCGTGTGTCTGCGTGTGTCCATGTGTCCGTGTGTCTGCGTGTGTCCATGTGTCCGTGTGTCTGCGTGTGTCTGCGTGTGTCCATGTGTCCGTGTGTCTGCGTGTGTCTGCGTGTGTCCATGTGTCCGTGTGTCTGCGTGTGTCCATGTGTCCGTGTGTCTGCGTGTGTCTGCGTGTGTCCATGTGTCCGTGTGTCTGCGTGTGTCTGCGTGTGTCCATGTGTCCGTGTGTCTGCGTGTGTCTGCGTGTGTCCATGTGTCCGTGTGTCTGCGTGTGTCTGCGTGTGTCCATGTGTCCGTGTGTCTGCGTGTGTCTGCGTGTGTCCATGTGTCCGTGTGTCTGTGTGTGTCTGTGTGTGTCCATGTGTCCGTGTGTCTGTGTGTGTCTGTGTGTGTCCATGTGTCCGTGTGTCTGTGTGTGTCTGTGTGTGTCTGTGTGTCTGGATGTGTCCGTGTGTCTGCGTGTGTCTGTGTCTGTGTATGTCTCTGTGTGTCCGTGTGTCTGCGTGTGTCTGTGTGTGTCCATGTGTCCGTGTGTCTGCGTGTGTCTGTGTGTGTCCATGTGTCCGTGTGTCTGCGTGTGTCTGCGTGTGTCTGTGTGTGTCCATGTGTCCGTGTGTCTGCGTGTGTCTGTGTGTGTCTGCGTGTGTCTGTGTGTGTCCATGTGTCCGTGTGTCTGCGTGTGTCTGTGTGTCTGCGTGTGTCCATGTGTCCGTGTATCTGTGTGTGTCTGCGTGTGTCTGTGTGTGTCCATGTGTCCGTGTGTCTGCGTGTGTCTGTGTGTCTGCGTGTGTCCATGTGTCCGTGTATCTGTGTGTGTCTGCGTGTGTCTGTGTATGTCTCTGTGTGTCTGCGTGTGTCTGTGTGTCTGCATGTGTCCATGTGTCCATGTGTCTGTGTGTGTCCGTGTGTCTGCGTGTGTCTGTGTGTGTCTCCATGTGTCCGTGCGTGTGTCCGTGCGTGTCTGCGTGTGTCTGTGTGTGCCTGCGTGTGTCCGTGCGTGTCTGCGTGTGTCTGGATGTGTCTGTGTATCTGCATGTGTCTGTGTGTCTACGTGTCTGCGTGTCTGTGTGTCTGTGTGTCTCCGTGTGTGTCTGCGTGTGTCCATGCATGTCTCCGTGTGTCTATGTGTATCTGCATGTGTCTGCGTGTGTCTACGTGTCTGTGTGTGTCCATGTGTGTCTCCGTGTGCCTGTGTATGTCTATGTGTGTCCGTGCGTGGTGTGCCTTGCAGCCGTCACCCCAGCCAGCGTCCCGGAGCTCCTCCTCCACCCCCAGGACTGTAAATGCCACATTCATGCCCTTCAAGCCCTCACCCAGCCGCTGTCTTGCCAACTCCTCGGCATCGAAGGGGCTTCCCCCACCTCCTGTGCAAAGTGGATCCTGATTCCGCGTTTGCTCTTCCTCCTGCTTTTGCCTTCTGAGGAAATGGCAGCTCCACCTGCCTGTGGCTGGGGCTAGGCCTGGAGTCGCCCAGCGTCACTCTCATTCCTGGTGCAGGTTGCCACACATCCCACCTTGCCACTGCCCAGAGCCACTGGGCACGTCCCTGCTGCAGCCGTCACCCTCCGCAGTCTGTCCACACACGACCACTGGGGAGAAGACAATGTTCCCCGCGTCAGAGGCCCCAGCACCCTCCACCCACCCAGGAGAGTCCCTGTGCTCTCGAGGCCCCATGTGGTCTCTCAGCCTCTGCCTTTGCCCTTCATGGCACTCACTGCCAGCCACAGTCGTGGCCCGAGTGTGCATTATGCACCTCCTGACGGCATGTGCAGTCCCCTGCCAGGACCACAGCCTGACACAGGGTCCATGCCCAAGGGGCACTCACGGGTGTGCCAGGAGGGGACTCTCTGGGCTCCTTAACAGCTGCTGGCCACCAGGCACATGGTGGGCAGTGCTGTGCCCTGGGGCAGGCAGCTGACCAGGGCATGCCCCATCCCAGCCCCCACCAGTGGTCTCTGCCCTCAGTGTGGGGTGGGGGTGGTGGGTCCCATCCACTCCTGAGCCCTGTGGCCCTGGGTGAAGGGTAGGGCTGGAGGGATGGGTGGAAGTGACTCTGGGCTGCCCGGCAGAATCATGCGGAAGCAGCCGACCGTCGTCCTGGGCGTGGCGCACACCGTGGTGAAGAGGATGTCGTCCTTCGTGCGGCAAATCGACTTTG
This sequence comes from Macaca fascicularis, assembly GCF_037993035.2. Classification (NCBI taxonomy): domain Eukaryota; kingdom Metazoa; phylum Chordata; class Mammalia; order Primates; family Cercopithecidae; genus Macaca; species Macaca fascicularis. The sequence goes on from NC_088389.1 coordinate 1,807,486, forward strand.
CCCTGGACTGGGTGGAGGTGGAGGCCGGGCGAGCGATATACAGGTGAGGCTGTGGGTGTCACACACTCGGTGTCCACGCTGCCCTGGCATGCAGGATTCGGGGGTGGGCAAAGCACAGTAACCATGGAAACCACACACGGAAGGCTGGATTTCCCCAGCCCCACCCCAGCTTAGCTCGGCAACACGCTTCATGGCCTCCTGGATTTCGTGACAGCCACACACGCTTGGACACAGCCGATGTTCTACGAGCATCTCTGTGTCAGTATATTCAAGCCCACACCATCCCTTTAAAAGCACCCCACTGGCCAGGTGCGGTCGCTCACACCTGTCATCCAGCACTTTGGGAGGCCGAGGCAGGTGGATCACAAGGTCAGGAGTTCGAGACCAGCCTTGCCAACATGGGTGAAACCCTGTCTCTATTAAAAATACAAAATTAGCTGGGCGTGGTGGCACGTGCCTATAATCCCAGCTACTCGGGAGGCTGAGGCAGGAGAATCGCATGAACCTGGGAAGTGGAGGCTGCAGTGAGCAAAGATCGTGCCATTGCACTTCAGCCTGGGCAACAAAGCGAGACTCCGTCTCAAAAAATAATAATAATAATTAAAACCAAGAAAATTTGAGGATATTTATTCATTTAAAACAACCCATGCCTATTAACATAAATATTTTAAAATAAAAAGTAGGTTTTCCAAAACAAAAATAAGACAGTGAGAAGCCTGCGTTTTCTATTTCTCCATCTTGAGTCTGTCTGCTGTTGGGAAGCTGGGTTTGGGGGCTGAGGCTGGGGGTCCAGGGCTGCAGGGCCTCTGTGTCTCCCGCAGGCAGGGGCTGGGGGTTCAGGGCTGCAGGGCCTCTGTGTCTCCCGCAGGCAGGGGGACAAGTCTGACTGCACGTACATCATGCTCAGCGGCCGGCTGCGCTCTGTGATCCGGAAGGACGACGGGAAGAAGCGCCTGGCCGGGGAGTACGGCCGAGGAGACCTTGTCGGTGTGGTAGGTGCTGGGCCCTGCTCCTGCCTCCCTGACGTCTCCATCCCTCCCAGGGCGTCCTGGGTTCTGGCCTGGGTGTGGCCTGGCCAGTTACTCAGGGGAGCAAAAGCCCTGGGAGTGGACGGCAGGAGTGATGCCCTGTGGCTGCTTTGCTGTGAGTCCCAGGCTCTGCCTCTGCTGGGGGCTCCCGGTACCTATCCTGGCATCCGGGCGCACTGGCCCACTTGCCTCCGGGTGTCTCTTGAGGTATGGTAGCAGCTACAGCTGGTCTGGGCCTCCTGGGGCCATCCAGCACGGCAGGCCCCTGCATCCTGAGCGAGTCGGGGCTGCCCAGCTCCAAGGTGCCGCGGCCTGGGGCTTCTGCCGATTTGTGTTAATTTTTTGTTTGTTTGTTTGTTTTGTTGTTTAAGACGGAATTTCACTCTTGTTGCTCAGGCTGGAGTACAATGGCATGATTTCGGCTCACCACAACCTCCACCTCCTGAGTTCAAGCGATTCCCCTGCTTCAGCCTCCTGAGTAGCTGGGATAAAAGGCGCCCGCCACCACGCCAGGCTAATTTTGTGTTTTCAGTAGAGACGGGGTTTCTCCGTGTTGATCAGGCTGGTCTTGAACTCCCGACCTCAAGTGATTCACCCACTTCAGCCTCCCAAAGTATTAGGATTACAGGCGTGAGCCACCACTCCTAGCCTATGTTAAGTTTTTTTTTTTTTTTTTTTTTTTTTTTTTGAGACAGAGTCTCACTCTATCACCCAGACTGTAGTGCAGTGGCACGGTCTCATGCATTGCAACCTCCGCCTCCTGGGTTCACGCAATTCTCTGCCTCAGCCTCCCAAGTAGCTGGGATTACAGGCGCCCGCCACCACGCCCAGCTAATTTTTTGTAATTTTAGTAGAGACAGGGTTTCACCATCTTGGCCAGGCTGGTCTTCATCCGTCCACCGGGTGAAGGCTCATACACCTGGCCGGATGCCGGCAGGGAGGCCTCAGTGTCAGATGGCCAGGCTCCCGCAGGTTCTGAGGGACACATCTTAAAAAGAGGTTTTTTCCAGGCCGGGCACAGCGGCTCACGCCTGTAATCCCAGCACTGTGGGAGGCCTAGGTGGGCAGATCACGAGTTCAGGGGATTGAGACCATCCTGGCTAACATGGTGAAACCCTGTCTGTACTAAAAATACAAAAAAAATAGTCAGACGTGGTGGCGGGTGCCTGTGGTCCCAGCTACTCAGGAGGCTGAGGCAGGAGAATAGTGTGAACCCAGGAGGAGGAGCTTGCAGTGAGCCGAGATCGTGCCACGGCACTCCAGCCTGGGTAACAGAGCGACAAGACTCCGTCTCAAAAAAATAAATACATAAATAAAAGACTGTTCTCCAAAGGCATTTATTTCTTCGGAAGAGCTGAGACTGCCCTTGTTCCAGCCTGTGGTGTCTGATGCCTGTGTCTGTGTCTTGCCTGGAGCGAGTCACAAAGGTGCGGGGAGCACCTTTGGCTTCTGGCATGTTCCAGTGGTTCTGACAACACGCCACATGCCAGCATTCACTGGCTGCCTCCGCCTTGCGATGCGGAGGGTGTGCGGGAGCCTTGGGCTCCTCCCTTGCTTTCTGCATGCCGGGGCCATGTGTGGCTCCGGCAGGTACCAGAGGCCGTCAGGGACAGGCCCAGCTGGCTCGGCCCTCCTAAGCCCACGGCCCCAGCAGCCGGCTCCTCTCCTCAGGTGGAGACGCTGACCCACCAGGCCCGGGCGACCACGGTGCATGCCGTTCGGGACTCAGAACTGGCCAAGCTGCCGGCAGGAGCCCTCACGTCCATCAAGCGCAGGTACCCACAGGTGAGGATGGCGCAGGTAGGGCGCGGAGCAGATGAGGGCACGGAACAGGTGAGAGCGGAGCAGGTGAGGGCAGAGCGGGTGAGGGCGGAGCGGATGAGGGTGCGGATGAGGGCAGGGCACAGGTGAGGGCATGGAGCAGGTGAGGGTGCAGAGCAGGTGAGGGAGTGGAACTGGTGAAGGTGGCACAAGTGAGGCGCCCAGCAGGTGAGGGCAGGGCACAGGTAAGGATGTGGAGCAGGTGAGGGCATGGAGCTGGTAAGGGCATGGGTGAGGGTGGTGCGGGTGAGGGTGGCACAGGCCATATCCCAAGCTGTGCCCTGAGTTGTGATGATCATTCGGTCCACGTGGATGGAAAATGACCTGGAGGGGCAGTCTGAAGGAGGTGAAGATCAGGGCCCAGCTGGGTGGGGGCCAGGAACGGTGGGTAGGAAAACTGGAGAGGTGCCTGGGCTGCTTCCCAGGACAGTCGCACAGCTGCCTTCTTGGTGCTCTCTACTTGTGAGTGACGTGGGTACGGCAGAGGAAAGGGAAGCGACTCTGGCTCTGAGATCTGGAGGAGGACAGGGTGGGCTGCTTGCAAGTGCAGGGTCAGCGGTGAGGAGAGCGCCCAGGAAGGACCAGCCGAGGGGCCTGAAGGGCAAGTCTGTGGCTGTTCGTCAGCAGCCAGCACACGGATCCCAAGAAGTTCTTCATTCTAGAACAAATGGAAAGGGGGTGCAGGTGTGGCCCCTAGCATGTCGCAGGGCCTTCTAGAGCCAGTGCCTCTCACCGCCCCTGGGGCTCACCCTGGGAGGCCATCACTGCCCTCCCTCCACCACCTCCCCTCAGGTAGCGCTTCTCCCACCCACAGTTCCTGGGCCCTGGTTCTCCCGCCCACAGCTCTGGGTCCTGGTTCTCCCGCCTGCAGCTCCCGGGTCCTGGCGCTTGCTGCAATTGCCCATTTATGGACCAGGAGAGCCTGTCGGAGCGTGTGAGTGCAGCTCACAGCGCCAGCAGGCTCTGGGGCGGCAGCCACAGTTGCTGGGAGCAGCAGGGAGCCAGGCCACTCCTCCATCTGCTTTGTCCTGGTCTGCAGGGCGGGCCTTGTCTTCATGAGCTCCTCGGAGCAGGAGCCCTGGCCCACCCTTTAGAGGCCGCTGCAGGGCTCCATCCAACCAGCAGCTTATGGGAGACAGTATGGGTGGAGCCAGTGAGTCCACTGTTGTGGCGCCAGCTTTGCTGTACAGTCAGCCCCTGGGCAGGGTCCCTGCAGGCCAGCGACCCCTGGTGTGGGGACTGTTTGGTCCAGTCGGGACGAATGTCCCCAACCGTGCCCTGAAGCGGGGTTGGCACCCAGGAGCAGTGGCCACAATGAGAAGCCTGCCAGCCTGCCCTTGTCCTGCCTTCAGGGTCGGTGGCTTCCCCTGGAGTTGTCTGCCTGCCTGGAAGTGAGAGTGAGGCTGGCCTGGGCTCACGGTCACAGGGGACATACCACTTGTACCTGCTGGCCTGGCAACCGGGAAGGCAGCCGCACGGCTTTCCTGGGCATCGTGAAGGCTCCTAGGCCTGGACAGCCATGGCCCGTGCAACTCAGTTCATGGAGGTTTTGAAAAGCAGATCCAGCGCCATTTGCTGAGTCTCGCTGTTGTTGAGCATCCCTGTCTTTGGTTCCCAGCGTTTCTCGGTTTAAAATGTGTGTCTGCCTGCAGGTGGTGACTCGGCTGATTCATCTCTTGGGTGAGAAGATCCTGGGCAGCCTCCAGCAGGGACCTGTGACAGGTGGGTCACCTCCCCCAACCCAGAGCCTCCTGGGAGCCCCCACCCAGTCCTGGAGAGCCGCCCACCCAGCCCATAGCCCTGCCCTGTCCTGTCCTGGAGCCCCGCCCACCCCGCCCATGGCCCCACCCACCCCGCCCATGGCCCCACCCCATCCTGGAGCCCCGCCCACCCAGTCCATGGCTCTGCCCCGTGCTGGAGCCTCACCCACCCAGCCCATGGCTCTGCCCTGTGCTGGAGCCCCACCCACCCAGCGCATGGCTCTGCCCCGTGCTGGAGTCTCACCCACCCATGGTCCCACCCTCCCCCTGGAGCCCCGCCCACACACGGCCCCACCCACATCAGAGCCCCGCCCACCCAGGCCCCACCCACCTCAGAGCCCCACCCACCTGAGCCCAGTAATTTTGTCAAACTGTGTCTCAATGTGGGCAGCATTGGAGGAAAGCTCTGCTATAAGTGAAAAGATGAAATGTGATATATCCGCCTCCTATTTTCTTTTTTTTTTTTTGAGACGGAGTCTCGCTCTGTCACCCAGGCTGGAGTGCAGTGGCCGGATCTCAGCTCACTGCAAGCTCCGCCTCCCGGGTTCACGCCATTCTCCTGCCTTAGCCTCCCGAGTAGCTGGGACTACAGGCGCCTGCCACCTCGCCCGGCTAAGTTTTTTTTTGTATTTTCAGTAGAGACGGGGTTTCACCATGTTAGCCAGCATGGTCTCGATCTCCTGACCTCGTGATCCGCCCGTCTCGGCCTCCCAAAGTGCTGGGATTACAGGCTTGAGCCACCGCGCCTGGCCTCTCCTATTTTCATCAGCTGATTGGAAAAAGGAAACAGGGTGAAACCTCCGTAAACGATATTGGTGGAACAGAGCTCAGTCAGTGCCCCGTGGAGCGGAGAGTGCTCTCTCCTGTGCTAAGCATGGAAAGCGAGAGACCGTTCTAGAGTGTTGGGAATTTAGTTTTTCCTGCTCCAGCGTATTCATCCTTTCCTAGTTCTGAGGTGTGCTTTTTCCGGAGCCACTGTTAGCTCTCAGGCCGTCCTCTCTCACCGGGTCCCACGGACTTGAGGACTCTGACCATTTATCTCTGGCGGACAGCATTTGACCCCAGACCCCCTTGCCGTTCTGGGAGCTCCTCTCTCCTGCCTCCCACGTCTGTGCCTGCTGCTCTCTGCCTGGAGCCCTCAGGAGAGCCTGGCTGCTGCCGCGTGTCCTGCATCTCCATCTCACCGCAGCCTCCCCGGCCTCCCCGGTCTCCCCATCCGCCCAGCACTCGCAGCTCCCTTTCCACTTCCTTTTTCTCCTCTGCGCTTGTCACCCCGATACATTGCATGACCTGTCACCTGCCTCTGGTCCCGGTGTGTGAGCTGACTGGGAGCGGGAGCCTGCGCCTGTGTTCACAGTGACGTGTGCACAGCATTGAACATCTGTCCAAGAAGCAGATGGATGCACAGAGGGCCACACAGAGTCAGCAAAGCGTGAGCCCCACTCTAGGGTGACCCCATCTTCATCTGAGTCCCTCTGCAAAACCGTTTCCAAATAAGGTCACATTTTGCGATTCTGGGTGGACATGAATTTTGGGGGACACTGTCTAACACGTAATGTGACTCTTCACTCTCTGCTCACCTACACCATGAATTTTAAGTGAATTTCTTGTAGAAGGTACCTGGTTGGATCATGTATTTTTCATCCCTTCTGACAATCTTTATCTTTTGTGTGTTTATACCGTAGATACGTAGTGTAATTATTTTGTTGGGATTTACGTCTTCCATTTTATTGTTTTTTCTGTTCTCACATCCCCCACTGTTGTTAAACACTACTGTATTTTCTTTTTTCTTTTTATTTTAGAGTTGGGGTCTCACTCTTTTGTCTAGGTTGGAGTGCAGTGGCTAGTTACACGTACAGTCATAGCTCCCTGCAACCTGTAACTCCTAGGCTCAAGTGATCCTCCCCCCTCAGCCTCCTGAGTCACTGAGACCACAGCTGTGAGCCTCTGCACCCAGCTTTTCTGTCTTCTTTTAGGTTACTTGAGGTTTTTTGAGTATTCCATTATAATTATCAACTGTGGTTTCCATGAAGTCTCTTCATATGGTATTTTCAGTGGTCACTCTAGCAATTGCAGTGTCCATGCCTAGCTTATCCTTGTCTACTGACAGCCGCATCCCATCACTTTCAGTGGTACATGGAGAACTCACCATTGTTTAGTCACTTCATCCTTCCCCGTTTATGATGTGGTTGTCTTAACTATTACCTCCGTGTGCACTGAACCCCACTCCCCAAAAACACAGGGCTACAACTTTCACTTTCAGCCATCAAACGTAACTTTTAAAACTCGGGAGAATAGGCCGGGCGCGGTGGCTCACGCCTGTAATCCCAGCACTTTGGGAGGCCAAGGCGGGCGGATCACAAGGTCAGGAGATCGAGACCACGGTGAAACCCCGTCTCTACTAAAAATACAAAAAATTAGCCGGGCGCGGTTGTGGGCGCCTGTAGTCCCAGCTACTCGGGAGGCTGAGGCAGGAGAATGGCGTGAACCCGGGAGGCGGAGCTTGCAGTGAGCCGAGATCGCACCACTGCACTCCAGCCTGGGCGACAGAGCGAGACTCCGTCTCAAAAAAAAAAAAAAAAAAAAACTCGGGAGAATAGTCCATGATGCTCACCCAGAGTCACTGTCCTCCTCCTCTTCTTCTTTAAAACTTGGGAGGAGAATAGTCCGTGATGCTCACCCAGTGTCACCGTCCTCCTCCTCTTGTTTAAAACTTGGGAAGAGAATAGTCCATGATGCTCACCCACTGTCATCGTCCTCCTCCTCTTCTTTAAAACTTAGGGAGGAGAATAGTCCGTGATGCTCACCCAGTGTCACTGTCCTCCTCCTCTTCTTTTATTTGCAGTGTCTCAGGTTTCCTTCTGTGCTCGTCTCTTTGCTGTTGCAGAATCGTGGTTAGCGGTTCTTTCAGAGAAGGTCTGAAGGCCACAGATCCGCTTGCTTTCCCTCATCAGAGAATCTGAGAATGTCTCTGCTTTGCCCTCATCCTGAAGGGTGCTTTTGCTGGATGTATTAATTCTGGTTTGGCAGAGATACAAAGTATTTCAGCACTTTTAAAATTTTGTGCCACTTCCTCATGATCTCTATTGCTTCTTTTTTTTTTTTTTTGAGGTGGAGTCTTGCTTTGTCGCCCAGGCTGGAGTGCAGTGGCGCAATCTGGGTTCACTGCAAGCTCTGCCTCCCGGGGTCATGCCATTCTCCTGCCTCAGCCTCCCGAGTAGCAGGGACTACAGGTGCCTGCCGCCACACCTGGCTAATTTTTTTGGTATTTTTAGTAGAGACGGGGTTTCACCGTGTTAGCCAGGATGGTCCCGATCTCCTGACCTCATGATCCACCCACCTTGGCCTCCCAAAGTGCTGGGATTAAAGGCATGAGCCACCGCGCCTGGCCGGCCTCTGTTGCTTCTAATGAAAGATCCAGGTATTCAGATGTTCTCCAGTAGGTAACACATCATTTTTCTCTAGCTGTGTTCAAAACTTTTTGACCAGGCACAGTGGCTCACACCTCATCCCAGCACTTTGGGAGGCTGAGACAGGAGGATTATTTGAGCCCAGGAGATCAAGACCAACTTGGGCAACATAGTGAGACCCTGTCTCTATGAATAAAATTTGAAAAATGATCTAGGCATGTTAGCACACACCTATCGTCCCAGCTACTCAGGGGGTTGAGGTGGGAGGTTCATTTGGGCCTCAGAGTTCCAGGTTACAGTGAGCTACGATCATGCCACCACAGTCCAGCCTGGGCAACAGAGCAAGACCCTGCCTCAAAACACACACACACAAAGATGTTTTTCTCTGTCTTTAGTTTTCAGAAATGTGGTTTGGAAGTGTCTGAGCATGAATACTTTGGATCTGTCCTGTTTGGGGTTTCTTCGTCTTGGACCCGTAGGTTTATAGCTTTTAACACATTTTGGAAGTGTTCAGTCTGTATGTCTTCAAACGATTCTTTCACCTGTGGACGCCTCCACCTGTTCTGGAAATAAAGTGACGCAAGTGTTAGACCTCGCGTTATTGTCCTCAAGGTCTCCGGGGCACTGTTCGTGTTTTAAATCTTTTTCTCTCTCTGATGTTAAGATGGAATTGTTTCTTTTGATCTATCTTCAGGATCTTTGGCTTTTTGTCATCTCGATTCTGCTTTGAGGCCTATCAGAGTTTTAAAAAAAATTTTCTGTCATTGTGTTTTGGTTCTTCTGTAGGCCTCCTGTTTCTTTACTAGGACGTTCTCTCTTTGTCTTTGTTTCAGGAGTGTTCAGGATTGCTGGTCCTAGCTGGTAATAACGGCTTTATTGTCCTGGAGAAATAATTCCGTCCGTGACATGTGGTTGTTTTTATCTGTGGACCGTTTCTGCTGCTCTGGTTCAGAGTCTCCTTGCTCTTGGCGTCCTGGTCGCCGTGGATGTGGCCTGGTCACTATGGACCCATCCTGGTCACCCTGGTCACTGTGGACCCGTCCTGGTCACCGTGGAGGTGACCTGGTCACTGTGGACCCATCCTGGGCACCCTGGTCACTATGGACCCGTCCTGGTCACCGTGGATGTGACCTGGTCACTGTGGACCCGTCCTGGTCACCGTGGATGTGACCTGGTCACTGTGGACCCGTCCTGGGCACCCTGGTCACTGTGGACCTGTCCTGGTCACCGTGGATGTGGCCTGGTCACTGTGGACCCATCCTGGTCACCCTGGTCACTGTGGACCCGTCCTGGTCACCGTGGATGTGACCTGGTCACTGTGGACCCGTCCTGGGCACTGTGGATTTTGAGTCCTGATGTTTTGTGTGTTAGACTATGAGACTCTGGTTCCCATTTAAGTCTTCAATTTCGCTGTCGGTGTGCTTGTATTCACAGGGCATGTCTTGGCCGACATTTGTGGAGTGTGGTTTGAATGTGAATTGACCCTGGTGTGCCTACTAGGTGCTGCCCAGGCCCAGTGTGAAGGCTGCATTCTGTGCCATCTTCAGCTCTCAGAGCCGCACACCTGACCCTGGCACAGGCTGGGTCTTCATGAGCAGATTCGGAGGCTTTCTTGGTCTCCTGCCTCTAGTTGGCAGGGGGTGGGGCCTCCTCTGCTTTCTCTGCAGGAGGTGGACAGTTGGGAGCGATGTCTGCTGGTCGGGGATGGACAGTTGGGAGGGATGTCTGCTGGTCAGGGGGTGGACAGTTGGGAGGGATGTTTGCTGGTCAGGGGGTGGACAGTTGGGAGGGATGTCTGCTGTTCGGGATGGACAGTTGGGAGCGACGTCTGCTGGTCAGGAGGTGGACAGTTGGGAGCGATGTCTGCTGTTCGGGATGGACAGTTGGGAGGGATGTTTGCTGGTCAGGGGGTGGACAGTTGGGAGCGACGTCTGCTGTTCGGGATGGACAGTTGGGAGGGATGTTTGCTGGTCAGGGGGTGGACAGTTGGGAGGGATGTCTGCTGGTCAGGGGATGGACAGTTGGGAGGGATGTCTGCTGGTCAGGGGGTGGACAGTTGGGAGGGATGTTCACTGGTCAGGGGGTGGACAGTTGGGAGCGACGTCTGCTGTTCGGGATGGACAGTTGGGAGGGATGTCTGCTGGTCAGGGGATGGACAGTTGGGAGGGATGTCTGCTGGTCAGGGGGTGGACAGTTGGGAGGGATGTTCACTGGTCAGGGGGTGGACAGTTGGGAGGGATGTCTGCTGGTCAGGGGGTGGACAGTTGGGAGGGATGTCTGCTGTTCGGGATGGACAGTTGGGAGCGACGTCTGCTGGTCAGGAGGTGGACAGTTGGGAGCGATGTCTGCTGTTCGGGGTGGACAGTTGGGAGGGATGTTTGCTGGTCAGGGGGTGGACAGTTGGGAGCGACGTCTGCTGTTCGGGATGGACAGTTGGGAGGGATGTTTGCTGGTCAGGGGGTGGACAGTTGGGAGGGATGTCTGCTGGTCAGGGGATGGACAGTTGGGAGGGATGTTTGCTGGTCAGGGGGTGGACAGTTGGGAGGGATGTTTGCTGGTCAGGGGGTGGACAGTTGGGAGGGATGTCTGCTGGTCAGGGGGTGGACAGTTGGGAGGGATGTTCACTGGTCAGGGGGTGGACAGTTGGGAGGGATGTCTGCTGGTCAGGGGGTGGACAGTTGGGAGGGATGTTCACTGGTCAGGGGGTGGACAGTTGGGAGGGATGTCTGCTGGTCAGGGGGTGGACAGTTGGGAGCGACGTCTGCTGTTCGGGATGGACAGTTGGGAGGGATGTTTGCTGGTCAGGGGGTGGACAGTTGGGAGCGATGTCTGCTGGTCAGGGGTGGACAGTTGGGAGCGATGTCTGCTGTTTGGGGTGGACAGTTGGGAGGGATGTCTGCTGGTCAGGGGTGGACAGTTGGGAGCGATGTCTGCTGTTTGGGGTGGACAGTTGGGAGCGATGTCTGCTGTTTGGGGTGGACAGTTGGGAGGGATGTTCACTGGTCAGGGGGTAGACATTTGGGAGCGATGTCTGCTGGTCAGGGGGTGGACAGTTGGGAGATGCTTGCTGGTACAGGGGTGCATAGTTGGGAGGGGCGTGTGCTGGTGCTTGCTTGGTGCCAGTCAGTGTCACTGGAGGCAGCTCCCATGAGGAGGGAGTGACAGACCCCTCCGTCTGTGGCAGCCATGTGGCTGGGAAGCGGACTCTGCTTCTTTCTTGGCCTGAGTCGGGTGGTTCTTTCATGAGTCCAGGGTCCCCGGCCAGCCTGCCTTCCTCTCCATCCTTTGGAGTCTTGTGAGAGCTGCCTCGAGCTGTGTCCCTCTCTGATCGTGACTGGTGACAGTCAGGTGGCCTGTGTCTGCTCCGCCTCCCTTCTGGCCCAGAGCCAGAACCTTACCGGTACCTTTTCCCAAGGCCAAGGCCATGTGGAACTAGCAATGGCCTCCCCCGTTCTGCCTGAAATGAGGACTGTGACACCTCAGTCCGTGGAGAGGCGAGAGGAAGGGGATCCCCAAGGAAAAGCTGCAGGAACAGTAAGTCCACATCAGACTGCGAGAGCAGTGTTGAGGCCGAATCTCGGGACGAGGAGGCGGTTCTCCATCCTCTGCTCAGCAGCACTTCGGTGTGTGTGTGTATTGTTTGTTTGCTATCTGGGAGTTATTTCCTCCTGATTATAGAAGCCACATGCCTTCCACTTAGCGCCTAGACGCGGAGAAGCATCGTCTGGCCCGAGTCCCCCGCTCCTCCTGTGTGGCTGAGGCTCAGCTGCGGGGAGGGACATGCGGTGAAGGTGATGCTGGGGACGCCTCGCGGGGCGTGCTGGGTCGTGGTGGTGCCCGGGCTCCTGAGACCCCCCTGACAGGCAGGTGGAGGCTGGATGGGACGGCCTCTCAGGGAGCCAGCTGGGGGTGGTGAGAACTGGAGGCTCTGTGGCCGGCACAGTGGGTTCCGTGCCGGTGTGGTTGGTTCCCCAGAGGAGCAGAGGCTGCCAGGAGGCACATGTGTGGAGGGTTTATTTTGCTTCATTTTCTTGTCTGTCGTTGCAGAGTTTTATCACAGAGGCTGTGTAGGCTGCACAAAGACCTGCGAGCCCCCAGGCAGGAGATGAAGACATGGCGCCTCCCTCTTCCAGCTGCTCAGGTGGTGCTAGGCACCAGCGCCTGGTTCTTTTTCTGCACAGACAGCTGCACGAGTCGGGCCGAGGGCAGAGTCCTTTACTGGTGCTGCTGGTTGGGTATTTACTCCAGGGCTGGGGTCCCCTCCAGGGGTCCGTGAGCCCCACGGCGACACACGGCCAGCGCTGCCCTCCAGGCCTGCACTTTGGGCCGCTCAGCTCCAAGCGCTTATCCTGACCAGGGCCCTGTGTAGATGCCTCTGCACGTCTCCAGCGCTGCACATCACAGCCCTTGGCAGAGCGGGGTGCGGTCTGTGAACAGCTGGGGATGCAGCTGGGCTGTGCAGCCTCCAGGCAGAGATGAGCACAGGACACTAAGCCCTTGGCAGCCGTTGCGCAGCACCCAACCCTCCATCCCTGGCTTACCTGCTGGGGGCACTGGGCCCCGTCGGAAGCTGGCACCGTGCTCAGGAGGCCAGTCAGGAAAGATTCCTCTCCCAGAGCCGCAGTCGAGTTAGGTCAGGGACGAAATTAGACCGAGACGGCAAGAGAGATGGCTCAGAAGAGGGTGGGAGGGGCAGGGACACGCAGGTGGTGGGGCAGCCCTCCCTGAGGAGGTCAGGACCCTTGGGGCCAGGCATAGAGCTGTGTGGTGTGGGGGTCACCAGCAGCTCTCGGGGACCGCAGATGGGCATAGAGCTGTGTGGTGTGGGGGTCACCAGCAGCTCTCGGGGACCGCAGATGGGCATAGAGCTGTGTGGTGTGGGGGTCACCAGCAGCTCTCGGGGACCGCAGATGGGCATAGAGCTGTGTGGTGTGGGGGTCACCAGCAGCTCTCGGGGACCGCAGATGGGCATAGAGCTGTGTGGTGTGGGGGTCACCAGCAGCTCTCGGGGACCGCAGATGGGCAGAGGCTGCAGACTTCGGCTTGTTCTAAGTGGGGAGGGGCACCGGGGGCTTTGAGCAAAAAACGCTCCTGGTGGACTTGGGCATTGAAGGTCAGCTCTGGCCACTGTGCGCAGAGCCTCCTCTCAGAAGGCGGCTGAAGCCACCCCAAGGCTGTGCGGTGGAGGCCCAGCGCTCCCGGTGATGAGAAGGACTGAGGGCAGGGACTGAGCGTTGGTGGGTCGGGTGGGAGCCTGGGGCCGGAGGTGGGGGCCGAGTCCGAGGGAAGATCTGGGGCTGTGTGAGTCTTGGACACTCATTCAGGATGTTGGATGGGCAGCGTCATTTATCTGTTTCTGCTTGCGTACAGGTGCAGGTGCTTCCGTTTGGGAGGCCTGGAGTATTTATGTAATAATGGAATCGTAGTTATAAACCACTCTGCAGCTCCCCTGCTCAGCAGCACGTCATCAGCTGTTTTCCTGTGAGCACCACGATCGCTGGCTGTGCGCCGGTTCCCCGAGCCATGTTCCCTGTTCACAGGCTCTTACCCGCAGGGCTGCCACGGCGCCGTGTGCATCCCGGGAGCTTGCAGGCGTCCACTAGCCGCCGTCTGCGGGGAGTGTCCCTCAAGCCCTCACTTGTTCTGTGTCCCCAGGTTTACTCTCCTGGCCTCTTGCCTGACCACGCCGCATCCCCTTACTCTGACCTTGGCCAATCAGGACCTGCGTGTCTGGTGGATTTTGGAAGCTGCCTCACTGGGGACGGGAGGCATAGGCCAGGGGACAGCCTGTGGGAGGGCTGGGCCATGGGGGCTGCAGAACAGGAATGTCCATGGCACCTGGATGCAGGAGACCCTCGTGGGCAGGAGCGTGGCTGGTGGTGCGGTGGCCTTGGGAGTGTTGAGGCCGTCCCCTCAACCTCTTTCGTGGAAGCAGAGATGCCACTCATCACGTGGCTTCCAGTAAAGAGGGCCTGGGACCCTCAGGGGACCCTCAAGTTCCCAGACTCCCGGTCCACGTCCTTGCCATTGTGCTGGCCGAGGGGCCCCTCAGCCCACGTGGGGGCCAGGGAGAGGGTCCTGCCTGTCTGGGTGTGCCCCCATGGTGGGCCCTGGAGGCTCCAGTCTCAGGGAGAGGAAAGCCCGGTCTGCCTTGACCTCCTCACTGACGTCTCCGGGGTCTCCAGGGCCTGGCCCAGGTTTCCCAGGGCTGCGCTGTGCTCCCTTGGTTTCTGGAGTCCCTTGCAGATAACAGACAAGAGAAGCACGCCTGTTGATCTCTAGCCTGTGAATTATTTACTGTTCCTGGAGTGAGTGGTGGAAAGCCCTGCGAGCGGTTGGTTCAGAGGATGAGGCCTCACCTGGAGAGTTTGTCTAGTTTACTCCGATGAGGCCTCACCTGGAGAATTTGTCTAGTTTACTCCAAGCCTCATGTACCTTTCAGTCGCTCTCTGAATCACTGTCTTCGGTGGGTCAGGACGAATCCACTGCCTGGGCCTGGGCCTGGGCCTGGACCAGTGCTCGTCAGGTCTGCTGTGTGGGGCCTGGGGGCGCTTGCACTTGTGGACTGGCAGCTCATCAGGAAGAGCTGGGGAAGGCCTGAGACCAAGACAGCCTCTGGCCTGGAGGAGGCATGAGGCCTGGGCAGCCACATGGCTGGGGACGGTGTGAGGCCCAGATAGCCTCTGAGGGCAGGGGGTGGCATGAAGTCCAGACAGCCCCTAAGGGCTGGGGAGGCACAAGGCCCAGGCAGCCTCAGGACTGGGGAGGCGTGAGGCCCAGGCAGCCTCTGGTGCTGCTGCATTGCTCCTGGGCAGCCTGGGGGGCCACAGGGCATCTGGAGGCATCTGCGAGTGTCTGGGCTGTCCCAGCTGACGTGGGTCATTTGCTCCACAGGCCACCAGCTTGGGCTCCCCACGGCAGGCAGCAAGTGGGACTCGGGGAACCCGGCTGTCAACCTGTCCACGGTGGCAGTGATGCCCGTGTCAGAGGAAGTGCCCCTCACCGCCTTCGCCCTGGAGCTGGAGCACGCCCTCAGCGCCATTGGTAAGCCTGGGCCTCCCGGCCTCCAGCCGTCCTTGGGTTCTGGGCCTGCGGAGGGGGGGTGCCGGCTGCCCTCCGTCTTCGAGGGGACGCGGCGGTGGGTGGCCGGGGCTCAGGTGGGGTCAGTGTTCCGTAGTGTTTCCAAATTTCTGGCAGCTGTTAAATCTGGGGATTCAGGGACAAGGAGTTGAATTTCCTGAGAACTCAGAATTCTGCGGTATTCAGGTATTCTGTAATCTTTGCAACATTTTATTTACAAGTTTCCATGTGATTATAGAGACCATGATAATAGGAAGTCAGTTTTCTGTGGGTTTAGGGTTATACTAAGAATTTCAGTGTTGTCTTGGCAAAATAATGCAATAATAATGAATGTGGCCGGGCACGGTGGCTCATGCCTGTAATTCCAGCACTTTGGGAGGCAGAGGTCAGGAGTTCAAGACCAGCCTGGCCAAAATGGTAAAACCTCATCTCTACTAGAAATACAAAAATTAGCCGGGCATGGTGGTGCACATCTGTAATCCCAGCTATTGAGGAGGCTGAGGCAGGAGAATCACTTGAACCTGGGAGGTAGGGGTTGCAGTGAGCTGAGATCACACCATTGCACTGCAGCCTGGGCGACAGAGTAAGACTCCATCTCTAATAATAATAATAATAATAATGATAATGCAATTAATGTTGTGTAATTATTATGAAACAATATATTGTGACAAGAGTATTTCAGAACCATGTGAAAATGCTCTCTCCTGATACAGACATTTGGTAATAGAAAACAATAAATGCAAAAAATATATCATGTGGAAAGATACTACTGTAAACATCTAATATTTAAAAGTTATTCTCAGCCAGGTGTGGTGGCTCACACCTGTAATCCCAGCACTTTGGGAGACCGAGGCGGGCGGATCACCTGAGGTCAGGAGTTCAAGACCAGCCTGACCAACATGGTGAAACCCCATGTCTACTGGAAATATAAAAATTAGCCGGGCATGGTGGCGGGCACCTGTAATCCCGGCTACATGGGAGGCTGAGGCAGGAGAATCGCTTGAACCCAGGAGGTAGAGGTTGCAGTGAGCCGAGATCGCACCACTGCACTCTAGCCTGGGTGACAGAGCAAGACTCTATCTCAAAAGTAAATAAGCCGGGCGTGGTGGCTCACGCCTGTAATCCCAGCACTTTGGGAGGCCGAGGTGGGCGGATCACAAGGTCAGGAGATCGAGACCATGGTGAAACCCCGTCTCTACTAAAAATAGAAAAAATTAGCCAGGCGCAGGGGCGGGCGCCTGTAGTCCCAGCTACTCGGGAGGCTGAGGCAGGAGAATGGCGTGAACCCGGGAGGCGGAGCTTGAAGTGAGCCGAGATTGCGCCACTGCACTCCAGCCTGGGCGACAGAGCGAGACTCCGTCTCAAAAAAAAAAAA
The DNA here is from genome assembly GCF_037993035.2 of Macaca fascicularis. Lineage (NCBI taxonomy): Eukaryota > Metazoa > Chordata > Mammalia > Primates > Cercopithecidae > Macaca > Macaca fascicularis. The sequence continues at coordinate 1,823,960 of NC_088389.1, forward strand.
AAAAAAAAAAAGTAAATAAATAAAAGTTACTCTCAAAACAAAATATTAAAACACATAAAGCATGGATTGCCTTGTCTGATGACCTTGACCGTCATTACATGACACATATTCCCAGTATATGCAGAAAATCGTACTCATTTCCAGTGACATCAGTCAGAGTATTCCAGGTGCATCCAAAAACATCTTCTAGCAGTGCGGTGGAGCTGTACTGCTTCATAGAAACTAGTTACCTTTAAAAAACACTTTTTCGCCGGGTGTGGTGGCTCACGCCCTTAATCCCAGAACTTGGGGAGGCTGAGGTGGGAGGATCACTTGAGGTCAGGAGCTCGAGACTGACCTAGCCAACATGTTGAAACCCCGTCTCACTAAAAACACAAAAATTAGCTGGGCTTGGTGGTGGGCGCCTGTAGTCCCAGCTACGAGGGAGGCTGAGGCAGGAGAATCGCTTGACCTTGGGAAGTGGAGGTTGCAGTGAGCTGAGATGGTGCCCTTACACTCCAGCCTGGGCAACAGAGCGAGACTCCGTGTCAAAATAAACAAAAAAACCACTTTATTTTGAAATAATTATAGGATTGGAGAAATTGTAGAATAGTAAAGAGAGACCCCATGTTCCCTTCGCTGGGGCTCCCTCACGGGCAGCGCGTTAGGGGGTAACATCGAGGCCGGGACGTTGGCGTTTACGCCATCTGTAGACCCCTCGGGCCCCAGCAGCCCGTCCGTGCCCTCCTGGGTGTGTGCGGTGCGGTGTGACGTGGGTGCCGTTTCTGTGACCTGCACCACACAGGGCCGTGGGGCCGCTCTGTCACGGAGGAGACCCTGCAGGTGGCTGCCACGTTGTCACCCAGCACCCCAGCCTGCCGGCAGCCAGGGACCTGTTCTCGATCTCTATAATTTCGTCATTCTGGGAAAGTGATAGAAATGGAACCACACAGTGTAGCCTCTGCAGACGGCCTTCTCCCACTCAGTCACGTGCACCCAGGTTCCTCCTGGCCTTTTTCTGGCCTGGAGCTCAGTTCTTTTTGGTGCTGAGTCATCGTCCGCTGCCTGGACGCACCAGTTTATCTGTTCATCTACTGGAGGGCATCTCGGCAGCTTCCAGGGTTTGGCAATTAGGAGTGAAGCTGCTGTAAACACCTGTGTGCGTGCTTCTGGGTGGACAGAAGTTTTCACTTCCCTTGGGTAAACACCAAGAAGGGTGATTGCCGGATCCTGTGGTCAGAGTATGTTTAGTTGTAGAAGAAACCACCGGGCCGACTTCCAGTGAGGCCGCACCGGGCTACAGTCCCACAGCAGCGAGCAGGTTCCGGCTGCTGCATGTCCCACCGGCACTGGGCTGGATTTTGAGCTCAGAGCTGGGCCTTGGGTCCAGGGGGTATTCCAGGTCAGTTGTCAGAGGGGCCCTTATCTTGTGTGCCTCCAGGAAACAAATGTTGCCATTTAAGACAAGGCACAGGACACATTGATCTGATCTCTAGCTGTTTGTTTTGTTTGTTTGTTTTTTTTTTGAGACGGAGTCTCGCTCTGTTACCCGGGCTGGAGTGCAGGGGCGCGATCTCGACTCACTGCAAGCTCCACCTCCAGGGTTCACGCCATTCTCCTGCCTCAGCCTCCCAAGTAGCTGGGACTACAGGCACCTGCCACCATGCCCAGCTGATTTTTTGTATTTTTAGTAGAGACGGGGTTTCACCATGTTAGCCAGGATGGTCTCGATCTCCTGACCTCATGATCCACCTGCCTCGCCTCCCAAAGTGCTGGGATTACAGGCGTGAGCCACGGCGCTTGGCCGATCTCTAGCTTGTAATTAGAATTAGACCTCTCTGCTTCCCACACATGAGTCTCTGGGTCCTTTCCCACCTGGCACTGCCAAGCAGCACCCCCTCAGGCTGAGCCCCTCATCTTAGCTTCTCCCCCAAGCCTCTGGTGGCTGTGATGCCAGCGCTGACACTGGCGCCCCTGGTTGAGAAGGGCCCTGACAGCTGTGCCCACATGGAAGATGCGTACGAACAGGCATCTCGACACTGGGGACCCTGGCCTCTTGGCGTCTGGCACCTCGATGATCTGGGTTTGGGAAATTATGTTATCTCCCATCGTACAACCTTCCCTGCCCTGCACACGTGGCAGGACACAGAGATTCCACTGCTCCTTGTGCTGGAGGAGACCGAGGCTCAGAGAGGCTGCCCAAGGCCTCCTTCAGGGCAGAGGGGAGGTAGCATCAGGCCACAGGCCCTTCCGCACTGGCAGGTGAAGAAGGCTTGGCAGTTGCGCTGAAGGGGAGCAGGCCTTGGGGGTGGGGAGAGGACTCTCACTGCCTTGCTTGGCGTTGGTGCCTTGCTCAGCCTTGGAGGTGGGCGGCCTGGGCAGGCTCCATTACTGGTGATGGTATTTTCAGGCCCGACCCTGCTGCTGACCAGTGACAACATAAAACGGCGCCTCGGCTCCGCTGCCCTGGACAGGTGCGTGCCATCAGCCCCGACTCCCTCCTCCCAGCCGGCCCAGTGCAGCCCTGAGAGGTGTCCCCACTCTGTCACGTCCGGCATCTGCACTGCAGCTCCTCATCCGGCACACCTCACCAAACACACACTGGGCAGCAGTGACCTGCTGGGCACTGTCGGGCCTCCCAGGAGATCCTGGCCCCCGCTTCCCACCTGGGCAGCCCGGGGTCTCACCTTCCCCCGCCTGCCCTGCAGTGAGCCTCAGCCTCTGGGCTTAACGGCAGCCTGTGCTTGACCACCTAGGCCCTGAATGACTCACTGCGAACTAGAGATAGCAAGAAATGCTGGGCCGGGAGGGGAAGGGGCAGCAACTGGTGCTGGCCTCTGCTGCCTCTTTCCACTGGGGACACGCACTAAGAGTGCCAGGCCCCTGCGGAGTAGTGAGGTCCTCCCTCTGCGGCCTGCAGTGTCCACGAGTACCGGCTGTCCAGCTGGCTGGGGCAGCAGGAGGACACGCACAGGATCGTGCTCTACCAGGCAGACGGCACGCTCACACCCTGGACCCAGCGCTGCGTGCGCCAGGCCGACTGCATCCTCATCGTGGGCCTGGGTGACCAGGAGCCCACAGTGGGCGAGGTGAGCACGGGGAAGGCCAGTGGAGCTGGGGAGAGCCCTCTCTTCAGAACCTCCTGTTTCTCTTTTCCTTTGAGTGAAACACTGCACAAACTCAGAAAAGGACAGATAATGAGAGCCAACACTCAGATATCTGCTACCCGCGTTTTAAAAACATGGTGCTGTATTGACCTCCAGCGGTGCCAGCACAGGCAGGGCAGGTCTCCAGCGGTTCCAGCACGGGGCAGGGCAGGGGCCCCACGTGGCCTCTTGTGAAGTCAAAGCCTCTGGTCGCCTTTCGCACTTTTACAGCCGGTACAGAAAGCTTCCCTTTCCAGGTCTCACCTTTTACATAAACGGTGCCCTATTTTATGTCGTCTGAAGTTTGCTCTTCTCCACAGCATTTAGGTTTCAGCGTCGTTCCTGTTCCCCTCGCTGCTTTTTCTGGCTACTTCGTTTTCTTCTTGTGAATGCCTCACCCTCTGCCTCTGCATCCTCAGCCAATGGGAACAGCCTTGTGCAGGCACCTTTGGGACGCCAGCCCCAGGCTGTGTCTGCAGGTTCCCAGATGGCAGCAGATCGCTGACCCGATTGCCTGTGGACCTTCCACCTGGCCATTGCTGCAGGCGAGGCCTCGGGCTCACGACTGCCCAGTCCTGTTCGTTCTCCAGCTTCCTGCCTTCAGTTCGCGTTTCCGTCTCCCTCCTCTGCTCCCTGCTCTGTTCTCATCACAAGCCTGCCTGGGCTAATCCTGGGGCAGCTAAAAATTCCTCCTCTCTGATGTATGTTCCTGTTCTGCAGCTAGTGATACTCCCTTGTGAGGGTTTGTTTGCAAAATACCTCATTCGAAAAGGTTGCTGTATGTGTTTATGAGGCAGTGTTAGAGAAACAGAAAGAGGAGGTGTCCCCTCCTGCCGTGCTGACCTTGCCCGGCACCGTGGACGGACAGACCCCTGCCGTCACAGCTTCGGCAGCGCCAAGACCAGGCCACAGCCAAGTTGCTTTGCAGAACCCGGGCGCTGCTCCCGGGGTCCTGCCCTCAGACCCTCTGTGCTGCCCTCAGCTCCATCCTGCCCCGAGTCGCAGGCTCGCCCGGCTGGCAGACACGTGGGCTCTGCCTTTCAGCTGGAGCGGATGCTGGAGAGCACAGCTGTGCGTGCTCAGAAGCAGCTGATCCTGCTGCACCGGGAGGAGGGCCCGGCGCCCGCCCGCACCGTGGAGTGGCTGAACATGCGGAGCTGGTGCTCTGGCCACCTGCACCTCTGCTGCCCACGCCGCGTCTTCTCCAGGAGGAGCCTGCCCAAGTTGGTGAGGCGGGGAGAGCCAGGAGGCCTGCCCGTGGCTCTGTCGTTCATTTCCTTGAATGTCCGAAGCTGCCTTCACATTCCCCACCTGATTTCCTGACACCTGCGCTCCCTGGGCCCTTCCTGTGCTTGTGAACGTGACCCTGCCTCACGTCTCCTTCCTCTTGCCCTTTGGGCCTCTTGTGGCCACGGCAAGGTGACACCCCCTGCAGCTAGGAGGCAGCCAGCAGGGTGGGGGCAGCCACAGGGCGGCCATGGGGCTGGGGGCTCACCGAACCCTGGGAGATGGGCCTGATGTCAGGGGAGGGGCAGTAAACCCTGGGGGATGGGCCTCACGTCAGGGCTGCTCAGGGCTGAGGCTGAGGCCCCACATCCGGCCGACGAGGGTGTCCTCAGGCCAGCACTGCTCCCTCCTTTGGGCAGAAGACCCTGAGACTTTTATTTTTTATTTATTTATTTATTTATTTTTTGAGACGGAGTCTCGCTCTGTCGCCCAGGCGGGAGTGCAGTGGCCGGATCTCAGCTCACTGCAAGCTCCGCCTCCCGGGTTTACGCCATTCTCCTGCCTCAGCCTCCTGAGTAGCTGGGACTATAGGCGCCCGCCACCTCGCCTGGCTAGTT